>NW_027658583.1:1277500-1877500 GCF_041902795.1 Electrophorus electricus | reverse complement strand
CGTCCGGCGCGCGTCTTTTCTCCGCCGCGCAACACATTTTAAAAAAATCGTAGCGTGAAAAACGTGGGTTCGATCCGCGTGCCGCTCGAAGGCCATTACAGGGGAGATGCATCCCTTTCAAAAGAGCCATGAACAGACTTTCTACTCCCAAGGAGACCAGAAATATTAACATATAAAGCGTTACGCTCCAGTCGGATGAACGAGAAACGCTTGTACAATTGCAACGAATTGGAGGAGAAAGTTTAAACAAACGCGCTGACTTTGAACGCTCACATCTAGGCCGGGCCAACTCCAAATGGCGTGCAACTCGGTGTGCATCACCTCCATGACTGTCCCTAACGAACGCCACCTGCCACGCTTTCGGCCTATCCCTGGCGGCATTAAAAAATCGTAGCGTGATAACGATGGTTCCGATGCGCGTGCCGCTCGAAGGCGATTACAGGGGAGATACAGCCCTTTCCAAAGAGCCATGAACAGACTTTCTACTCCCAAGGAGACAAGAGATATTACGCGCATTTTCTCCGACGCACACCACGTTTAAAAAATCGTAGCGTGAGAACGGTGGGTCCGATCCGCGTGCCGCTTAAAGGCGATTACAGGGGAGATGCAGCCCTTTCCAAAGAGCCATGAACAGACTTTCTACTCCCAATGAGACAAGAGATATTAAGCCGCAAATACGTCTGGCGCGCGTCTATTCTCCGCCGCGCAACACATTTAAAAAAAATCGTAACGTGAAAACCGTGGGTTCGATCCGCGTGCCGCTTAAAGGCGATTACAGGGGAGATGCAGCCCTTTCCAAAGAGCCATTAAAATACTTTCTACTCCCAAGGAGACAAGAGATATTAAGCCGAAATGACGTCCGACGCGCGCATTTCCTCCGCCGCGCACCACATTTAAAAAAATCATAGCGTGAAAACCGTGGGTTCGATCCGCGTGCCGCTCGAAGGCGATTACAGGGGAGATGCAGCCCTTTCCAAAGAGGCATGAACAGACTTCCTACTCCCAAGGAGCCCAAAGATATTAAGCCGCAAATACGTCCTACGCGCGTCTTTTCTACGCCGCGCAACACATTTAAAAAATCGTATCGGAAAAACGGTGGGTCCAATCCGCGTGCCGCTTAAAGGCGATTACAAGGGAGATGCAAACCTTTCCAAAGAGCCATGAAAAGACTTTCTACTCCCAAGGAGACAATAGATATTAAGCCGAAATGACGTCCGACGCGCGCATTTTCTCCGCCGCGCACCACATTTAAAAAAATCATAGCGTGAAAACCGTGGGTTCGATCCGCGTGCCGCTCGAAGGCGATTACAGCGGAGATGCAGCGCTTTCCAAAGAGCCATGAAAAGACTTTCTACTCCCAAGGAGACAAGAGATATTAAGCCGAAATGACGTCCGACGCGCGCATTTCCTCCGCCGCGCACCACATTTAAAAAAATCATAGCGTGAAAACCGTGGGTTCGATCCGCGTGCCGCTCGAAGGTGATTACAGGGGAGATGCAGCCCTTTCCAAAGAGCCATGAACAGACTTTCTACTCCCAAGGAGCCCAAAGATATTAAGCCGCAAATAAGTCCTACGCGCGTCTTTTCTACGCCTCGCACCACATTTAAAAAATCGTAGCGTAAGAACGGTGGGTCCGATCCGCGTGCCGCTTAAAGGCGATTACAGGGGAGATGCAACCCTTTCCAAAGAACCATGAAAAGACTTTCTACTCCCAAGGAGACAAGAGATATTAAGCCGCAATGACGTCCGACGCGCGCATTTTCTCCGCCGCGCAGCACATTTAAAAAAATCATAGCGTGAAAACCGTGGGTTCGATCCGCGTGCCGCTCGAAGGCGATTACAGGGGAGATGCAGCCCTTTCCAAAGAGGCATGAACAGACTTCCTACTCCTAAAGAGCCCAAAGATATTAAGCCGCAAATACGTCCTACGCGCGTCTTTTCTACGCCACGCACCACATTTAAAAAATCGTAGCGTAAGAACGGTGGGTCCGATCCGCGTGCCGCTCAAAGGCAATTACAGGGGAGATGCAAACCTTTCCAAAGAGCCATGAACAGACTTTCTACTCCCAATGAGACAAGAGATATCAAGCCGCAAATACGTCCGGCGCGCGTCTATTCTCCGCCGCGCAACACATTTAAAAAAAATCGTAGCGTGAAAACCGTGGGTTCGATCCGCGTGCCGCTTAAAGGCGATTACAGGGGAGATGCAGCCCTTTCCAAAGAGCCATGAAAAGACTTTCTACTCCCAAGGAGACAAGAGATATTAAGCCGAAATGACGTCCGACGCGCGCATTTCCTCCGCCGCGCACCACATTTAAAAAAATCATAGCGTGAAAACCGTGGGTTCGATCCGCGTGCCGCTCGAAGGCGATTACAGGGGAGATGCAGCCCTTTCCAAAGAGGCATGAACAGACTTCCTACTCCCAAGGAGCCCAAAGATATTAAGCCGCAAATACGTCCTACGCGTGTCTTTTCTACGCCGCGCACCACATTTAAAAAATCGTATCGGAAGAACGGTGGGTCCAATCCGCGTGCCGCTTAAAGGCGATTACAAGGGAGATGCAAACCTTTCCAAAGAGCCATGAAAAGACTTTCTATTCCCAAGGAGACAATAGATATTAAGCCGAAATGACGTCCGACGCGCGCATTTTCTCCGCCGCGCACCACATTTAAAAAAATCATAGCGTGAAAACCGTGGGTTCGATCCGCGTGCCGCTCGAAGGCGATTACAGCGGAGATGCAGCCCTTTTCAAAGAGCCATGAAAAGACTTTCTACTCCCAATGAGACAAGAGATATTAAGCCGCAAATACGTCCGGCGCGCGTCTTTTCTCCGCCGCGCAACACATTTAAAAAAAATCGTAGCGTGAAAAACGTGGGTTCGATCCGCGTGCCGCTCGAAGGCGATTACAGGGGAGATGCATCCCTTTCCAAAGAGCCATGAACAGACTTTCTACTCCCAAGGACACCAGAGATATTAACAGATAAAGCGTTACGCTCCAGTCGGATGAGCGAGAAACGCTTATACAATTGCAACGAATTGGAGGAGAAAGTTTAAACAAACGCGCTGACTTTGAAGGCTCACATCTAGGCCGGGCCAGGTCCAAATGGCCTGCAACTCGGTCCGCATCACGTCCATGACTTTTCCTAACGAACGCCACCTGCCAAGCTTTCGGCCCGTCCCTGTCGGCATTAAAAAATCGTAGCGTGATAACGATGGTTCCGATCCGCGTGCCGCGCGAAGGCGATTACAGGGGAGATGCAGCCCTTTCCAAAGAGCCATGAACAGACTTTCTACTCCCAAGGAGCCCAAAGATATTAAGCCGCAAATAAGTCCTACGCGCGTCTTTTCTACGCCGCGCACCACATTTAAAAAATCGTAGCGTAAGAACGGTGGGTCCGATCCGCGTGCCGCTTAAAGGCGATTACAGGGGAGATGCAACCCTTTCCAAAGAGCCATGAAAAGACTTTCTACTCCCAAGGAGACAAGAGATTTAAGCCGAAATGACGTCCGACGCGCGCATTTTCTCCGACGCGCAACACATTTAAAAAAATCATAGCGTGAAAACCGTGGGTTCGATCCGCGTGCCGCTCGAAGGCGATTACAGGGGAGATGCAGCCCTTTCCAAAGATCCATGAACAGACTTCCTACTCCCAAGGAGACAAGAGATATTAACATATAAAGCGTTACGCTCCAGTCGGATGAGCGAGAAACGCTTGAGCAGTTGCAACGAATTGGAGGAGAAAGTTTAAACAAACGCGCTGACTTTGAACGCTCACATCTAGGTCTGGCCAAGTCCAAATGGCGTGCAACTCGGTGCGCATCACCTCCATGACTGTCCCTAACGAACGCCACCTGCCACGCTTTCGGCCCGTCCCTGGCGGCTTTAAAAAATCGTAGCGTGATAACCGTGGGTCCAATCCGCTTGAAGCTCGAAGGCGATTAGAGGGGAGATGCAGCCCTTTCCAAAGAGCCATGAACAGACTTCCTACTCCCAAGGAGACAAGAGATATTAAGCCACAAATACGTCCGGACCGCGTCTTTTCTCCGCAGCTCACCACATTTAAAAAAATCGTAGCGTGAAAACCGTGGGTTCGATATAGTATACATACAGAGTATATAGTTTGACCAAAAGATCGTGCTGATCTTTGATCTCCTGGTTCTTCATCTCCAGCGCCACTTTCAGACTCATAATGTCCTCCTCTATGGGCTGGTATAACACAGACACGAATCATCACTACAGCCAGTACAATGGAAAGGTGGGAATGTGTACTGAATGTGTACTGACGTTATAAGTGAGAGGTGGTGGTACTGGTGGATGTGTACTGACACTATAAGGGATCTCTACCTGCAGTGACAGTTTGAGCTTCTCAAGTTCTTCCTCCAGAGATTTCTTCTCCTGTTCACAGGCCATTTTCATATCTGCCAGAGCAAGTATCATTACTGCTGGATATAACACAGATTGTATATACTACATAATTACTGCTGAATATATAAAATATAATATATATAGTACTATACATATATTAGTGTCACTTTTATTGGAGCCTAAAGGCTAGCATTCATTATTAGTTATGTTAGTATTATTGCATTTCCATAGTACTTACTCTTGATGGACCTGTTATGCTCCTCCTCCTCCTGCTGTTTCTGCAGGAGCTCTGTCTCCTCCTGCTGCTTGTGTTTCAGCATCTCCTGAAGAACCTGCAGCTCCTTCTGCTTCTGCAACCTCAACTCCTTCAGCTGCTCCAACAAACTGTTCTCCAACTCCTCCTTCTCACACCGCAAACACTCCAATCGGGCCACAGGCCCCACTAGTGACACAGAACCACACACACACACACACACACAAAGAGAGAGATAAACATGTATAAATGTATAAGAATTTGTGGATAAAATTATTATGAGATTATTTATAATCAAACGACTACACTACACAACCACATCTTCCTTTTATTTACATATTATACAGATATTTAGAGATATTTACATTTTATTTACCCGCGTGCGTCTCTCTTCTCCAAGGTAGCGGAGAGATATGAAAGGATAAAAGGGGAAAAGAATAAAATGCACGTCGGTTTTAAATTCGCAGGCTACCTGCGCTGAAGGCGTGGAAAACGAGCACGTGACGGAAAGGCTTCCGTACCCGATGGGTCCAAATCACATGCCCAGCAAAGTAGCCTTAAACCTGGACACGCAATGGAGAGCATTTGACCCTTTAAAATCATACTACAACCAGACTTCCAGGCCCAAGAGGTCACACAGCCATGCCCAGCAAAGTAGCTCTGGGCCTGGGCACACTTCACGCAGTTTGACCGTTTAAATAAAACTAGAAACAGACTTCCTGGCCCAAGAGGTCACAGTCATCCCCAGCAAAGTACGTTTAAACCTGGAAACAAATCAGATCCTTTCTGTCATTCAAAGGAATGGGCCTGCAACTCACAACCACATCCCCAGTGAAGCGCACCGTCACCCAGCCACACTACCCCACCTTGCCCGTCCTGGAACAACCACACCTCCAGGGCACCACATGCCAATCTCTCATGCCCAGCAAACTGCAACCTCACGCAGCCAGGCCACACACTGTCTCCCCTTGTACAGTCCAAGGACGAACTCCTCCACAAACCTGGTGTTCACGCGCACACACGCAATTACAACGAATTGGTGGAGAACTTTGAAACAAACGTGCTGACTTTGAATACTCACATCTAGGCTGGGCCAGGTCCAAATGGCCTGCAGCTCGGTGCGCATTAACTGCTTGACTGTCCGTCACGAACGCCACCTGCCAAGCGTTCGTTCCGTCCCTGGCGGATTTTAAAAAATCGTAGCGTGAGAACGATGGGTCCGATCCGCGTGCCGCTTAAAGGCGATTACAGGGGAGATGCAACCCTTTCCAAAGAACCATGAAAAGACTTTCTACTCCCAAGGAGACCAGAGATATTAACAGATAAAGCGTTACGCTCCAGTCGGATGAGCGAGAAACGCTTGTACAATTGCAACGAATTGGAGGAGAAAGTTTAAACAAACGCGCTGACTTTGAAGGCTCACATCTAGGCCGGGCCAGGTCCAAATGGCCTGCAACTCGGTCCGCATCACGTCCATGACTTTTCCTAACGAACTCCACCTGCCAAGCTTTCGGCCCGTCCCTGTCGGCATTAAAAAATCGTAGCGTGATAACGATGGTTCCGATCCGCGTGCCGCGCGAAGGCGATTACAGGGGAGATGCAACCCTTTCCAAAGAGGCATGAACAGACTTCCTACTCCCAAGGAGACAAGAGATATTAAGCCGCAATGACGTCCGACGCGCGCATTTTCTCCGCCGCGCAGAACATTTAAAAAAATCATAGCGTGAAAACCGTGGGTTCGATCCGCGTGCCGCTCGAAGGCGATTAGAGGGGAGATGCAGCCCTTTCCAAAGAGGCATGAACAGACTTCCTACTCCCAAGGAGCCCAAAGATATTAAGCCGCAAATACGTCCTACGCGCGTCTTTTCTACGCCGCGCACCACATTTAAAAAATCGTAGCGTAAGAACGGTGGGTCCGATCCGCGTGCCGCTTAAAGGCGATTACAGGGGAGATGCAAACCTTTCCAAAGAGCCATGAAAAGACTTTCTACTCCCAAGGAGACAAGAGATATTAAGCCGCAATGACGTCCGACGCGCGCATTTTCTCCGACGCGCAACACATTTAAAAAAATCATAGCGTGAAAACCGTGGGTTCGATCCGCGTGCCGCTCGAAGGCGATTACAGGGGAGATGCAGCCCTTTCCAAAGAGCCATGAACAGACTTTCTACTCCCAATGAGACAAGAGATATCAAGCCGCAAATACGTCCGGCGCGCGTCTATTCTCCGCCGCGCAACACATTTAAAAAAATCGTAGCGTGAAAACCGTGGGTTCGATCCGCGTGCCGCTTAAAGGCGATTACAGGGGAGATGCAGCCCTTTCCAAAGAGCCATGAAAAGACTTTCTACTCCCAAGGAGACAAGAGATATTAAGCCGAAATGACGTCCGACGCGCGCATTTTCTCCGCAGCGCAGCACATTTAAAAAAATCATAGCGTGAAAACCGTGGGTTCGATCCGCGTGCCGCTCGAAGGCCATTACAGGGGAGATGGAGCCCTTTCCAAAGAGGCATGAACAGACTTCCTACTCCCAAGGAGCCCAAAGATATTAAGCCGCAAATACGTCCTACGCGCGTCTTTTCTACGCCGCGCACCACATTTAAAAAATCGTAGCGTAAGAACGGTGGGTCCGATCCGCGTGCCGCTTAAAGGCGATTACAGGGGAGATGCAAACCTTTCCAAAGAGCCATGAAAAGACTTTCTACTCCCAAGGAGACAAGAGATATTAAGCCGCAATGACGTCCGATGCGCGCATTTTCTCCGACGCGCAAAACATTTAAAAAAATCATAGCGTGAAAACCGTGGGTTCGATCCGTGTGCCGCTCGAAGGCGATTACAGGGGAGATGCAGCCCTTTCCAAAGAGCCATGAACAGACTTTCTACTCCCAATGAGACAAGAGATATCAAGCCGCAAATACGTCCGGCGCGCGTCTATTCTCCGCCGCGCAACACATTTAAAAAAATCGTAGCGTGAAAACCGTGGGTTCGATCCGCGTGCCGCTTAAAGGCGATTACAGGGGAGATGCAGCCCTTTCCAAAGAGCCATGAAAAGACTTTCTACTCCCAAGGAGACAAGAGATATTAAGCCAAAATGACGTCCGACGCGCGCATTTCCTCCGCCGCGCACCACATTTAAAAAAATCATAGCGTGAAAACCGTGGGTTCGATCCGCGTGCCGCTCGAAGGCGATTACAGGGGAGATGCAGCCCTTTCCAAAGAGCCATGAACAGACTTTCTACTCCCAAGGAGACCAGAAATATTAACTTATAAAGCGTTACGCTCCAGTCGGATGAACGAGAAACGCTTGTACAATTGCAACGAATTGGAGGAGAAAGTTTAAACAAACGCGCTGACTTTGAACGCTCACATCTAGGCCGGGCCAACTCCAAATGGCGTGCAACTCGGTGTGCATCACCTCCATGACTGTCCCTAACGAACGCCACCTGCCACGCTTTCGGCCTATCCCTGGCGGCATTAAAAAATCGTAGCGTGATAACGATGGTTCAGATGCGCGTGCCGCTCGAAGGCGATTACAGGGGAGATACAGCCCTTTCCAAAGAGCCATGAACAGACTTTCTACTCCCAAGGAGACAAGAGATATTACGCGCATTTTCTCCGACGCGCACCACGTTTAAAAAATCGTAGCGTGAGAACGGGGGGTCCGATCCGCGTGCCGCTTAAAGGCGATTACAGGGGAGATGCAACCCTTTCCAAAGAGGCATGAACAGACTTCCTACTCCCTAGGAGACAAGAGATATTAAGCCGCAATGACGTCCGACGCGCACATTTTCTCCGCCGCGCAGCACATTTAAAAAAATCATAGCGTGAAAACCGTGGGTTCGATCCGCGTGCCGCTCGAAGGCGATTACAGGGGAGATGGAGCCCTTTCCAAAGAGGCATGAACAGACTTCCTACTCCCAAGGAGACAAGAGATTTAAGCCGAAATGACGTCCGACGCGCGCATTTTCACCGACGCGCAACACATTTAAAAAAGTCATAGCGTGAAAACCGTGGGTTCGATCCGCGTGCCGCTCGAAGGCGATTACAGGGGAGATGCAGCCCTTTCCAAAGATCCATGAACAGACTTCCTACTCCCAAGGAGACAAGAGATATTAACATATAAAGCGTTACGCTCCAGTCGGAAGAGCGAGAAACGCTTGAGCAGTTGCAACGAATTGGAGGAGAAAGTTTAAACAAACGCGCTGACTTTGAACGCTCACATCTAGGTCTGGCCAAGTCCAAATGGCGTGCAACTCGGTGCGCATCACCTCCATGACTGTCCCTAACGAACGCCACCTGCCACGCTTTCGGCCCGTCCCTGGCGGCTTTAAAAAATCGTAGCGTGATAACCGTGGGTCCAATCCGCTTGAAGCTCGAAGGCGATTAGAGGGGAGATGCAGCCCTTTCCAAAGAGCCATGAACAGACTTCCTACTCCCAAGGAGACAAGAGATATTAAGCCACAAATACGTCCGGACCGCGTCTTTTCTCCGCAGCTCACCACATTTAAAAAAATCGTAGCGTGAAAACCGTGGGTTCGATATAGTATACATACAGAGTATATAGTTTGACCAAAAGATCGTGCTGATCTTTGATCTCCTGGTTCTTCATCTCCAGCGCCACTTTCAGACTCATAATGTCCTCCTCTATGGGCTGGTATAACACAGACACGAATCATCACTACAGCCAGTACAATGGAAAGGTGGGAATGTGTACTGAATGTGTACTGACGTTATAAGTGAGAGGTGGTGGTACTGGTGGATGTGTACTGACACTATAAGGGATCTCTACCTGCAGTGACAGTTTGAGCTTCTCAAGTTCTTCCTCCAGAGATTTCTTCTCCTGTTCACAGGCCATTTTCATATCTGCCAGAGCAAGTATCATTACTGCTGGATATAACACAGATTGTATATACTACATAATTACTGCTGAATATATAAAATATAATATATATAGTACTATACATATATTAGTGTCACTTTTATTGGAGCCTAAAGGCTAGCATTCATTATTAGTTATGTTAGTATTATTGCATTTCCATAGTACTTACTCTTGATGGACCTGTTATGCTCCTCCTCCTCCTGCTGTTTCTGCAGGAGCTCTGTCTCCTCCTGCTGCTTGTGTTTCAGCATCTCCTGAAGAACCTGCAGCTCCTTCTGCTTCTGCAACCTCAACTCCTTCAGCTGCTCCAACAAACTGTTCTCCAACTCCTCCTTCTCACACCGCAAACACTCCAATCGGGCCACAGGCCCCACTAGTGACACAGAACCACACACACACACACACACACAAAGAGAGAGATAAACATGTATAAATGTATAAGAATTTGTGGATAAAATTATTATGAGATTATTTATAATCAAACGACTACACTACACAACCACATCTTCCTTTTATTTACATATTATACAGATATTTAGAGATATTTACATTTTATTTACCCGCGTGCGTCTCTCTTCTCCAAGGTAGCGGAGAGATATGAAAGGATAAAAGGGGAAAAGAATAAAATGCACGTCGGTTTTAAATTCGCAGGCTACCTGCGCTGAAGGCGTGGAAAACGAGCACGTGACGGAAAGGCTTCCGTACCCGATGGGTCCAAATCACATGCCCAGCAAAGTAGCCTTAAACCTGGACACGCAATGGAGAGCATTTGACCCTTTAAAATCATACTACAACCAGACTTCCAGGCCCAAGAGGTCACACAGCCATGCCCAGCAAAGTAGCTCTGGGCCTGGGCACACTTCACGCAGTTTGACCGTTTAAATAAAACTAGAAACAGACTTCCTGGCCCAAGAGGTCACAGTCATACCCAGCAAAGTACGTTTAAACCTGGAAACAAATCAGATCCTTTCTGTCATTCAAAGGAATGGGCCTGCAACTCACAACCACATCCCCAGTGAAGCGCACCGTCACCCAGCCACACTACCCCACCTTGCCCGTCCTGGAACAACCACACCTCCAGGGCACCACATGCCAATCTCTCATGCCCAGCAAACTGCAACCTCACGCAGCCAGGCCACACACTGTCTCCCCTTGTACAGTCCAAGGACGAACTCCTCCACAAACCTGGTGTTCACGCGCACACATGCAATTACAACGAATTGGTGGAGAACTTTGAAACAAACGTGCTGACTTTGAATACTCACATCTAGGCTGGGCCAGGTCCAAATGGCCTGCAGCTCGGTGCGCATTAACTGCTTGACTGTCCGTCACGAACGCCACCTGCCAAGCGTTCGTTCCGTCCCTGGCGGATTTTAAAAAATCGTAGCGTGAGAACGATGGGTCCGATCCGCGTGCCGCTCGAAGGCGATTACAGGGGAGATGCAGCCCTTTCCAAAGAGGCATGAACAGACTTCCTACTCCCAAGGAGCCCAAAGATATTAAGCCGCAAATACGTCCTACGCGCGTCTTTTCTACGCCGCGCACCACATTTAAAAAATCGTATCGGAAGAACGGTGGGTCCAATCCGCGTGCCGCTTAAAGGCGATTACAAGGGAGATGCAAACCTTTCCAAAGAGCCATGAAAAGACTTTCTACTCCCAAGGAGACAAGAGATATTACGCGCATTTTCTCCGACGCGCACCACGTTTAAAAAATCGTAGCGTGAGAACGGTGGGTCCAATCCGCGTGCCGCTTAAAGGCGATTACAAGGGAGATGCAAACCTTTCCAAAGAGCCATGAAAAGACTTTCTACTCCCAAGGAGACCAGAGATATTAACAGATAAAGCGTTACGCTCCAGTCGGATGAGCGAGAAACGCTTGTACAATTGCAACGAATTGGAGGAGAAAGTTTAAACAAACGCGCTGACTTTGAAGGCTCACATCTAGGCCGGGCCAGGTCCAAATGGCCTGCAGCTCGGTCCGCATCACGTCCATGACTTTTCCTAACGAACGCCACCTGCCAAGCTTTCGGCCCGTCCCTGTCGGCATTAAAAAATCGTAGCGTGATAACGATGGTTCCGATCCGCGTGCCGCGCGAAGGCGATTACAGGGGAGATGCAGCCCTTTCCAAAGAGCCATGAACAGACTTTCTACTCCCAAGGAGCCCAAAGATATTAAGCCGCAAATAAGTCCTACGCGCGTCTTTTCTACGCCTCGCACCACATTTAAAAAATCGTAGCGTAAGAACGGTGGGTCCGATCCGCGTGCCGCTTAAAGGCGATTACAGGGGAGATGCAACCCTTTCCAAAGAACCATGAAAAGACTTTCTACTCCCAAGGAGACAAGAGATATTAAGCCGCAATGACGTCCGACGCTCGCATTTTCTCCGCCGCGCAGCACATTTAAAAAAATCATAGCGTGAAAACCGTGGGTTCGATCCACGTGCCGCTCGAAGGCGATTACAGGGGAGATGCAGCCCTTTCCAAAGAGGCATGAACAGACTTCCTACTCCCAAGGAGCCCAAAGATATTAAGCCGCAAAAACGTCCTACGCGCGTCTTTTCTACGCCGCGCACCACATTTAAAAAATCGTATCGGAAGAACGGTGGGTCCAATCCGCGTGCCGCTTAAAGGCGATTACAAGGGAGATGCAAACCTTTCCAAAGAGCCATGAAAAGACTTTCTACTCCCAAGGAGACAATAGATATTAAGCCGAAATGACGTCCGACGCGCGCATTTTCTCCGACGCGCACCACATTTAAAAAAATCATAGCGTGAAAACCGTGGGTTCGATCCACGTGCCGCTCGAAGGCGATTACAGCGGAGATGCAGCCCTTTCCAAAGAGCCATGAAAAGACTTTCTACTCCCAAGGAGACAAGAGATATTAAGCCGAAATGACGTCCGACGCGCGCATTTCCTCCGCCGCGCACCACATTTAAAAAAATCATAGCGTGAAAACCGTGGGTTCGATCCGCGTGCCGCTCGAAGGCGATTACAGGGGAGATGCAGCCCTTTCCAAAGAGCCATGAACAGACTTTCTACTCCCAAGGAGACCAGAAATATTAACTTATAAAGCGTTACGCTCCAGTCGGATGAACGAGAAACGCTTGTACAATTGCAACGAATTGGAGGAGAAAGTTTAAACAAACGCGCTGACTTTGAACGCTCACATCTAGGCCGGGCCAACTCCAAATGGCGTGCAACTCGGTGTGCATCACCTCCATGACTGTCCCTAACGAACGCCACCTGCCACGCTTTCGGCCTATCCCTGGCGGCATTAAAAAATCGTAGCGTGATAACGATGGTTCCGATGCGCGTGCCGCTCGAAGGCGATTACAGGGGAGATACAGCCCTTTCCAAAGAGGCATGAACAGACTTCCTACTCCCAAGGAGACAAGAGATATTAAGCCGCAATGACGTCCGACGCGCGCATTTTCTCCGCCGCGCAGCACATTTAAAAAAATCATAGCGTGAAAACCGTGGGTTCGATCCGCGTGCCGCTCGAAGGCGATTACAGGGGAGATGGAGCCCTTTCCAAAGAGGCATGAACAGACTTCCTACTCCCAAGGAGCCCAAAGATATTAAGCCGCAAATACGTCCTACGCGCGTCTTTTCTACGCCGCGCACCACATTTAAAAAATCGTAGCGTAAGAACGGTGGGTCCGATCCGCGTGCCCCTTAAAGGCGATTACAGGGGAGATGCAAACCTTTCCAAAGAGCCATGAAAAGACTTTCTACTCCCAAGGAGACAAGAGATATTAAGCCGCAATGACGTCCGACGCGCGCATTTCCTCCGCCGCGCACCACATTTAAAAAAATCATAGCGTGAAAACCGTGGGTTCGATCCGCGTGCCGCTCGAAGGCGATTACAGGGGAGATGCAGCCCTTTCCAAAGAGGCATGAACAGACTTCCTACTCCCAAGGAGCCCAAAGATATTAAGCCGCAAATACGTCCTACGCGCGTCTTTTCTACGCCGCGCACCACATTTAAAAAATCGTATCGGAAGAACGGTGGGTCCAATCCGCGTGCCGCTTAAAGGCGATTACAAGGGAGATGCAAACCTTTCCAAAGAGCCATGAAAAGACTTTCTACTCCCAAGGAGACAATAGATATTAAGCCGAAATGACGTCCGACGCGCGCATTTTCTCCGACACGCACCACATTTAAAAAAATCATAGCGTGAAAACCGTGGGTTCGATCCGCGCGCCGCTCGAAGGCTATTACAGGGGAGATGCAGCCCTTTCCAAAGAGCCATGAAAAGACTTTCTACTCCCAAGGAGACAAGAGATATTAAGCCGAAATGACGTCCGACGCGCGCATTTCCTCCGCCGCGCACCACATTTAAAAAAATCATAGCGTGAAAACCGTGGGTTCGATCCGCGTGCCGCTCGAAGGCGATTACAGGGGAGATGCAGCCCTTTCCAAAGAGCCATGAACAGACTTTCTACTCCCAAGGAGACCAGAAATATTATCTTATAAAGCGTTACGCTCCAGTCGGATGAACGAGAAACGCTTGTACAATTGCAACGAATTGGAGGAGAAAGTTTAAACAAACGCGCTGACTTTGAACGCTCACATCTAGGCCGGGCCAACTCCAAATGGCGTGCAACTCGGTGTGCATCACCTCCATGACTGTCCCTAACGAACGCCACCTGCCACGCTTTCGGCCTATCCCTGGCGGCATTAAAAAATCGTAGCGTGATAACGATGGTTCCGATGCGCGTGCCGCTCGAAGGCGATTACAGGGGAGATACAGCCCTTTCCAAAGAGCCATGAACAGACTTTCTACTCCCAAGGAAACAAGAGATATTACGCGCATTTTCTCCGACGCGCACCACGTTTAAAAAATCGTAGCGTGAGAACGGTGGGTCCGATCCGCGTGCCGCTTAAAGGCGATTACAGGGGAGATGCAACCCTTTCCAAAGAGGCATGAACAGACTTCCTACTCCCAAGGAGACAAGAGATATTAAGCCGCAATGACGTCCGACGCGCGCATTTTCTCCGCCGCGCAGCACATTTAAAAAAATCATAGCGTGAAAACCGTGGGTTCGATCCGCGTGCCGCTCGAAGGCGATTACAGGGGAGATGGAGCCCTTTCCAAAGAGGCATGAACAGACTTCCTACTCCCAAGGAGCCCAAAGATATTAAGCCGCAAATACGTCCTACGCGCGTCTTTTCTACGCCGCGCACCACATTTAAAAAATCGTAGCGTAAGAACGGTGGGTCCGATCCGCGTGCCGCTTAAAGGCGATTACAGGGGAGAAGCAAACCTTTCCAAAGAGCCATGAAAAGACTTTCTACTCCCAAGGAGACAAGAGATATTAAGCCGCAATGACGTCCGACGCGCGCATTTTCTCCGACGCTCAACACATTTAAAAAAATCATAGCGTGAAAACCGTGGGTTCGATCCGCGTGCCGCTCGAAGGCGATTACAGGGGAGATGCAGCCCTTTCCAAAGAGCCATGAACAGACTTTCTACTCCCAATGAGACAAGAGATATCAAGCCGCAAATACGTCCGGCGCGCGTCTATTCTCCGCCGCGCAACACATTTAAAAAAAAACGTAGCGTGAAAACCGTGGGTTCGATCCGCGTGCCGCTTAAAGGCGATTACAGGGGAGATGCAGCCCTTTCCAAAGAGCCATGAAAAGACTTTCTACTCCCAAGGAGACAAGAGATATTAAGCCGAAATGACGTCCGACGCGCGCATTTCCTCCGCCGCGCACCACATTTAAAAAAATCATAGCGTGAAAACCGTGGGTTCGATCCACGTGCCGCTCGAAGGCGATTACAGGGGAGATGCAGCCCTTTCCAAAGAGGCATGAACAGACTTCCTACTCCCAAGGAGCCCAAAGATATTAAGCCGCAAATACGTCCTAGCGCGTCTTTTCTACGCCGCGCACCACATTTAAAAAATCGTATCGGAAGAACGGTGGGTCCAATCCGCGTGCCGCTTAAAGGCGATTACAAGGGAGATGCAAACCTTTCCAAAGAGCCATGAAAAGACTTTCTACTCCCAAGGAGACAATAGATATTAAGCCGAAATGACGTCCGACGCGCGCATTTTCTCCGACGCGCACCACATTTAAAAAAATCATAGGGTGAAAACCGTGGGTTCGATCCGCGTGCCGCTCGAAGCCGATTACAGCGGAGATGCAGCCCTTTCCAAAGAGCCATGAAAAGACTTTCTACTCCCAAGGAGACAAGAGATATTAAGCCGAAATGACGTCCGACGCGCGCATTTCCTCCGCCGCGCACCACATTTAAAAAAATCATAGCGTGAAAACCGTGGGTTCGATCCGCGTGCCGCTCGAAGGCTATTACAGGGGAGATGCAGCCCTTTCAAAAGAGCCATGAACAGACTTTCTACTCCCAAGGAGACCAGAAATATTAACTTATAAAGCGTTACGCTCCAGTCGGATGAACGAGAAACGCTTGTACAATTGCAACGAATTGGAGGAGAAAGCTTAAACAAACGCGCTGACTTTGAACGCTCACATCTAGGCCGGGCCAACTCCAAATGGCGTGCAACTCGGTGTGCATCACCTCCATGACTGTCCCTAACGAACGCCACCTGCCACGCTTTCGGCCTATCCCTGGCGGCATTAAAAAATCGTAGCGTGATAACGATGGTTCCGATGCGCGTGCCGCTCGAAGGCGATTACAGGGGAGATACAGCCCTTTCCAAAGAGCCATGAACAGACTTTCTACTCCCAAGGAGACAAGAGATATTACGCGCATTTTCTCCGACGCGCACCACGTTTAAAAAATCGTAGCGTGAGGACGGTGGGTCCGATCCGCGTGCCGCTTAAAGGCGATTACAGGGGAGATGCAACCCTTTCCAAAGAGCCATGAAAAGACTTTCTACTCCCAAGGAGACAAGAGATTTAAGCCGAAATGACGTCCGACGCGCGCATTTTCTCCGACGCGCAACACATTTAAAAAAATCATAGCGTGAAAACCGTGGGTTCGATCCGCGTGCCGCTCGAAGGCGATTACAGGGGAGATGCAGCCCTTTCCAAAGATCCATGAACAGACTTCTTACTCCCAAGGAGACAAGAGATATTAACATATAAAGCGTTACGCTCCAGTCGGATGAGCGAGAAACGCTTGAGCAGTTGCAACGAATTGGAGGAGAAAGTTTAAACAAACGCGCTGACTTTGAACGCTCACATCTAGGTCTGGCCAAGTCCAAATGGCGTGCAACTCGGTGCGCATCACCTCCATGACTGTCCCTAACGAACGCCACCTGCCACGCTTTCGGCCCGTCCCTGGCGGCTTTAAAAAATCGTAGCGTGATAACGATGGTTCCGATCCGCGTGCCGCGCGAAGGCGATTACAGGGGAGATGCAGCCCTTTCCAAAGAGCCATGAACAGACTTTCTACTCCCAAGGAGCCCAAAGATATTAAGCCGCAAATAAGTCCTACGCGCGTCTTTTCTACGCCTCGCACCACATTTAAAAAATCGTAGCGTAAGAACGGTGGGTCCGATCCGCGTGCCGCTTAAAGGAGATTACAGGGGAGATGCAACCCTTTCCAAAGAACCATGAAAAGACTTTCTACTCCCAAGGAGACAAGAGATATTAAGCCGCAATGACGTCCGACGCGCGCATTTTCTCCGCCGCGCAGCACATTTAAAAAAATCATAGCGTGAAAACCGTGGGTTCGATCCACGTGCCGCTCGAAGGCGATTACAGGGGAGATGCAGCCCTTTCCAAAGAGGCATGAACAGACTTCCTACTCCCAAGGAGCCCAAAGATATTAAGCCGCAAATACGTCCTACGCGCGTCTTTTCTACGCCGCGCACCACATTTAAAAAATCGTATCGGAAGAACGGTGGGTCCAATCCGCGTGCCGCTTAAAGGCGATTACAAGGGAGATGCAAACCTTTCCAAAGAGCCATGAAAAGACTTTCTACTCCCAAGGAGACAATAGATATTAAGCCGAAATGACATCCGACGCGCGCATTTTCTCCGACGCGCACCACATTTAAAAAAATCATAGCGTGAAAACCGTGGGTTCGATCCGCGTGCCGCTCGAAGGCGATTACAGCGGAGATGCAGCCCTTTCCAAAGAGCCATGAACAGACTTTCTACTCCCAAGGAGCCCAAAGATATTAAGCCGCAAATAAGTCCTACGCGCGTCTTTTCTACGCCTCGCACCACATTTAAAAAATCGTAGCGTAAGAACGGTGGGTCCGATCCGCGTGCCGCTTAAAGTCGATTACAGGGGAGATGCAAACCTTTCCAAAGAGCCATGAAAAGACTTTCTACTCCCAAGGAGACAATAGATATTAAGCCGAAATGACATCCGACGCGCGCATTTTCTCCGACGCGCACCACATTTAAAAAAATCATAGCGTGAAAACCGTGGGTTCGATCCGCGTGCCGCTCGAAGGCGATTACAGCGGAGATGCAGCCCTTTCCAAAGAGCCATGAAAAGACTTTCTACTCCCAAGGAGACAGGAGATATAAAGCCGAAATGACGTCCGACGCGCGCATTTCCTCCGCCGCGCACCACATTTAAAAAAATCATAGCGTGAAAACCGTGGGTTCGATCCGCGTGCCGCTCGAAGGCGATTACAGGGGAGATGCATCCCTTTCAAAAGAGCCATGAACAGACTTTCTACTCCCAAGGAGACCAGAAATATTAACATATAAAGCGTTACGCTCCAGTCGGATGAACGAGAAACGCTTGTACAATTGCAACGAATTGGAGGAGAAACTTTAAACAAACGCGCTGACTTTGAACGCTCACATCTAGGCCGGGCCAACTCCAAATGGCGTGCAACTCGGTGTGCATCACCTCCATGACTGTCCCTAACGAACGCCACCTGCCACGCTTTCGGCCTATCCCTGGCGGCATTAAAAAATCGTAGCGTGATAACGATGGTTCCGATGCGCGTGCCGCTCGAAGGCGATTACAGGGGAGATACAGCCCTTTCCAAAGAGCCATGAACAGACTTTCTACTCCCAAGGAGACAAGAGATATTACGCGCATTTTCTCCGACGCGCACCACGTTTAAAAAATCGTAGCGTGAGAACGATGGGTCCGATCCGCGTGCCGCTCGAAGGCGATTACAGGGGAGATACAGCCCTTTCCAAAGAGCCATGAAAAGACTTTCTACTCCCAAGGAGACAAGAGATATTAAGCCGCAATGACGTCCGACGCGCGCATTTTCTCTGCCGCGCAGCACATTTTAAAAAATCATAGCGTGAAAACCGTGGGTTCGATCCGCGTGCCGCTCGAAGGCGATTAGAGGGGAGATGCAGCCCTTTCCAAAGAGCCATGAACAGACTTCCTACTCCCAAGGAGACAAGAGATATTAAGCCACAAATACGTCCGGACCGCGTCTTTTCTCCGCAGCTCACCACATTTAAAAAAATCGTAGCGTGAAAACCGTGGGTTCGATATAGTATACATACAGAGTATATAGTTTGACCAAAAGATCGTGCTGATCTTTGATCTCCTGGTTCTTCATCTCCAGCGCCACTTTCAGACTCATAATGTCCTCCTCTATGGGCTGGTATAACACAGACACGAATCATCACTACAGCCAGTACAATGGAAAGGTGGGAATGTGTACTGAATGTGTACTGACGTTATAAGTGAGAGGTGGTGGTACTGGTGGATGTGTACTGACACTATAAGGGATCTCTACCTGCAGTGACAGTTTGAGCTTCTCAAGTTCTTCCTCCAGAGATTTCTTCTCCTGTTCACAGGCCATTTTCATATCTGCCAGAGCAAGTATCATTACTGCTGGATATAACACAGATTGTATATACTACATAATTACTGCTGAATATATAAAATATAATATATATAGTACTATACATATATTAGTGTCACTTTTATTGGAGCCTAAAGGCTAGCATTCATTATTAGTTATGTTAGTATTATTGCATTTCCATAGTACTTACTCTTGATGGACCTGTTATGCTCCTCCTCCTCCTGCTGTTTCTGCAGGAGCTCTGTCTCCTCCTGCTGCTTGTGTTTCAGCATCTCCTGAAGAACCTGCAGCTCCTTCTGCTTCTGCAACCTCAACTCCTTCAGCTGCTCCAACAAACTGTTCTCCAACTCCTCCTTCTCACACCGCAAACACTCCAATCGGGCCACAGGCCCCACTAGTGACACAGAACCACACACACACACACACACACACACAAAGAGAGAGATAAACATGTATAAATGTATAAGAATTTGTGGATAAAATTATTATGAGATTATTTATAATCAAACGACTACACTACACAACCACATCTTCCTTTTATTTACATATTATACAGATATTTAGAGATATTTACATTTTATTTACCCGCGTGCGTCTCTCTTCTCCAAGGTAGCGGAGAGATATGAAAGGATAAAAGGGGAAAAGAATAAAATGCACGTCGGTTTTAAATTCGCAGGCTACCTGCGCTGAAGGCGTGGAAAACGAGCACGTGACGGAAAGGCTTCCGTACCCGATGGGTCCAAATCACATGCCCAGCAAAGTAGCCTTAAACCTGGACACGCAATGGAGAGCATTTGACCCTTTAAAATCATACTACAACCAGACTTCCAGGCCCAAGAGGTCACACAGCCATGCCCAGCAAAGTAGCTCTGGGCCTGGGCACACTTCACGCAGTTTGACCGTTTAAATAAAACTAGAAACAGACTTCCTGGCCCAAGAGGTCACAGTCATACCCAGCAAAGTACGTTTAAACCTGGAAACAAATCAGATCCTTTCTGTCATTCAAAGGAATGGGCCTGCAACTCACAACCACATCCCCAGTGAAGCGCACCGTCACCCAGCCACACTACCCCACCTTGCCCGTCCTGGAACAACCACACCTCCAGGGCACCACATGCCAATCTCTCATGCCCAGCAAACTGCAACCTCACGCAGCCAGGCCACACACTGTCTCCCCTTGTACAGTCCAAGGACGAACTCCTCCACAAACCTGGTGTTCACGCGCACACACGCAATTACAACGAATTGGTGGAGAACTTTGAAACAAACGTGCTGACTTTGAATACTCACATCTAGGCTGGGCCAGGTCCAAATGGCCTGCAGCTCGGTGCGCATTAACTGCTTGACTGTCCGTCACGAACGCCACCTGCCAAGCGTTCGTTCCGTCCCTGGCGGATTTTAAAAAATCGTAGCGTGAGAACGATGGGTCCGATCCGCGTGCCGCTCGAAGGCGATTACAGGGGAGATGCAGCCCTTTCCAAAGAGGCATGAACAGACTTCCTACTCCCAAGGAGCCCAAAGATATTAAGCCGCAAATACGTCCTACGCGCGTCTTTTCTACGCCGCGCACCACATTTAAAAAATCGTATCGGAAGAACGGTGGGTCCAATCCGCGTGCCGCTTAAAGGCGATTACAAGGGAGATGCAAACCTTTCCAAAGAGCCATGAAAAGACTTTCTACTCCCAAGGAGACAAGAGATATTACGCGCATTTTCTCCGACGCGCACCACGTTTAAAAAATCGTAGCGTGAGAACGGTGGGTCCGATCCGCGTGCGGCTTAAAGGCGATTACAGGGGAGATGCAGCCCTTTCAAAAGAGCCATGAACAGACTTTCTACTCCCAAGGAGACCAGAAATATTAACTTATAAAGCGTTACGCTCCAGTCGGATGAACGAGAAACGCTTGTACAATTGCAACGAATTGGAGGAGAAAGCTTAAACAAACGCGCTGACTTTGAACGCTCACATCTAGGCCGGGCCAGGTCCAAATGGCCTGCAACTCGGTCCGCATCACGTCCATGACTTTTCCTAACGAACGCCACCTGCCAAGCTTTCGGCCCGTCCCTGTCGGCATTAAAAAATCGTAGCGTGATAACGATGGTTCCGATCCGCGTGCCGCGCGAAGGCGATTACAGGGGAGATGCAGCCCTTTCCAAAGAGCCATGAACAGACTTTCTACTCCCAAGGAGCCCAAAGATATTAAGCCGCAAATAAGTCCTACGCGCGTCTTTTCTACGCCTCGCACCACATTTAAAAAATCGTAGCGTAAGAACGGTGGGTCCGATCCGCGTGCCGCTTAAAGGCGATTACAGGGGAGATGCAAACCTTTCCAAAGAACCATGAAAAGACTTTCTACTCCCAAGGAGACAAGAGATATTAAGCCGCAATGACGTCCGACGCGCGCATTTTCTCCGCCGCGCAGCACATTTTAAAAAATCATAGCGTGAAAACCGTGGGTTCGATCCACGTGCCGCTCGAAGGCGATTACAGGGGAGATGCAGCCCTTTCCAAAGAGGCATGAACAGACTTCCTACTCCCAAGGAGCCCAAAGATATTAAGCCGCAAATACGTCCTACGCGCGTCTTTTCTACGCCGCGCACCACATTTAAAAAATCGTATCGGAAGAACGGTGGGTCCAATCCGCGTGCCGCTTAAAGGCGATTACAAGGGAGATGCAAACCTTTCCAAAGAGCCATGAAAAGACTTTCTACTCCCAAGGAGACAAGAGATATTAAGCCGAAATGACGTCCGACGCGCGCATTTTCTCCGACGTGCACCACATTTAAAAAAATCATAGTGTGAAAACCGTGGGTTCGATCCGCGTGCCGCTCGAAGGCGATTACAGCGGAGATGCAGCCCTTTCCAAAGAGCCATGAAAAGACTTTCTACTCCCAAGGAGACAAGAGATATTAAGCCGAAATGACGTCCGACGCGCGCATTTCCTCCGCCGCGCACCACATTTAAAAAAATCATAGCGTGAAAACCGTGGGTTCGATCCGCGTGCCGCTCGAAGGCGATTACAGGGGAGATGCAGCCCTTTCCAAAGAGCCATGAACAGACTTTCTACTCCCAAGGAGACCAGAAATATTAACTTATAAAGCGTTACGCTCCAGTCGGATGAACGAGAAACGCTTGTACAATTGCAACGAATTGGAGGAGAAAGTTTAAACAAACGCGCTGACTTTGAACGCTCACATCTAGGCCGGGCCAGGTCCAAATGGCCTGCAACTCGGTCCGCATCACGTCCATGACTTTTCCTAACGAACGCCACCTGCCAAGCTTTCGGCCCGTCCCTGTCGGCATTAAAAAATCGTAGCGTGATAACGATGGTTCCGATCCGCGTGCCGCGCGAAGGCGATTACAGGGGAGATGCAGCCCTTTCCAAAGAGCCATGAACAGACTTTCTACTCCCAAGGAGCCCAAAGATATTAAGCCGCAAATAAGTCCTACGCGCGTCTTTTCTACGCCTCGCACCACATTTAAAAAATCGTAGCGTAAGAACGGTGGGTCCGATCCGCGTGCCGCTTAAAGGCGATTACAGGGGAGATGCAAACCTTTCCAAAGAACCATGAAAAGACTTTCTACTCCCAAGGAGACAAGAGATATTAAGCCGCAATGACGTCCGACGCGCGCATTTTCTCCGCCGCGCAGCACATTTTAAAAAATCATAGCGTGAAAACCGTGGGTTCGATCCACGTGCCGCTCGAAGGCGATTACAGGGGAGATGCAGCCCTTTCCAAAGAGGCATGAACAGACTTCCTACTCCCAAGGAGCCCAAAGATATTAAGCCGCAAATACGTCCTACGCGCGTCTTTTCTACGCCGCGCACCACATTTAAAAAATCGTATCGGAAGAACGGTGGGTCCAATCCGCGTGCCGCTTAAAGGCGATTACAAGGGAGATGCAAACCTTTCCAAAGAGCCATGAAAAGACTTTCTACTCCCAAGGAGACAAGAGATATTAAGCCGAAATGACGTCCGACGCGCGCATTTTCTCCGACGTGCACCACATTTAAAAAAATCATAGCGTGAAAACCGTGGGTTCGATCCGCGTGCCGCTCGAAGGCGATTACAGCGGAGATGCAGCCCTTTCCAAAGAGCCATGAAAAGACTTTCTACTCCCAAGGAGACAAGAGATATTAAGCCGAAATGACGTCCGACGCGCGCATTTCCTCCGCCGCGCACCACATTTAAAAAAATCATAGCGTGAAAACCGTGGGTTCGATCCGCGTGCCGCTCGAAGGCGATTACAGGGGAGATGCAGCCCTTTCCAAAGAGCCATGAACAGACTTTCTACTCCCAAGGAGACCAGAAATATTAACTTATAAAGCGTTACGCTCCAGTCGGATGAACGAGAAACGCTTGTACAATTGCAACGAATTGGAGGAGAAAGTTTAAACAAACGCGCTGACTTTGAACGCTCACATCTAGGCCGGGCCAGGTCCAAATGGCCTGCAACTCGGTCCGCATCACGTCCATGACTTTTCCTAACGAACGCCACCTGCCAAGCTTTCGGCCCGTCCCTGGCGGCATTATAAAATCATAGCGTGATAACGATGGTTCCGATGCGCGTGCCGCTCGAAGGCGATTACAGGGGAGATACAGCCCTTTCCAAAGAGCCATGAACAGACTTTCTACTCCCAATGAGACAAGAGATATCAAGCCGCAAATACGTCCGGCGCGCGTCTATTCTCCGCCGCGCAACACATTTAAAAAAAATCGTAACGTGAAAACCGTGGGTTCGATCCGCGTGCCGCTTAAAGGCGATTACAGGGGAGATGCAGCCCTTTCCAAAGAGCCATGAAAAGACTTTCTACTCCCAAGGAGACAAGAGATATTAAGCCGAAATGACGTCCGACGCGCGCATTTCCTCCGCCGCGCACCACATTTAAAAAAATCATAGCGTGAAAACCGTGGGTTCGATCCGCGTGCCGCTCGAAGGCGATTACAGGGGAGATGCAGCCCTTTCCAAAGAGCCATGAAAAGACTTTCTACTCCCAAGGAGACAAGAGATATTAAGCCGAAATGACGTCCTACGCGCGTCTTTTCTACGCCGCGCACCACATTTAAAAAATCGTATCGGAAGAACGGTGGGTCCAATCCGCGTGCCGCTTAAAGGCGATTACAAGGGAGATGCAAACCTTTCCAAAGAGCCATGAACAGACTTTCTACACCCAATGAGACAAGAGATATTAAGCCGCAAATACGTCCGGCGCGCGTCTTTTCTCCGCCGCGCAACACATTTAAAAAAAATCGTAGCGTGAAAAACGTGGGTTCGATCCGCGTGCCGCTCGAAGGTGATTACAGGGGAGATACAGCCCTTTCCAAAGAGCCATGAACAGACTTTCTACTCCCAAGGAGACAAGAGATATTACGCGCATTTTCTCCGACGCGCACCACGTTTAAAAAATCGTAGCGTGAGAACGGTGGGCCCGATCCGCATGCCGCTTAAAGGCGATTACAGGGGAGATGCATCCCTTTCCAAAGAGCCATGAACAAACTTTCTACTCCCAAGGAGACCAGAGATATTAACAGATAAAGCGTTACGCTCCAGTCGGATGAGCGAGAAACGCTTGTACAATTGCAACGAATTGGAGGAGAAAGTTTAAACAAACGCACTGACTTTGAAGGCTCACATCTAGGCCGGGCCAGGTCCAAATGGCCTGCAACTCGGTCCGCATCACGTCCATGACTTTTCCTAACGAACGCCACCTGCCAAGCTTTCGGCCCGTCCCTGTCGGCATTAAAAAATCGTAGCGTGATAACGATGGTTCCGATCCGCGTGCCGCGCGAATGCGATTAAAGGGGAGATGCAGCCCTTTCCAAAGAACCATGAAAAGACTTTCTACTCCCAAGGAGACAAGAGATATTAAGCCGCAATGACGTCCGACGCGCGCATTTTCTCCGCCGCGCAGCACATTTAAAAAAATCATAGCGTGAAAACCGTGGGTTCGATCCGCGTGCCGCTCGAAGGCGATTACAGGGGAGATGGAGCCCTTTCCAAAGAGGCATGAACAGACTTCCTACTCCCAAGGAGCCCAAAGATATTAAGCCGCAAATACGGTCCTACGCGCGTCTTTTCTACGCCGCGCACCACATTTAAAAAATCGTAGCGTAAGAACGGTGGGTCCGATCCGCGTGCCGCTTAAAGGCGATTACAGGGAAGATGCAAACCTTTCCAAAGAGCCATGAACAGACTTTCTACTCCCAATGAGACAAGAGATATTAAGCCGCAAATACGTCCGGCGCGCGTCTTTTCTCCGCCGCGCAACACATTTTAAAAAAATCGTAGCGTGAAAAACGTGGGTTCGATCCGCGTGCCGCTCGAAGGCCATTACAGGGGAGATGCATCCATTTCAAAGGAGCCTTGAACAGACTTTCTACTCCCAAGGAGACCAGAAATATTAACATATAAAGCGTTACGCTCCAGTCGGATGAACGAGAAACGCTTGTACAATTGCAACAAATTGAAGGAGAAAGTTTAAACAAATGCGCTGACTTTGAACGCTCACATCTAGGCCGGGCCAACTCCAAATGGCGTGCAACTCGGTGTGCATCACCTCCATGACTGTCCCTAACGAACGCCACCTGCCACGCTTTCGGCCTATCCCTGGCGGCATTAAAAAATCGTAGCGTGATAACGATGGTTCCGATGCGCGTGCCGCTCGAAGGCGATTACAGGGGAGATACAGCCCTTTCCAAAGAGCCATGAACAGACTTTCTACTCCCAAGGAGACAAGAGATATTACGCGCATTTTCTCCGACGCGCACCACGTTTAAAAAATCGTAGCGTGAGAACGGTGGGTCCGATCCGCGTGCCGCTTAAAGGCGATTACAGGGGAGATGCAGCCCTTTCCAAAGAGCCATGAACAGACTTTCTACTCCCAATGAGACAAGAGATATCAAGCCGCAAATACGTCCGGCGCGCGTCTATTCTCCGCCGCGCAACACATTTAAAAAAAATCGTAACGTGAAAACCGTGGGTTCGATCCGCGTGCCGCTTAAAGGCGATTACAGGGGAGATGCATCCCTTTCCAAAGAGCCATTAAAATACTTTCTACTCCCAAGGAGACAAGAGATATTAAGCCGAAATGACGTCCGACGCGCGCATTTCCTCCGCCGCGCACCACATTTAAAAAAATCATAGCGTGAAAACCGTGGGTTCGATCCGCGTGCCGCTCGAAGGCGATTACAGGGGAGATGCAGCCCTTTCCAAAGAGGCATGAACAGACTTCCTACTCCCAAGGAGCCCAAAGATATTAAGCCGCAAATACGTCCTACGCGCGTCTTTTCTACGCCGCGCACCACATTTAAAAATTCGTATCGGAAGAACGGTGGGTCCAATCCGCGTGCCGCTTAAAGGCGATTACAAGGGAGATGCAAACCTTTCCAAAGAGCCATGAAAAGACTTTCTACTCCCAAGGAGACAATAGATATTAAGCCGAAATGACGTCCGACGCGCGCATTTTCTCCGCCGCGCACCACATTTAAAAAAATCATAGCGTGAAAACCGTGGGTTCGATCCGCGTGCCGCTCGAAGGCGATTACAGCGGAGATGCAGCCCTTTCCAAAGAGCCATGAAAAGACTTTCTACTCCCAAGGAGACAAGAGATATTAAGCCGAAATGACGTCCGACGCGCGCATTTCCTCCGCCGCGCACCACATTTAAAAAAAATCATAGCTTGAAAACCGTGGGTTCGATCCGCGTGCCGCTCGAAGGCGATTACAGGGGAGATGCAGCCCTTTCCAAAGAGCCATGAACAGACTTTCTACTCCCAAGGAGACAAGAGATATTACGCGCATTTTCTCCGACGCGCACCACGTTTAAAAAATCGTAGCGTGAGAACGGTGGGTCCGATCCGCGTGCCGCTTAAAGGCGATTACAGGGAAGATGCAAACCTTTCCAAAGAGCCATGAACAGACTTTCTACTCCCAATGAGACAAGAGATATTAAGCCGCAAATACGTCCGGCGCGCGTCTTTTCTCCGCCGCGCAACACATTTTAAAAAAATCGTAGCGTGAAAAACGTGGGTTCGATCCGCGTGCCGCTCGAAGGCCATTACAGGGGAGATGCATCCCTTTCAAAAGAGCCATGAACAGACTTTCTACTCCCAAGGAGACCAGAAATATTAACATATAAAGCGTTACGCTGCAGTCGGATGAACGAGAAACGCTTGTACAATTGCAACGAATTGGAGGAGAAAATTTAAACAAACGCGCTGACTTTGAACGCTCACATCTAGGCCGGGCCAACTCCAAATGGCGTGCAACTCGGTGTGCATCACCTCCATGACTGTCCCTAACGAACGCCACCTGCCACGCTTTCGGCCTATCCCTGGCGGCATTAAAAAATCGTAGCGTGATAACGATGGTTCCGATGCGCGTGCCGCTCGAAGGCGATTACAGGGGAGATACAGCCCTTTCCAAAGAGCCATGAACAGACTTTCTACTCCCAAGGAGACAAGAGATATTACGCGCATTTTCTCCGATGCGCACCACGTTTAAAAAATCGTAGCGTGAGAACGGTGGGTCCGATCCGCGTGCCGCTTAAAGGCGATTACAGGGGAGATGCAGCCCTTTCCAAAGAGCCATGAACAGACTTTCTACTCCCAATGAGACAAGAGATATTAAGCCGCAAATACGTCCGGCGCGCGTCTATTCTCCGCCGCGCAACACATTTAAAAAAAATCGTAACGTGAAAACCGTGGGTTCGATCCGCGTGCCGCTTAAAGGCGATTACAGGGGAGATGCAGCCCTTTCCAAAGAGCCATTAAAATACTTTCTACTCCCAAGGAGACAAGAGATATTAAGCCGAAATGACGTCCGACGCGTGCATTTCCTCCGCCGCGCACCACATTTAAAAAAATCATAGCGTGAAAACCGTGGGTTCGATCCGCGTGCCGCTCGAAGGCGATTACAGGGGAGATGCAGCCCTTTCCAAAGAGGCATGAACAGACTTCCTACTCACAAGGAGCCCAAAGATATTAAGCCGCAAATACGTCCTACGCGCGTCTTTTCTACGCCGCGCACCGCATTTAAAAAATCGTATCGGAAGAACGGTGGGTCCAATCCGCGTGCCGCTTAAAGGCGATTACAAGGGAGATGCAAACCTTTCCAAAGAGCCATGAAAAGACTTTCTACTCCCAAGGAGACAATAGATATTAAGCCGAAATGACGTCCGACGCGCGCATTTTCTCCGCCGCGCACCACATTTAAAAAAATCATAGCGTGAAAACCGTGGGTTCGATCCGCGTGCCGCTCGAAGGCGATTACAGCGGAGATGCAGCCCTTTCCAAAGAGCCATGAAAAGACTTTCTACTCCCAAGGAGACAAGAGATATTAAGCCGAAATGACGTCCGACGCGCGCATTTCCTCCGCCGCGCACCACATTTAAAAAAATCATAGCTTGAAAACCGTGGGTTCGATCCGCGTGCCGCTCGAAGGCGATTACAGGGGAGATGCAGCCCTTTCCAAAGAGCCATGAACAGACTTTCTACTCCCAAGGTGACAAGAGATATTACGCGCATTTTCTCCGACGCGCACCACGTTTAAAAAATCGTAGCGTGAGAACGGTGGGTCCGATCCGCGTGCCGCTTAAAGGCGATTACAGGGGAGATGCATCCCTTTCCAAAGAGCCATGAACAGACTTTCTACTCCCAAGGAGACAAGAGATATTAAGCCGCAAATACGTCCGGCGCGCGTCTTTTCTCCGCCGCGCAACACATTTAAAAAAAATCGTAGCGTGAAAAACGTGGGTTCGATCCGCGTGCCGCTCGAAGGCGATTACAGGGGAGATGCATCCCTTTCAAAAGAGCCATGAACAGACTTTCTACTCCCAAGGAGACCAGAAATATTAACATATAAATCGTTACGCTCCATTCGGATGAACGAGAAACGCTTGTACAATTGCAACGAATTGGAGGAGAAAGTTTAAACAAACGCGCTGACTTTGAACGCTCACATCTAGGCCGGGCCAACTCCAAATGGCGTGCAACTCGGTGCGCATCACCTCCATGACTGTCGCTAACGAACGCCACCTGCCACGCTTTCGGCCTATCCCTGGCGGCATTAAAAAATCGTAGTGTGATAACGATGGTTCCGATGCGCGTGCAGCTCAAAGGCGATTACAGGGGAGATACAGCCCTTTCCAAAGAGCCATGAATAGACTTTCTACTCCCAAGGAGACAAGAGATATTACGCGCATTTTCTCCGACGCGCACCACGTTTAAAAAATCGTAGCGTGAGAACGGTGGGTCCGATCCGGGTGCCGCTTAAAGGCGATTACAGGGGAGATGCAACCCTTTCCAAAGAACCATGAAAAGACTTTCTACTCCCAAGGAGACAAGAGATATTAAGCCGCAATGACGTCCGACGCGCGCATTTTCTCCGCCGCGCAGCACATTTAAAAAAATCATAGCGTGAAAACCGTGGGTTCGATCCGCGTGCCGCTCGAAGGCGATTACAGGGGAGATGGAGCCCTTTCCAAAGAGGCATGAACAGACTTCCTACTCCCAAGGAGCCCAAAGATATTAAGCCGCAAATACGTCCGGCGCGAGTCTTTTCTACGCCGCGCACCACATTTAAAAAATCGTAGCCTAAGAACAGTGGGTCCGATCCGCGTGCCGCTTAAAGGCGATTACAGGGGAGATGCAAACCTTTCCAAAGAGCCATGAACAGACTTTCTACTCCCAATGAGACAAGAGATATCAAGCCGCAAATACGTCCGGCGCGCGTCTATTCTCCGCCGCGCAACAAATTTTAAAAAAATCGTAGCGTGAAAACCGTGGGTTCGATCCGCGTGCCGCTTAAAGGCGATTACAGGGGAGATGCAGCCCTTTCCAAAGAGCCATGAAAAGACTTTCTACTCCCAAGGAGACAAGAGATATTAAGCCGAAATGACGTCCGACGCGCGCATTTCCTCCGCCGCGCACCACATTTAAAAAAATCATAGCGTGAAAACCGTGGGTTCGATCCGCGTGCCGCTCGAAGGCGATTACAGGGGAGATGCAGCCCTTTCCAAAGAGGCATGAACAGACTTCCTACTCCCAAGGAGCCCAAAGATATTAAGCCGCAAATACGTCCTACGCGCGTCTTTTCTACGCCGCGCACCACATTTAAAAAATCGTATCGGAAGAACGGTGGGTCCAATCCGCGTGCCGCTTAAAGGCGATTACAAGGGAGATGCAAACCTTTCCAAAGAGCCATGAAAAGACTTTCTACTCCCAAGGAGACAATAGATATTAAGCCGAAATGACGTCCGACGCGCGCATTTTCTCCGCCGCGCACCACATTTAAAAAAATCATAGCGTGAAAACCGTGGGTTCGATCCGCGTGCCGCTCGAAGGCGATTACAGCGGAGATGCAGCCCTTTCCAAAGAGCCATGAAAAGACTTTCTACTCCCAAGGAGACAAGAGATATTAAGCCGAAATGACGTCCGACGCGCGCATTTCCTCCGCCGCGCAACACATTTAAAAAAAATCGTAGCGTGAAAAACGTGGGTTCGATCCGCGTGCCGCTCGAAGGCGATTACAGGGGAGATGCATCCCTTTCAAAAGAGCCATGAACAGACTTTCTACTCCCAAGGAGACCAGAAATATTAACATATAAAGCGTTACGCTCCAGTCGGATGAACGAGAAACGCTTGTACAATTGCAACGAATTGGAGGAGAAAGTTTAAACAAACGCGCTGACTTTGAACGCTCACATCTAGGCCGGGCCAACTCCAAATGGCGTGCAACTCGGTGTGCATCACCTCCATGACTGTCCCTAACGAACGCCACCTGCCACGCTTTCGGCCTATCCCTGGCGGCATTAAAAAATCGTAGCGTGATAACGATGGTTCCAATGCGCGTGCCGCTCGAAGGCGATTACAGGGGAGATACAGCCCTTTCCAAAGAGCCATGAACAGACTTTCTACTCCCAAGGAGAGAAGAGATATTACGCGCATTTTCTCCGACGCGCACCACGTTTAAAAAATCGTAGCGTGAGAACGGTGGGTCCGATCCGCGTGCCGCTTAAAGGCGATTACAGGGGAGATGCAACCCTTTCCAAAGAACCATGAAAAGACTTTCTACTCCCAAGGAGACAAGAGATATTAAGCCGCAATGACGTCCGACGCGCGCATTTTCTCTGCCGCGCAGCACATTTAAAAAAATCATAGCGTGAAAACCGTGGGTTCGATCCGCGTGCCGCTCGAAGGCGATTACAGGGGAGATGGAGCCCTTTCCAATGAGGCATGAACAGACTTCCTACTCCCAAGGAGCCCAAAGATATTAAGCCGCAAATACGTCCTACGCGCGTCTTTTCTACGCCGCGCACCACATTTAAAAAATCGTATCGGAAGAACGGTGGGTCCAATCCGCGTGCCGCTTAAAGGCGATTACAAGGGAGATGCAAACCTTTCCAAAGAGCCATGAAAAGACTTTCTACTCCCAAGGAGACAAGAGATATTAAGCCGCAATGACGTCCGACGCGCGCATTTTCTCCGACGCGCAACACATTTAAAAAAATCATAGCGTGAAAACCGTGGGTTCGATCCGCGTGCCGCTCGAAGGCGATTACAGGGGAGATGCAGCCCTTTCCAAAGAGCCATGAACAGACTTTCTACTCCCAATGAGACAAGAGATATCAAGCCGCAAATACGTCCGGCGCGCGTCTATTCTCCGCCGCGCAACACATTTAAAAAAAATCGTAACGTGAAAACCGTGGGTTCGATCCGCGTGCCGCTTAAAGGCGATTACAGGGGAGATGCAGCCCTTTCCAAAGAGCCATTAAAATACTTTCTACTCCCAAGGAGACAAGAGATATTAAGCCGAAATGACGTCCGACGCGCGCATTTCCTCCGCCGCGCACCACATTTAAAAAAATCATAGCGTGAAAACCGTGGGTTCGATCCGCGTGCCGCTCGAAGGCGATTACAGGGGAGATGCAGCCCTTCCAAAGAGCCATGAACGGACTTTCTACACCCAATGAGACAAGAGATATTAAGCCGCAAATACGTCCGGCGCGCGTCTTTTCTCCGCCGCGCAACACATTTAAAAAAAATCGTAGCGTGAAAACCGTGGGTTCGATCCGCGTGCCGCTCGAAGGCGATTACAGGGGAGATGCAGCCCTTTCCAAAGAGCCATGAACAGACTTTCTACTCCCAATGAGACAAGAGATATGAAGCCGCAAATACGTCCGGCGCGCGTCTATTCTCCGCCGCGCAACACATTTAAAAAAAATCGTAGCGTGAAAACCGTGGGTTCGATCCGCGTGCCGCTTAAAGGCGATTACAGGGGAGATGCAGCCCTTTCCAAAGAGCCATGAAAAGACTTTCTACTCCCAAGGAGACAAGAGATATTAAGCCGAAATGACGTCCGACGCGCGCATTTCCTCCGCCGCGCACCACATTTAAAAAAATCATAGCGTGAAAACCGTGGGTTCGATCCGCGTGCCGCTCGAAGGCGATTACAGGGGAGATGCAGCCCTTTCCAAAGAGGCATGAACAGACTTCCTACTCCCAAGGAGCCCAAAGATATTAAGCCGCAAATACGTCCTACGCGCGTCTTTTCTACGCCGCGCACCACATTTAAAAAATCGTATCGGAAGAACGGTGGGTCCAATCCGCGTGCCGCTTAAAGGCGATTACAAGGGAGATGCAAACCTTTCCAAAGAGCCATGAAAAGACTTTCTACTCCCAAGGAGACAATAGATATTAAGCCGAAATGACGTCCGACGCGCGCATTTTCTCCGCCGCGCACCACATTTAAAAAAATCATAGCGTGAAAACCGTGGGTTCGATCCGCGTGCCGCTCGAAGGCGATTACAGCGGAGATGCAGCCCTTTCCAAAGAGCCATGAAAAGACTTTCTACTCCCAAGGACACAAGAGATATTAAGCCGAAATGACGTCCGACGCGCGCATTTCCTCCGCCGCGCAACACATTTAAAAAAAATCGTAGCGTGAAAAACGTGGGTTCGATCCGCGTGCCGCTCGAAGGCGATTACAGGGGAGATGCATCCCTTTCAAAAGAGCCATGAACAGACTTTCTACTCCCAAGGAGACCAGAAATATTAACATATAAAGCGTTACGCTCCAGTCGGATGAACGAGAAACGCTTGTACAATTGCAACGAATTGGAGGAGAAAGTTTAAACAAACGCGCTGACTTTGAACGCTCACATCTAGGCCGGGCCAACTCCAAATGGCGTGCAACTCGGTGTGCATCACCTCCATGACTGTCCCTAACGAACGCCACCTGCCACGCTTTCGGCCTATCCCTGGCGGCATTAAAAAATCGTAGCGTGATAACGATGGTTCCAATGCGCGTGCCGCTCGAAGGCGATTACAGGGGAGATACAGCCCTTTCCAAAGAGCCATGAACAGACTTTCTACTCCCAAGGAGACAAGAGATATTACGCGCATTTTCTCCGACGCGCACCACGTTTAAAAAATCGTAGCGTGAGAACGGTGGGTCCGATCCGCGTGCCGCTTAAAGGCGATTACAGGGGAGATGCAACCCTTTCCAAAGAACCATGAAAAGACTTTCTACTCCCAAGGAGACAAGAGATATTAAGCCGCAATGACGTCCGACGCGCGCATTTTCTCTGCCGCGCAGCACATTTAAAAAAATCATAGCGTGAAAACCGTGGGTTCGATCCGCGTGCCGCTCGAAGGCGATTACAGGGGAGATGCAGCCCTTTCCAAAGAGGCATGAACAGACTTCCTACTCCCAAGGAGCCCAAAGATATTAAGCCGCAAATACGTCCTACGCGCGTCTTTTCTACGCCGCGCACCACATTTAAAAAATCGTAGCGTAAGAACGGTGGGTCCGATCCGCGTGCCGCTTAAAGGCGATTACAGGGGAGATGCAAACCTTTCCAAAGAGCCATGAAAAGACTTTCTACTCCCAAGGAGACAAGAGATATTAAGCCGCAATGACGTCCGACGCGCGCATTTTCTCCGACGCGCAACACATTTAAAAAAATCATAGCGTGAAAACCGTGGGTTCGATCCGCGTGCCGCTCGAAGGCGATTACAGGGGAGATGCAGCCCTTTCCAAAGAGCCATGAACAGACTTTCTACTCCCAATGAGACAAGAGATATCAAGCCGCAAATACGTCCGGCGCGCGTCTATTCTCCGCCGCGCAACACATTTAAAAAAAATCGTAACGTGAAAACCGTGGGTTCGATCCGCGTGCCGCTTAAAGGCGATTACAGGGGAGATGCAGCCCTTTCCAAAGAGCCATTAAAATACTTTCTACTCCCAAGGAGACAAGAGATATTAAGCCGAAATGACGTCCGACGCGCGCATTTCCTCCGCCGCGCACCACATTTAAAAAAATCATAGCGTGAAAACCGTGGGTTCGATCCGCGTGCCGCTCGAAGGCGATTACAGGGGAGATGCAGCCCTTCCAAAGAGCCATGAACAGACTTTCTACACCCAATGAGACAAGAGATATTAAGCCGCAAATACGTCCGGCGCGCGTCTTTTCTCCGCCGCGCAACACATTTAAAAAAAATCGTAGCGTGAAAACCGTGGGTTCGATCCGCGTGCCGCTCGAAGGCGATTACAGGGGAGATGCAGCCCTTTCCAAAGAGCCATGAACAGACTTTCTACTCCCAATGAGACAAGAGATATCAAGCCGCAAATACGTCCGGCGCGCGTCTATTCTCCGCCGCGCAACACATTTAAAAAAAATCGTAGCGTGAAAACCGTGGGTTCGATCCGCGTGCCGCTTAAAGGCGTTTACAGGGGAGATGCAGCCCTTTCCAAAGAGCCATGAAAAGACTTTCTACTCCCAAGGAGCCCAAAGATATTAAGCCGCAAATACGTCCTACGCGCGTCTTTTCTACGCCGCGCACCACATTTAAAAAATCGTATCGGAAGAACGGTGGGTCCGATCCGCGTGCCGCTTAAAGGCGATTACAAGGGAGATGCAAACCTTTCCAAAGAGCCATGAAAAGACTTTCTACTCCCAAGGAGACAATAGATATTAAGCCGAAATGACGTCCGACGCGCGCATTTTCTCCGCCGCGCACCACATTTAAAAAAATCATAGCGTGAAAACCGTGGGTTCGATCCGCGTGCCGCTCGAAGGCGATTACAGCGGAGATGCAGCCCTTTCCAAAGAGCCATGAAAAGACTTTCTACTCCCAAGGAGACAAGAGATATTAAGCCGAAATGACGTCCGACGCGCGCATTTCCTCCGCCGCGCAACACATTTAAAAAAAATCGTAGCGTGAAAAACGTGGGTTCGATCCGCGTGCCGCTCGAAGGCGATTACAGGGGAGATGCATCCCTTTCAAAAGAGCCATGAACAGACTTTCTACTCCCAAGGAGACCAGAAATATTAACATATAAAGCGTTACGCTCCAGTCCGATGAACGAGAAACGCTTGTACAATTGCAACGAATTGGAGGAGAAAGTTTAAACAAACGCGCTGACTTTGAACGCTCACATCTAGGCCGGGCCAACTCCAAATGGCGTGCAACTCGGTGTGCATCACCTCCATGACTGTCCCTAACGAACGCCACCTGCCACGCTTTCGGCCTATCCCTGGCGGCATTAAAAAATCGTAGCGTGATAACGATGGTTCCAATGCGCGTGCCGCTCGAAAGCGATTACAGGGGAGATACAGCCCTTTCCAAAGAGCCATGAACAGACTTTCTACTCCCAAGGAGACAAGAGATATTACGCGCATTTTCTCCGACGCGCACCACGTTTAAAAAATCGTAGCGTGAGAACGGTGGGTCCGATCCGCGTGCCGCTTAAAGGCGATTACAGGGGAGATGCAACCCTTTCCAAAGAACCATGAAAAGACTTTCTACTCCCAAGGAGACAAGAGATATTAAGTGGCAATGACGTCCGACGCGCGCATTTTCTCTGCCGCGCAGCACATTTAAAAAAATCATAGCGTGAAAACCGTGGGTTCGATCCGCGTGCCGCTCGAAGGCGATTACAGGGGAGATGGAGCCCTTTCCAAAGAGGCATGAACAGACTTCCTACTCCCAAGGAGCCCAAAGATATTAAGCCGCAAATACGTCCTACGCGCGTCTTTTCTACGCCGCGCACCACATTTAAAAAATCGTAGCGTAAGAACGGTGGGTCCGATCCGCGTGCCGCTTAAAGGCGATTACAGGGGAGATGCAAACCTTTCCAAAGAGCCATGAAAAGACTTTCTACTCCCAAGGAGACAAGAGATATTAAGCCGCAATGACGTCCGACGCGCGCATTTTCTCCGACGCGCAACACATTTAAAAAAATCATAGCGTGAAAACCGTGGGTTCGATCCGCGTGCCGCTCGAAGGCGATTACAGGGGAGATGCAGCCCTTTCCAAAGAGCCATGAACAGACTTTCTACTCCCAATGAGACAAGAGATATCAAGCCGCAAATACGTCCGGCGCGCGTCTATTCTCCGCCGCGCAACACATTTAAAAAAAATCGTAACGTGAAAACCGTGGGTTCGATCCGCGTGCCGCTTAAAGGCGATTACAGGGGAGATGCAGCCCTTTCCAAAGAGCCATTAAAATACTTTCTACTCCCAAGGAGACAAGAGATATTAAGCCGAAATGACGTCCGACGCGCGCATTTCCTCCGCCGCGCACCACATTTAAAAAAATCATAGCGTGAAAACCGTGGGTTCGATCCGCGTGCCGCTCGAAGGCGATTACAGGGGAGATGCAGCCCTTTCCAAAGAGGCATGAACAGACTTCCTACTCCCAAGGAGCCCAAAGATATTAAGCCGCAAATACGTCCTACGCGCGTCTTTTCTACGCCGCGCACCACATTTAAAAAATCGTATCGGAAGAACGGTGGGTCCGATCCGCGTGCCGCTTAAAGGCGATTACAAGGGAGATGCAAACCTTTCCAAAGAGCCATGAAAAGACTTTCTACTCCCAAGGAGACAATAGATATTAAGCCGAAATGACGTCCGACGCGCGCATTTTCTCCGCCGCGCACCACATTTAAAAAAATCATAGCGTGAAAACCGTGGGTTCGATCCGCGTGCCGCTCGAAGGCGATTACAGCGGAGATGCAGCCCTTTCCAAAGAGCCATGAAAAGACTTTCTACTCCCAAGGAGACAAGAGATATTAAGCCGAAATGACGTCCGACGCGCGCATTTCCTCCGCCGCGCAACACATTTAAAAAAAATCGTAGCGTGAAAAACGTGGGTTCGATCCGCGTGCCGCTCGAAGGCCATTACAGGGGAGATGCATCCCTTTCAAAAGAGCCATGAACAGACTTTCTACTCCCAAGGAGACCAGAAATATTAACATATAAAGCGTTACGCTCCAGTCGGATGAACGAGAAACGCTTGTACAATTGCAACGAATTGGAGGAGAAAGTTTAAACAAACGCGCTGACTTTGAACGCTCACATCTAGGCCGGGCCAACTCCAAATGGCGTGCAACTCGGTGTGCATCACCTCCATGACTGTCCCTAACGAACGCCACCTGCCACGCTTTCGGCCTATCCCTGGCGGCATTAAAAAATCGTAGCGTGATAACGATGGTTCCAATGCGCGTGCCGCTCGAAGGCGATTACAGGGGAGATACAGCCCTTTCCAAAGAGCCATGAACAGACTTTCTACTCCCAAGGAGACAAGAGATATTACGCGCATTTTCTCCGACGCGCACCACGTTTAAAAAATCGTAGCGTGAGAACGGTGGGTCCGATCCGCGTGCCGCTTAAAGGCGATTACAGGGGAGATGCAACCCTTTCCAAAGAACCATGAAAAGACTTTCTACTCCCAAGGAGACAAGAGATATTAAGCCGCAATGACGTCCGACGCGCGCATTTTCTCTGCCGCGCAGCACATTTAAAAAAATCATAGCGTGAAAACCGTGGGTTCGATCCGCGTGCCGCTCGAAGGCGATTACAGGGGAGATGGAGCCCTTTCCAAAGAGGCATGAACAGACTTCCTACTCCCAAGGAGCCCAAAGATATTAAGCCGCAAATACGTCCTACGCGCGTCTTTTCTACGCCGCGCACCACATTTAAAAAATCGTAGCGTAAGAACGGTGGGTCCGATCCGCGTGCCGCTTAAAGGCGATTACAGGGGAGATGCAAACCTTTCCAAAGAGCCATGAAAAGACTTTCTACTCCCAAGGAGACAAGAGATATTAAGCCGCAATGACGTCCGACGCGCGCATTTTCTCCGACGCGCAACACATTTAAAAAAATCATAGCGTGAAAACCGTGGGTTCGATCCGCGTGCCGCTCGAAGGCGATTACAGGGGAGATGCAGCCCTTTCCAAAGAGCCATGAACAGACTTTCTACTCCCAATGAGACAAGAGATATCAAGCCGCAAATACGTCCGGCGCGCGTCTATTCTCCGCCGCGCAACACATTTAAAAAAAATCGTAACGTGAAAACCGTGGGTTCGATCCGCGTGCCGCTTAAAGGCGATTACAGGGGAGATGCAGCCCTTTCCAAAGAGCCATTAAAATACTTTCTACTCCCAAGGAGACAAGAGATATTAAGCCGAAATGACGTCCGACGCGCGCATTTCCTCCGCCGCGCACCACATTTAAAAAAATCATAGCGTGAAAACCGTGGGTTCGATCCGCGTGCCGCTCGAAGGCGATTACAGGGGAGATGCAGCCCTTCCAAAGAGCCATGAACAGACTTTCTACACCCAATGAGACAAGAGATATTAAGCCGCAAATACGTCCGGCGCGCGTCTTTTCTCCGCCGCGCAACACATTTAAAAAAAATCGTAGCGTGAAAACCGTGGGTTCGATCCGCGTGCCGCTCGAAGGCGATTACAGGGGAGATGCAGCCCTTTCCAAAGAGCCATGAACAGACTTTCTACTCCCAATGAGACAAGAGATATCAAGCCGCAAATACGTCCGGCGCGCGTCTATTCTCCGCCGCGCAACACATTTAAAAAAAATCGTAGCGTGAAAACCGTGGGTTCGATCCGCGTGCCGCTTAAAGGCGATTACAGGGGAGATGCAGCCCTTTCCAAAGAGCCATGAAAAGACTTTCTACTCCCAAGGAGACAAGAGATATTAAGCCGAAATGACGTCCGACGCGCGCATTTCCTCCGCCGCGCACCACATTTAAAAAAATCATAGCGTGAAAACCGTGGGTTCGATCCGCGTGCCGCTCGAAGGCGATTACAGGGGAGATGCAGCCCTTTCCAAAGAGGCATGAACAGACTTCCTACTCCCAAGGAGCCCAAAGATATTAAGCCGCAAATACGTCCTACGCGCGTCTTTTCTACGCCGCGCACCACATTTAAAAAATCGTATCGGAAGAACGGTGGGTCCAATCCGCGTGCCGCTTAAAGGCGATTACAAGGGAGATGCAAACCTTTCCAAAGAGCCATGAAAAGACTTTCTACTCCCAAGGAGACAATAGATATTAAGCCGAAATGACGTCCGACGCGCGCATTTTCTCCGCCGCGCACCACATTTAAAAAAATCATAGCGTGAAAACCGTGGGTTCGATCCGCGTGCCGCTCGAAGGCGATTACAGGGGAGTTGCAGCCCTTTCCAAAGAGCCATGAACAGACTTTCTACACCCAATGAGACAAGAGATATTAAGCCGCAAATACGTCCGGCGCGCGTCTTTTCTCCGCCGCGCAACACATTTAAAAAAAATCGTAGCGTGAAAAACGTGGGTTCGATCCGCGTGCCGCTCGAAGGCGATTACAGGGGAGATGCATCCCTTTCAAAAGAGCCATGAACAGACTTTCTACTCCCAAGGAGACCAGAAATATTAACATATAAATCGTTACGCTCCAGTCGGATGAACGAGAAACGCTTGTACAATTGCAACGAATTGGAGGAGAAAGTTTAAACAAACGCGCTGACTTTGAACGCTCACATCTAGGCCGGGCCAACTCCAAATGGCGTGCAACTCGGTGTGCATCACCTCCATGACTGTCCCTAACGAACGCCACCTGCCACGCTTTCGGCCCGTCCCTGGCGGCATTAAAAAATCGTAGCGTGATAACGATGGTTCCGATGCGCGTGCCGCTCGAAGGCGATTACAGGGGAGATACAGCCCTTTCCAAAGAGCCATGAACAGACTTTCTACTCCCAAGGAGACAAGAGATATTACGCGCATTTTCTCCGACGCGCACCACGTTTAAAAAATCGTAGCGTGAGAACGGTGGGTCCGATCCGCGTGCCGCTTAAAGGCGATTACAGGGGAGATGCAACCCTTTCCAAAGAACCATGAAAAGACTTTCTACTCCCAAGGAGACAAGAGATATTAAGCCGCAATGACGTCCGACGCGCGCATTTTCTCCGCCGCACAGCACATTTAAAAAAGTCATAGCGTGAAAACCGTGGGTTCGATCCGCGTGCCGCTCGAAGGCGATTACAGGGGAGATGGAGCCCTTTCCAAAGAGGCATGAACAGACTTCCTACTCCCAAGGAGCCCAAAGATATTAAGCCGCAAATACGTCCTACGCGCGTCTTTTCTACGCCGCGCACCACATTTAAAAAATCGTAGCGTAAGAACGGTGGGTCCGATCCGCGTGCCGCTTAAAGGCGATTACAGGGGAGATGCAAACCTTTCCAAAGAGCCATGAAAAGACTTTCTACTCCCAAGGAGACAAGAGATATTAAGCCGAAATGACGTCCGACGCGCGCATTTCCTCCGCCGCGCACCACATTTAAAAAAATCATAGCGTGAAAACCGTGGGTTCGATCCGCGTGCCGCTCGAAGGCGATTACAGCGGAGATGCAGCCCTTTCCAAAGAGCCATGAAAAGACTTTCTACTCCCAAGGAGACAAGAGATATTAAGCCGAAATGACGTCCGACGCGCGCATTTCCTCCGCCGCGCACCACATTTAAAAAAATCATAGCGTGAAAACCGTGGGTTCGATCCGCGTGCCGCTCGAAGGCAATTACAGGGGAGATGCAGCCCTTTCCAAAGAGCCATGAACAGACTTTCTACTCCCAAGGAGACAAGAGATATTAAGCCGCAAATACGTCCGGCGCGCGTCTTTTCTCCGCCGCGCAACACATTTAAAAAAAATCGTAGCGTGAAAAACGTGGGTTCGATCCGCGTGCCGCTCGAAGGCGATTACAGGGGAGATGCATCCCTTTCAAAAGAGCCATGAACAGACTTTCTACTCCCAAGGAGACCAGAAATATTAACATATAAATCGTTACGCTCCAGTCGGATGAACGAGAAACGCTTGTACAATTGCAATGAATTGGAGGAGAAAGTTTAAACAAACGCGCTGACTTTGAACGCTCACATCTAGGCCGGGCCAACTCCAAATGGCGTGCAACTCGGTGCGCATCACCTCCATGACTGTCGCTAACGAACGCCACCTGCCACGCTTTCGGCCTATCCCTGGCGGCATTAAAAAATCGTAGTGTGATAACGATGGTTCCGATGCGCGTGCAGCTCAAAGGCGATTACAGGGGAGATACAGCCCTTTCCAAAGAGCCATGAACAGACTTTCTACTCCCAAGGAGACAAGAGATATTACGCGCATTTTCTCCGACGCGCACCACGTTTAAAAAATCGTAGCGTGAGAACGGTGGGTCCGATCCGGGTGCCGCTTAAAGGCGATTACAGGGGAGATGCAACCCTTTCCAAAGAGCCATGAACAGACTTTCTACTCCCAAGGAGACCAGAAATATTAACTTATAAAGCGTTACGCTCCAGTCGGATGAACGAGAAACGCTTGTACAATTGCAACGAATTGGAGGAGAAAGTTTAAACAAACGCGCTGACTTTGAAGGCTCACATCTAGGCCGGGCCAGGTCCAAATGGCCTGCAACTCGGTCCGCATCACGTCCATGACTTTTCCTAACGAACGCCACCTGCCAAGCTTTCGGCCCGTCCCTGTCGGCATTAAAAAATCGTAGCGTGATAACGATGGTTCCGATCCGCGTGCCGCGCGAAGGCGATTACAGGGGAGATGCAGCCCTTTCCAAAGAGCCATGAACAGACTTTCTACTCCCAAGGAGCCCAAAGATATTAAGCCGCAAATAAGTCCTACGCGCGTCTTTTCTACGCCGCGCACCACATTTAAAAAATCGTAGCGTAAGAACGGTGGGTCCGATCCGCGTGCCGCTTAAAGGCGATTACAGGGGAGATGCAACCCTTTCCAAAGAGCCATGAAAAGACTTTCTACTCCCAAGGAGACAAGAGATTTAAGCCGAAATGACGTCCGACGCGCGCATTTTCTCCGACGCGCAACACATTTAAAAAAATCATAGCGTGAAAACCGTGGGTTCGATCCGCGTGCCGCTCGAAGGCGATTACAGGGGAGATGCAGCCCTTTCCAAAGATCCATGAACAGACTTCCTACTCCCAAGGAGACAAGAGATATTAACATATAAAGCGTTACGCTCCAGTCGGATGAGCGAGAAACGCTTGAGCAGTTGCAACGAATTGGAGGAGAAAGTTTAAACAAACGCGCTGACTTTGAACGCTCACATCTAGGTCTGGCCAAGTCCAAATGGCGTGCAACTCGGTGCGCATCACCTCCATGACTGTCCCTAACGAACGCCACCTGCCACGCTTTCGGCCCGTCCCTGGCGGCTTTAAAAAATCGTAGCGTGATAACCGTGGGTCCAATCCGCTTGAAGCTCGAAGGCGATTAGAGGGGAGATGCAGCCCTTTCCAAAGAGCCATGAACAGACTTCCTACTCCCAAGGAGACAAGAGATATTAAGCCACAAATACGTCCGGACCGTGTCTTTTCTCCGCAGCTCACCACATTTAAAAAAATCGTAGCGTGAAAACCGTGGGTTCGATATAGTATACATACAGAGTATATAGTTTGACCAAAAGATCGTGCTGATCTTTGATCTCCTGGTTCTTCATCTCCAGCGCCACTTTCAGACTCATAATGTCCTCCTCTATGGGCTGGTATAACACAGACACGAATCATCACTACAGCCAGTACAATGGAAAGGTGGGAATGTGTACTGAATGTGTACTGACGTTATAAGTGAGAGGTGGTGGTACTGGTGGATGTGTACTGACACTATAAGGGATCTCTACCTGCAGTGACAGTTTGAGCTTCTCAAGTTCTTCCTCCAGAGATTTCTTCTCCTGTTCACAGGCCATTTTCATATCTGCCAGAGCAAGTATCATTACTGCTGGATATAACACAGATTGTATATACTACATAATTACTGCTGAATATATAAAATATAATATATATAGTACTATACATATATTAGTGTCACTTTTATTGGAGCCTAAAGGCTAGCATTCATTATTAGTTATGTTAGTATTATTGCATTTCCATAGCACTTACTCTTGATGGACCTGTTATGCTCCTCCTCCTCCTGCTGTTTCTGCAGGAGCTCTGTCTCCTCCTGCTGCTTGTGTTTCAGCATCTCCTGAAGAACCTGCAGCTCCTTCTGCTTCTGCAACCTCAACTCCTTCAGCTGCTCCAACAAACTGTTCTCCAACTCCTCCTTCTCACACCGCAAACACTCCAATCGGGCCACAGGCCCCACTAGTGACACAGAACCACACACACACACACACACACACACAAAGAGAGAGATAAACATGTATAAATGTATAAGAATTTGTGGATAAAATTATTATGAGATTATTTATAATCAAACGACTACACTACACAACCACATCTTCCTTTTATTTACATATTATACAGATATTTAGAGATATTTACATTTTATTTACCCGCGTGCGTCTCTCTTCTCCAAGGTAGCGGAGAGATATGAAAGGATAAAAGGGGAAAAGAATAAAATGCACGTCGGTTTTAAATTCGCAGGCTACCTGCGCTGAAGGCGTGGAAAACGAGCACGTGACGGAAAGGCTTCCGTACCCGATGGGTCCAAATCACATGCCCAGCAAAGTAGCCTTAAACCTGGACACGCAATGGAGAGCATTTGACCCTTTAAAATCATACTACAACCAGACTTCCAGGCCCCAGAGGTCACACAGCCATGCCCAGCAAAGTAGCTCTGGGCCTGGGCACACTTCACGCAGTTTGACCGTTTAAATAAAACTAGAAACAGACTTCCTGGCCCAAGAGGTCACAGTCATACCCAGCAAAGTACGTTTAAACCTGGAAACAAATCAGATCCTTTCTGTCATTCAAAGGAATGGGCCTGCAACTCACAACCACATCCCCAGTGAAGCGCACCGTCACCCAGCCACACTACCCCACCTTGCCCGTCCTGGAACAACCACACCTCCAGGGCACCACATGCCAATCTCTCATGCCCAGCAAACTGCAACCTCACGCAGCCAGGCCACACACTGTCTCCCCTTGTACAGTCCAAGGACGAACTCCTCCACAAACCTGGTGTTCACGCGCACACACGCAATTACAACGAATTGGTGGAGAACTTTGAAACAAAAGTGCTGACTTTGAATACTCACATCTAGGCTGGGCCAGGTCCAAATGGCCTGCAGCTCGGTGCGCATTAACTGCTTGACTGTCCGTCACGAACGCCACCTGCCAAGCGTTCGTTCCGTCCCTGGCGGATTTTAAAAAATCGTAGCGTGAGAACGATGGGTTCGATCCGCGTGCCGCTTAAAGGCGATTACAGGGGAGATGCAACCCTTTCCAAAGAACCATGAAAAGACTTTCTACTCCCAAGGAAACGAGATATTAAGCCGCAATGACATCCGACGCGCGCATTTTCTCCGCCGCGCAGCACATTTAAAAAAATCATAGCGTGAAAACCGTGGGTTCGATCCGCGTGCCGCTCGAAGGCGATTACAGGGGAGATGCAGCCCTTTCCAAAGAGGCATGAACAGACTTCCTACTCCCAAGGAGCCCAAAGATATTAAGCCGCAAATACGTCCTACGCGCGTCTTTTCTACGCCGCGCACCACATTTAAAAAAATCATAGCGTGAAAACCGTGGGTTCGATCCGCGTGCCGCTCGAAGGCGATTACAGGGGAGATGCAGCCCTTTCCAAAGAGCCATGAACAGACTTTCTACACCCAATGAGACAAGAGATATTAAGCCGCAAATACGTCCGGCGCGCGTCTTTTCTCCGCCGCGCAACACATTTAAAAAAAATCGTAGCGTGAAAAACGTGGGTTCGATCCGCGTGCCGCTCGAAGGCGATTACAGGGGAGATGCATCCCTTTCAAAAGAGCCATGAACAGACTTTCTACTCCCAAGGAGACCAGAAATATTAACATATAAAGCGTTACGCTCCAGTCGGATGAACGAGAAACGCTTGTACAACTGCAACGAATTGGAGGAGAAAGTTTAAACAAACGCGCTGACTTTGAACGCTCACATCTAGGCCGGGCCAACTCCAAATGGCGTGCAACTCGGTGCGCATCACCTCCATGACTGTCCCTAACGAACGCCACCTGCCACGCTTTCGGCCCGTCCCTGGCGGCATTAAAAAATCGTAGCGTGATAACGATGGTTCCGATGCGCGTGCCGCTCGAAGGCGATTACAGGGGAGATACAGCCCTTTCCAAAGAGCCATGAACAGACTTTCTACTCCCAAGGAGACCAGAGATATTACGCGCATTTTCTCCGACGCGCACCACGTTTAAAAAATCGTAGCGTGAGAACGGTGGGTCCGATCCGCGTGCCGCTTAAAGGCGATTACAGGGGAGATGCATCCCTTTCCAAAGAGCCATGAACAGACTTTCTACTCCCAAGGAGACCAGAGATATTAATAGATAAAGCGTTACGCTCCAGTCGGATGAGCGAGAAACGCTTGTACAATTGCAACGAATTGGAGGAGAAAGTTTAAACAAACGCTCTGACTTTGAAGGCTCACATCTAGGCCGGGCCAGGTCCAAATGGCCTGCAACTCGGTCCGCATCACGTCCATGACTTTTCCTAACGAACGCCACCTGCCAAGCTTTCGGCCCGTCCCTGTCGGCATTAAAAAATCGTAGCGTGATAACGATGGTTCCGATCCGCGTGCCGCGCGAAGGCGATTACAGGGGAGATGCAGCCCTTTCCAAAGAGGCATGAACAGACTTCCTACTCCCAAGGAGCCCAAAGATATTAAGCCGCAAATACGTCCTACGCGCGTCTTTTCTACGCCGCGCACCACATTTAAAAAATCGTATCGGAAGAACGGTGGGTCCAATCCGCGTGCCGCGCGAAGGCGATTACAGGGGAGATGCAGCCCTTTCCAAAGAGCAATGAACAGACTTTCTACTCACAAGGAGACAAGAGATATTAAGCCGCAATGATATCCGACGCGCGCATTTTCTCCGCCGCACACCACATTTAAAAAATCGTAGCGTGAGAACGGTGGGTCCGATCCGCATGCCGCTTAAAGGCGATTACAGGGGAGATGCAACCCTTTCCAAAGAGCCATGAAAAGACTTTCTATTCCCAAGGAGACAAGAGATATTAAGCCGCAATGACGTCCGACGCGCGCATTTTCTCCGCCGCGCACCACATTTAAAAAAATCATAGCGTGAAAACCGTGGGTTCGATCCGCGTGCCGCTTGAAGGCGATTACAGGGGAGATGCAGCATTTCCAAAGAGCCATGAACAGACTTCCTACTCCCAAGGAGAAAAGAGATATTAAGCAGCAATGATGTCCGACACGCGCATTTTCTCCGCCGCGCACCACATTTAAAAAATCTTAGCGTGAGAACGGTGGGTCCGATCCGCGTGCCGCTTAAAGGCGATTACAGGGGAGATGCACCCCTTTCCAAAGAGCCATGAAAAGACTTTCTACTCCCAAGGAGACAAGAGATATTAAGCCGAAATGACGTCCGAGGCGCGCAATTTCTCCGCCGCGCAACACATTTAAAAAAATCATAGCGTGAAAACCGTGGGTTCGATCTGCGTGCCGCTCGAAGGCGATTACAGGGGAGATGCAGCCCTTTCCAAAGATCCATGAACAGACTTCCTACTCCCAAGGAGACAAGAGATATTAACATATAAAGCGTTACGCTACAGTCGGATGAGCGAGAAACGCTTGAGCAGTTGCAACGAATTGGAGGAGAAAGTTTAAACAAACGCGCTGACTTTGAACGCTCACATCTAGGTCTGGCCAAGTCCAAATGGCGTGCAACTCGGTGCGCATCACCTCCATGACTGTCCCTAACGAACGCCACCTGCCACGCTTTCGGCCCGTCCCTGGCGGCTTTAAAAAATCGTAGCGTGATAACCGTGGGTCCAATCCGCTTGAAGCTCGAAGGCGATTAGAGGGGAGATGCAGCCCTTTCCAAAGAGCCATGAACAGACTTCCTACTCCCAAGGAGACAAGAGATATTAAGCCACAAATACGTCCGGACCGCGTCTTTTCTCCGCAGCTCACCACATTTAAAAAAATCGTAGCGTGAAAACCGTGGGTTCGATATAGTATACATACAGAGTATATAGTTTGACCAAAAGATCGTGCTGATCTTTGATCTCCTGGTTCTTCATCTCCAGCGCCACTTTCAGACTCATAATGTCCTCCTCTATGGGCTGGTATAACACAGACACGAATCATCACTACAGCCAGTACAATGGAAAGGTGGGAATGTGTACTGAATGTGTACTGACGTTATAAGTGAGAGGTGGTGGTACTGGTGGATGTGTACTGACACTATAAGGGATCTCTACCTGCAGTGACAGTTTGAGCTTCTCAAGTTCTTCCTCCAGAGATTTCTTCTCCTGTTCACAGGCCATTTTCATATCTGCCAGAGCAAGTATCATTACTGCTGGATATAACACAGATTGTATATACTACATAATTACTGCTGAATATATAAAATATAATATATATAGTACTATACATATATTAGTGTCACTTTTATTGGAGCCTAAAGGCTAACATTCATTATTAGTTATGTTAGTATTATTGCATTTCCATAGTACTTACTCTTGATGGACCTGTTATGCTCCTCCTCCTCCTGCTGTTTCTGCAGGAGCTCTGTCTCCTCCTGCTGCTTGTGTTTCAGCATCTCCTGAAGAACCTGCAGCTCCTTCTGCTTCTGCAACCTCAACTCCTTCAGCTGCTCAAACAAACTGTTCTCCAACTCCTCCTTCTCACACTGCAAACACTCCAATCGGGCCACAGGCCCCACTAGTGACACAGAACCACACACACACACACACAGACACACACACACACACACACAGAGAGAGAGATAAACATGTATAAATGTATAAGAATTTGTGGATAAAATTATTATGAGATTATTTATAATGAAACGACTACACTACACAACCACTTCTTCCTTTTATTTACATATTATACAGATATTTAGAGATATTTACATTTTATTTACCCGCGTGCGTCTCTCTTCTCCAAGGTAGCGGAGAGATATGAAGGGATAAAAGGGGAAAAGAATAAAATGCACGTCGGTTTTAAATTCGCAGGCTACCTGCGCTGAAGGCGTGGAAAACGAGCACGTGACGGAAAGGCTTCCGTACCCGATGGGTCCAAATCACATGCCCAGCAAAGTAGCCTTAAACCTGGACACACAATGGAGACCATTTGACCCTTTAAAATCATACTACAACCAGACTTCCAGGCCCAAGAGGTCACACAGTCATGCGAGCAAAGTAGCTCTGGGCCTGGGCACACTTCACGCAGTTTGACCGTTTAAATAAAACTAGAAACAGACTTCCTGGCCCAAGAGGTCACACAGTCATGCCCAGCAAGGTTGCTTTAAACGTGGGCACACTTCAGACCGTTTCACTCTTTAAATCATTCAAAGCACCACATTTCAAGGCCCAAGAGGTCACAGAATCATGCCCATCAAAGTAGCTCTGGGCCTGGGCACACTTCACGCAGTTTGACCCTTTAAATAATACTACAACCAGACACATACAGGTGCGCACATATACACAGATACACATTCTGTTTAATTTCTTCACATCTGCAGACTAGAGTAAGCTGAGGGTATAGTGTTAAACCAGGTACTACATAAACAGTATATAGTATATATACAGAGGATATAGTGTTAAACCAGGTACTACATACAGAGTATATAGTATACATACAGAGTATATAGTTTGACCAAAAGATCGTGCTGATCTTTGATCTCCTGGTTCTTCATCTCCAGCGCCACTTTCAGACTCATAATGTCCTCCTCTATGGGCTGGTATAACACACACACGAATCATCACTACAGCCAGTACAATGGAAAGTTGGGAATGTGTACTGAATGTGTACTGACGTTATAAGTGAAAGGTGGAGCTACTGGTGGATGTGTACTGACACTATAAGGGATCTCTACCTGCAGTGACAGTCTGAGCTTCTCAAGTTCTTCCTCCAGAGATTTCTTCTCCTGTTCACAGGCCATTTTCATATCTGCCAGAGCAAGTATCATTACTGCTGGATATAACATAGATTGTATATACTACATAATTACTACTGAATATATAAAATATAATATATATAGTACTATACATATATTAGTATCACTTTTATTGGAGCCTAAAGGCTAACATTCATTATTAGTTATGTTAGTATTATTGCATTTCCATAGTACTTACTCTTGATGGACCTGTTATGCTCCTCCTCCTCCTGCTGTTTCTGCAGGAGCTCTGTCTCCTCCTGCTGCTTGTGTTTCAGCATCTCCTGAAGAACCTGCAGCTCCTTCTGCTTCTGCAACCTCAACTCCTTCAGCTGCTCCAACAAACTGTTCTCCAACTCCTCCTTCTCACACCGCAAACACTCCAATCGGGCCACAGGCCCCACTAGTGACACAGAACCACACACACACACACACACACACAAAGAGAGAGATAAACATGTATAAATGTATAAGAATTTGTGGATAAAATTATTATGAGATTATTTATAATCAAACGACTACACTACACAACCACATCTTCCTTTTATTTACATATTATACAGATATTTAGAGATATTTACATTTTATTTACCCGCGTGCGTCTCTCTTCTCCAAGGTAGCGGAGAGATATGAAAGGATAAAAGGGGAAAAGAATAAAATGCACGTCGGTTTTAAATTCGCAGGCTACCTGCGCTGAAGGCGTGGAAAACGAGCACGTGACGGAAAGGCTTCCGTACCCGATGGGTCCAAATCACATGCCCAGCAAAGTAGCCTTAAACCTGGACACACAATGGAGAGCATTTGACCCTTTAAAATCATACTACAACCAGACTTCCAGGCCCAAGAGGTCACACAGTCATGCCCAGCAAAGTAGCTCTGGGCCTGGGCACACTTCACGCAGTTTGACCGTTTAAATAAAAGTAGAAACAGACTTCCTGGCCCAAGAGGTCACACAGTCATGCCCAGCAAGGTTGCTTTAAACGTGGGCACACTTCAGACCGTTTCACTCTTTAAATCATTCAAAGCACCACATTTCAAGGCCCAAGAGGTCACAGAATCATGCCCATCAAAGTAGCTCTGGGCCTGGGCACACTTTACGGAGTTTGACCCTTTAAATAATACTACAACCAGACACATACAGGTGCGCACATATACACAGATACACATTCTGTTTAATTTCTTCACATCTGCAGACTAGAGTAAGCTGAGGGTATAGTGTTAAACCAGGAGCTACATAAACAGTATATAGTATATATAAAGAGGATATAGTGTTAAACCAGGTACTACATACAGAGTATATAGTATACATACAGAGTATATAGTTTGACCAAAAGATCGTGCTGATCTTTGATCTCCTGGTTCTTCATCTCCAGCGCCACTTTCAGACTCATAATGTCCTCCTCTATGGGCTGGTATAACCCACACATACGAATCATCACTACAGCCAGTACAATGGAAAGGTGGGAATGTGTACTGAATGTGTACTGACGTTATAAGTGAAAGGTGGAGCTACTGGTGGATGTGTACTGACACTATAAGGGATCTCTACCTGCAGTGACAGTCTGAGCTTCTCAAGTTCTTCCTCCAGAGATTTCTTCTCCTGTTCACAGGCCATTTTCATATCTGCCAGAGCAAGTATCATTACTGCTGGATATAACATAGATTGTATATACTACATAATTACTACTGAATATATAAAATATAATATATATAGTACTATACATATATTAGTATCACTTTTATTGGAGCCTAAAGGCTAACATTCATGATTAGTTATGTTAGTATTATTGCATTTCCATAGTACTTACTCTTGATGGACCTGTTATGCTCCTCCTCCTCCTGCTGTTTCTGCAGGAGCTCTGTCTCCTCCTGCTGCTTGTGTTTCAGCATCTCCTGAAGAACCTGCAGCTCCTTCTGCTTCTGCAACCTCAACTCCTTCAGCTGCTCCAACAAACTGTTCTCCAACTCCTCCTTCTCACACCGCAAACACTCCAATCGGGCCACAGGCCCCACTAGTGACACAGAACCACACACACACACACACACACAAAGAGAGAGATAAACATGTATAAATGTATAAGAATTTGTGGATAAAATTATTATGATATTATTTATAATCAAACGACTACACTACACAACCACATCTTCCTTTTATTTACATATTATACAGATATTTAGAGATATTTACATTTTATTTACCCGCGTGCGTCTCTCTTCTCCAAGGTAGCGGAGAGATATGAAAGGATAAAAGGGGAAAAGAATAAAATGCACGTCGGTTTTAAATTCGCAGGCTACCTGCGCTGAAGGCGTGGAAAACGAGCACGTGACGGAAAGGCTTCCGTACCCGATGGGTCCAAATCACATGCCCAGCAAAGTAGCCTTAAACCTGGACACACAATGGAGAGCATTTGACCCTTTAAAATCATACTACAACCAGACTTCCAGGCCCAAGAGGTCACACAGCCATGCCCAGCAAAGTAGCTCTGGGCCTGGGCACACTTCACGCAGTTTGACCGTTTAAATAAAACTAGAAACAGACTTCCTGGCCCAAGAGGTCACAGTCATACCCAGCAAAGTACGTTTAAACCTGGAAACAAATCAGATCCTTTCTGTCATTCAAAGGAATGGGCCTGCAACTCACAACCACATCCCCAGTGAAGCGCACCGTCACCCAGCCACACTACCCCACCTTGCCCGTCCTGGAACAACCACACCTCCAGGGCACCACATGCCAATCTCTCATGCCCAGCAAACTGCAACCTCACGCAGCCAGGCCACACACTGTCTCCCCTTGTACAGTCCAAGGACGAACTCCTCCACAAACCTGGTGTTCACGCGCACACGCAATTACAACGAATTGGTGGAGAACTTTGAAACAAACGTGCTGACTTTGAATACTCACATCTAGGCTGGGCCAGGTCCAAATGGCCTGCAGCTCGGTGCGCATTAACTGCTTGACTGTCCGTCACAAACGCCACCTGCCAAGCGTTCGTTCCGTCCCTGGCGGATTTTAAAAAATCGTAGCGTGAGAACAATGGGTCCGATCCGCGTGCCGCTTAAAGGCGATTACAGGGGAGATGCAACCCTTTCCAAAGAACCATGAAAAGACTTTCTACTCCCAAGGAAACGAGATATTAAGCCGCAATGACATCCGACGCGCGAATTTTCACCGCCGCGCAGCACATTTAAAAAAATCATAGCGTGAAAACCGTGGGTTCGATCCGCGTGCCGCTCGAAGGCGATTACAGGGGAGATACAGCCCTTTCCAAAGAGCCATGAACAGACTTTCTACTCCCAAGGAGACAAGAGATATTACGCGCATTTTCTCCGACGCGCACCAGGTTTAAAAAATCGTAGCGTGAGAACGGTGGGTCCGATCCGCGTGCCGCTTAAAGGCGATTACAGGGGAGATGCATCCCTTTCCAAAGAGCCATGAACAGACTTTCTACTCCCAAGGAGACCAGAGATATTAACAGATAAAGCGTTACGCTCCAGTCGGATGAGCGAGAAACGCTTGTACAATTGCAACGAATTGGAGGAGAAAGTTTAAACAAACGCGCTGACTTTGAAGGCTGACATCTAGGCCGGGCCGGGTCCAAATGGCCTGCAACTCGGTCCGCATCACGTCCATGACTTTTCCTAACGAACGCCACCTGCCAAGCTTTCGGCCCGTCCCTGTCGGCATTAAAAAATCGTAGCGTGATAACGATGGTTCCGATCCGCGTGCCGCGCGAAGGCGATTACAGGGGAGCTGCAGCCCTTTCCAAAGAGCCATGAACAGACTTTCTACTCCCAAGGAGCCCAAAGATATTAAGCCGCAAATAAGTCCTACGCGCGTCTTTTCTACGCCGCGCACCACATTTAAAAAATCGTAGCGTAAGAACGGTGGGTCCGATCCGCGTGCCGCTTAAAGGCGATTACAGGGGAGATGCAACCCTTTCCAAAGAACCATGAAAAGACTTTCTACTCCCAAGGAGACAAGAGATATTAAGCCGCAATGACGTCCGACGCGCGCATTTTCTCCGACGCGCAACACATTTAAAAAAATCATAGCGTGAAAACCGTGGGTTCGATCCGGGGGCCGCTCGAAGGCGAGATGCAGCCCTTTCCAAAGAGCCATGAACAGACTTTCTACTCCCAAGGAGACCAGAGATATTAACAGATAAAGCGTTACGCTCCAGTCGGATGAGCGAGAAACGCTTGTACAATTGCAACGAATTGGAGGAGAAAGTTTAAACAAACGCGTTGACTTTGAACGCTCACATCTAGGCCGGGCCAGGTCCAAATGGCCTGCAACTCGGTGCGCATCACCTCCATGACGGTCCCTAACGAACTCCACCTGCCACGATTTCGGCCCGTCCCTGGCGGCATTAAAAAATCGTAGCGTGATAACGATGGTTCCGATGCGCGTGCCGCGCGAAGGCGATTACAGGGGAGATACAGCCCTTTCCAAAGAGCCATGAACAGACTTTCTACTCCCAAGGAGACAGATATTACGCGCATTTTCTCCGACGCGCACCACGTTTAAAAAATCGTAGCGTGAGAACGGTGGGTCCGATCCGCGTGCCGCTTAAAGGCGATTACAGGGGAGATGCAACCCTTTCCAAAGAGGCATGAACAGACTTCCTACTCCCAAGGAGACAAGAGATATTAAGCCGCAATGACGTCCGACGCGCGCATTTTCTCCGCCGCGCAGCACATTTAAAAAAATCATAGCGTGAAAACCGTGGGTTCGATCCGCGTGCCGCTCGAAGGCGATTACAGGGGAGATGGAGCCCTTTCCAAAGAGGCATGAACAGACTTCCTACTCCCAAGGAGCCCAAAGATATTAAGCCGCAAATACGTCCTACGCGCGTCTTTTCTACGCCGCGCACCACATTTAAAAAATCGTAGCGTAAGAACGGTGGGTCCGATCCGCGTGCCGCTTAAAGGCGATTACAGGGGAGATGCAAACCTTTCCAAAGAGCCATGAAAAGACTTTCTACTCCCAAGGAGACAAGAGATATTAAGCCGCAATGACTTTCCGACGCGCGCATTTTCTCCGACGCGCAACACATTTAAAAAAATCATAGCGTGAAAACCGTGGGTTCGATCCGCGTGCCGCTCGAAGGCGATTACAGGGGAGATGCAGCCCTTTCCAAATAGCCATGAACAGACTTTCTACTCCCAATGAGACAAGAGATATCAAGCCGCAAATACGTCCGACGCGCGCATTTTCTCCGACGCGCAACACATTTAAAAAAATCATAGCGTGAAAACCGTGGGTTCGATCCGCGTGCCGCTCGAAGGCGATTACAGGGGAGATGCAGCCCTTTCCAAAGATCCATGAACAGACTTCCTACTCCCAAGGAGACAAGAGATATTAACATATAAAGCGTTACGCTCCAGTCGGATGAGCGAGAAACGCTTGAGCAGTTGCAACGAATTGGAGGAGAAAGTTTAAACAAACGCGCTGACTTTGAACGCTCACATCTAGGTCTGGCCAAGTCCAAATGGCGTGCAACTCGGTGCGCATCACCTCCATGACTGTCCCTAACGAACGCCACCTGCCACGCTTTAGGCCCGTCCCTGGCGGCTTTAAAAAATCGTAGCGTGATAACCGTGGGTCCAATCCGCTTGAAGCTCGAAGGCGATTAGAGGGGAGATGCAGCCCTTTCCAAAGAGCCATGAACAGACTTCCTACTCCCAAGGAGACAAGAGATATTAAGCCACAAATACGTCCGGAACGCGTCTTTTCTCCGCAGCTCACCACATTTAAAAAAATCGTAGCGTGAAAACCGTGGGTTCCATATAGTATACATACAGAGTATATAGTTTGACCAAAAGATCGTGCTGATCTTTGATCTCCTGGTTCTTCATCTCCAGCGCCACTTTCAGACTCATAATGTCCTCCTCTATGGGCTGGTATAACACAGACACGAATCATCACTACAGCCAGTACAATGGAAAGGTGGGAATGTGTACTGAATGTGTACTGACGTTATAAGTGAGAGGTGGTGGTACTGGTGGATGTGTACTGACACTATAAGGGATCTCTACCTGCAGTGACAGTTTGAGCTTCTCAAGTTCTTCCTCCAGAGATTTCTTCTCCTGTTCACAGGCCATTTTCATATCTGCCAGAGCAAGTATCATTACTGCTGGATATAACACAGATTTTATATACTACATAATTACTGCTGAATATATAAAATATAATATATATAGTACTATACATATATTAGTGTCACTTTTATTGGAGCCTAAAGGCTAACATTCATTATTAGTTATGTTAGTATTATTGCATTTCCATAGTACTTACTCTTGATGGACCTGTTATGCTCCTCCTCCTCCTGCTGTTTCTGCAGGAGCTCTGTCTCCTCCTGCTGCTTGTGTTTCAGCATCTCCTGAAGAACCTGCAGCTCCTTCTGCTTCTGCAACCTCAACTCCTTCAGCTGCTCAAACAAACTGTTCTCCAACTCCTCCTTCTCACACCGCAAACACTCCAATCGGGCCACAGGCCCCACTAGTGACACAGAACCACACACACACACACAGAGAGAGAGATAAACATGTATAAATGTATAAGAATTTGTGGATAAAATTATTATGAGATTATTTATAATCAAACGACTACACTACACAACCACATCTTCCTTTTATTTACATATTATACAGATATTTAAAAATATTTACATTTTATTTACCCGCGTGCGTCTCTCTTCTCCAAGGTAGCGGAGAGATATGAAAGGATAAAAGGGGAAAAGAATAAAATGCACGTCGGTTTTAAATTCGCAGGCTACCTGCGCTGAAGGCGTGGAAAACGAGCACGTGACGGAAAGGCTTCCGTACCCGATGGGTCCAAATCACATGCCCAGCAAAGTAGCCTTAAACCTGGACACACAATGGAGACCATTTGACCCTTTAAAATCATACTACAACCAGACTTCCAGGCCCAAGAGGTCACACAGTCATGCCCAGCAAAGTAGCTCTGGGCCTGGGCACACTTCACGCAGTTTGACCGTTTAAATAAAAGTAGAAACAGACTTCCTGGCCCAAGAGGTCACACAGTCATGCCCAGCAAGGTTGCTTTAAACGTGGGCACACTTCAGACCGTTTCACTCTTTAAATCATTCAAAGCACCACATTTCAAGGCCCAAGAGGTCACAGAATCATGCCCATCAAAGTAGCTCTGGGCCTGGGCACACTTTACGGAGTTTGACCCTTTAAATAATACTACAACCAGACACATACAGGTGCGCACATATACACAGATACACATTCTGTTTAATTTCTTCACATCTGCAGACTAGAGTAAGCTGAGGGTATAGTGTTAAACCAGGAGCTACATAAACAGTATATAGTATATATAAAGAGGATATAGTGTTAAACCAGGTACTACATACAGAGTATATAGTATACATACAGAGTATATAGTTTGACCAAAAGATCGTGCTGATCTTTGATCTCCTGGTTCTTCATCTCCAGCGCCACTTTCAGACTCATAATGTCCTCCTCTATGGGCTGGTATAACCCACACATACGAATCATCACTACAGCCAGTACAATGGAAAGGTGGGAATGTGTACTGAATGTGTACTGACGTTATAAGTGAAAGGTGGAGCTACTGGTGGATGTGTACTGACACTATAAGGGATCTCTACCTGCAGTGACAGTCTGAGCTTCTCAAGTTCTTCCTCCAGAGATTTCTTCTCCTGTTCACAGGCCATTTTCATATCTGCCAGAGCAAGTATCATTACTGCTGGATATAACATAGATTGTATATACTACATAATTACTACTGAATATATAAAATATAATATATATAGTACTATACATATATTAGTATCACTTTTATTGGAGCCTAAAGGCTAACATTCATTATTAGTTATGTTAGTATTATTGCATTTCCATAGTACTTACTCTTGATGGACCTGTTATGCTCCTCCTCCTCCTGCTGTTTCTGCAGGAGCTCTGTCTCCTCCTGCTGCTTGTGTTTCAGCATCTCCTGAAGAACCTGCAGCTCCTTCTGCTTCTGCAACCTCAACTCCTTCAGCTGCTCCAAAAAACTGTTCTCCAACTCCTCCTTCTCACACCGCAAACACTCCAATCGGGCCACAGGCCCCACTAGTGACACAGAACCACACACACACACACACACACACAAAGAGAGAGATAAACATGTATAAATGTATAAGAATTTGTGGATAAAATTATTATGAGATTATTTATAATCAAACGACTACACTACACAACCACATCTTCCTTTTATTTACATATTATACAGATATTTAGAGATATTTACATTTTATTTACCCGCGTGCGTCTCTCTTCTCCAAGGTAGCGGAGAGATATGAAAGGATAAAAGGGGAAAAGAATAAAATGCACGTCGGTTTTAAATTCGCAGGCTACCTGCGCTGAAGGCGTGGAAAACGAGCACGTGACGGAAAGGCTTCCGTACCCGATGGGTCCAAATCACATGCCCAGCAAAGTAGCCTTAAACCTGGACACACAATGGAGAGCATTTGACCCTTTAAAATCATACTACAACCAGACTTCCAGGCCCAAGAGGTCACACAGTCATGCCCAGCAAAGTAGCTCTGGGCCTGGGCACACTTCACGCAGTTTGACCGTTTAAATAAAACTAGAAACAGACTTCCTGGCCCAAGAGGTCACAGTCATACCCAGCAAAGTACGTTTAAACCTGGAAACAAATCAGATCCTTTCTGTCATTCAAAGGAATGGGCCTGCAACTCACAACCACATCCCCAGTGAAGCGCACCGTCACCCAGCCACACTACCCCACCTTGCCCGTCCTGGAACAACCACACCTCCAGGGCACCACATGCCAATCTCTCATGCCCAGCAAACTGCAACCTCACGCAGCCAGGCCACACACTGTCTCCCCTTGTACAGTCCAAGGACGAACTCCTCCACAAACCTGGTGTTCATGCGCACACGCAATTACAACGAATTGGTGGAGAACTTTGAAACAAACGTGCTGACTTTGAATACTCACATCTAGGCTGGGCCAGGTCCAAATGGCCTGCAGCTCGGTGCGCATTAACTGCTTGACTGTCCGTCACAAACGCCACCTGCCAAGCGTTCGTTCCGTCCCTGGCGGATTTTAAAAAATCGTAGCGTGAGAACGATGGGTCCGATCCGCGTGCCGCTTAAAGGCGATTACAGGGGAGATGCAACCCTTTCCAAAGAACCATGAAAAGACTTTCTACTCCCAAGGAAACGAGATATTAAGCCGCAATGACATCCGACGCGCGAATTTTCACCGCCGCGCAGCACATTTTAAAAAATCATAGCGTGAAAACCGTGGGTTCGATCCGCGTGCCGCTCGAAGGCGATTACAGGGGAGATGCAGCCCTTTCCAAAGATCCATGAACAGACTTCCTACTCCCAAGGAGACAAGAGATATTAACATATAAAGCGTTACGCTCCAGTCGGATGAGCGAGAAACGCTTGAGCAGTTGCAACGAATTGGAGGAGAAAGTTTAAACAAACGCGCTGACTTTGAACGCTCACATCTAGGTCTGGCCAAGTCCAAATGGCGTGCAACTCGGTGCGCATCACCTCCATGACTGTCCCTAACGAACGCCACCTGCCACGCTTTAGGCCCGTCCCTGGCGGCTTTAAAAAATCGTAGCGTGATAACCGTGGGTCCAATCCGCTTGAAGCTCGAAGGCGATTAGAGGGGAGATGCAGCCCTTTCCAAAGAGCCATGAACAGACTTCCTACTCCCAAGGAGACAAGAGATATTAAGCCACAAATACGTCCGGAACGCGTCTTTTCTCCGCAGCTCACCACATTTAAAAAAATCGTAGCGTGAAAACCGTGGGTTCCATATAGTATACATACAGAGTATATAGTTTGACCAAAAGATCGTGCTGATCTTTGATCTCCTGGTTCTTCATCTCCAGCGCCACTTTCAGACTCATAATGTCCTCCTCTATGGGCTGGTATAACACAGACACGAATCATCACTACAGCCAGTACAATGGAAAGGTGGGAATGTGTACTGAATGTGTACTGACGTTATAAGTGAGAGGTGGTGGTACTGGTGGATGTGTACTGACACTATAAGGGATCTCTACCTGCAGTGACAGTTTGAGCTTCTCAAGTTCTTCCTCCAGAGATTTCTTCTCCTGTTCACAGGCCATTTTCATATCTGCCAGAGCAAGTATCATTACTGCTGGATATAACACAGATTTTATATACTACATAATTACTGCTGAATATATAAAATATAATATATATAGTACTATACATATATTAGTGTCACTTTTATTGGAGCCTAAAGGCTAACATTCATTATTAGTTATGTTAGTATTATTGCATTTCCATAGTACTTACTCTTGATGGACCTGTTATGCTCCTCCTCCTCCTGCTGTTTCTGCAGGAGCTCTGTCTCCTCCTGCTGCTTGTGTTTCAGCATCTCCTGAAGAACCTGCAGCTCCTTCTGCTTCTGCAACCTCAACTCCTTCAGCTGCTCAAACAAACTGTTCTCCAACTCCTCCTTCTCACACCGCAAACACTCCAATCGGGCCACAGGCCCCACTAGTGACACAGAACCACACACACACACACAGAGAGAGAGATAAACATGTATAAATGTATAAGAATTTGTGGATAAAATTATTATGAGATTATTTATAATCAAACGACTACACTACACAACCACATCTTCCTTTTATTTACATATTATACAGATATTTAAAAATATTTACATTTTATTTACCCGCGTGCGTCTCTCTTCTCCAAGGTAGCGGAGAGATATGAAAGGATAAAAGGGGAAAAGAATAAAATGCACGTCGGTTTTAAATTCGCAGGCTACCTGCGCTGAAGGCGTGGAAAACGAGCACGTGACGGAAAGGCTTCCGTACCCGATGGGTCCAAATCACATGCCCAGCAAAGTAGCCTTAAACCTGGACACACAATGGAGACCATTTGACCCTTTAAAATCATACTACAACCAGACTTCCAGGCCCAAGAGGTCACACAGTCATGCCCAGCAAAGTAGCTCTGGGCCTGGGCACACTTCACGCAGTTTGACCGTTTAAATAAAAGTAGAAACAGACTTCCTGGCCCAAGAGGTCACACAGTCATGCCCAGCAAGGTTGCTTTAAACGTGGGCACACTTCAGACCGTTTCACTCTTTAAATCATTCAAAGCACCACATTTCAAGGCCCAAGAGGTCACAGAATCATGCCCATCAAAGTAGCTCTGGGCCTGGGCACACTTTACGGAGTTTGACCCTTTAAATAATACTACAACCAGACACATACAGGTGCGCACATATACACAGATACACATTCTGTTTAATTTCTTCACATCTGCAGACTAGAGTAAGCTGAGGGTATAGTGTTAAACCAGGAGCTACATAAACAGTATATAGTATATATAAAGAGGATATAGTGTTAAACCAGGTACTACATACAGAGTATATAGTATACATACAGAGTATATAGTTTGACCAAAAGATCGTGCTGATCTTTGATCTCCTGGTTCTTCATCTCCAGCGCCACTTTCAGACTCATAATGTCCTCCTCTATGGGCTGGTATAACCCACACATACGAATCATCACTACAGCCAGTACAATGGAAAGGTGGGAATGTGTACTGAATGTGTACTGACGTTATAAGTGAAAGGTGGAGCTACTGGTGGATGTGTACTGACACTATAAGGGATCTCTACCTGCAGTGACAGTCTGAGCTTCTCAAGTTCTTCCTCCAGAGATTTCTTCTCCTGTTCACAGGCCATTTTCATATCTGCCAGAGCAAGTATCATTACTGCTGGATATAACATAGATTGTATATACTACATAATTACTACTGAATATATAAAATATAATATATATAGTACTATACATATATTAGTATCACTTTTATTGGAGCCTAAAGGCTAACATTCATTATTAGTTATGTTAGTATTATTGCATTTCCATAGTACTTACTCTTGATGGACCTGTTATGCTCCTCCTCCTCCTGCTGTTTCTGCAGGAGCTCTGTCTCCTCCTGCTGCTTGTGTTTCAGCATCTCCTGAAGAACCTGCAGCTCCTTCTGCTTCTGCAACCTCAACTCCTTCAGCTGCTCCAAAAAACTGTTCTCCAACTCCTCCTTCTCACACCGCAAACACTCCAATCGGGCCACAGGCCCCACTAGTGACACAGAACCACACACACACACACACACACACAAAGAGAGAGATAAACATGTATAAATGTATAAGAATTTGTGGATAAAATTATTATGAGATTATTTATAATCAAACGACTACACTACACAACCACATCTTCCTTTTATTTACATATTATACAGATATTTAGAGATATTTACATTTTATTTACCCGCGTGCGTCTCTCTTCTCCAAGGTAGCGGAGAGATATGAAAGGATAAAAGGGGAAAAGAATAAAATGCACGTCGGTTTTAAATTCGCAGGCTACCTGCGCTGAAGGCGTGGAAAACGAGCACGTGACGGAAAGGCTTCCGTACCCGATGGGTCCAAATCACATGCCCAGCAAAGTAGCCTTAAACCTGGACACACAATGGAGAGCATTTGACCCTTTAAAATCATACTACAACCAGACTTCCAGGCCCAAGAGGTCACACAGTCATGCCCAGCAAAGTAGCTCTGGGCCTGGGCACACTTCACGCAGTTTGACCGTTTAAATAAAACTAGAAACAGACTTCCTGGCCCAAGAGGTCACAGTCATACCCAGCAAAGTACGTTTAAACCTGGAAACAAATCAGATCCTTTCTGTCATTCAAAGGAATGGGCCTGCAACTCACAACCACATCCCCAGTGAAGCGCACCGTCACCCAGCCACACTACCCCACCTTGCCCGTCCTGGAACAACCACACCTCCAGGGCACCACATGCCAATCTCTCATGCCCAGCAAACTGCAACCTCACGCAGCCAGGCCACACACTGTCTCCCCTTGTACAGTCCAAGGACGAACTCCTCCACAAACCTGGTGTTCATGCGCACACGCAATTACAACGAATTGGTGGAGAACTTTGAAACAAACGTGCTGACTTTGAATACTCACATCTAGGCTGGGCCAGGTCCAAATGGCCTGCAGCTCGGTGCGCATTAACTGCTTGACTGTCCGTCACAAACGCCACCTGCCAAGCGTTCGTTCCGTCCCTGGCGGATTTTAAAAAATCGTAGCGTGAGAACGATGGGTCCGATCCGCGTGCCGCTTAAAGGCGATTACAGGGGAGATGCAACCCTTTCCAAAGAACCATGAAAAGACTTTCTACTCCCAAGGAAACGAGATATTAAGCCGCAATGACATCCGACGCGCGAATTTTCACCGCCGCGCAGCACATTTTAAAAAATCATAGCGTGAAAACCGTGGGTTCGATCCGCGTGCCGCTCGAATGCGATTACAGGGGAGATGCAGCCCTTTCCAAAGAGCCATGAACAGACTTCCTACTCCCAAGGAGACAAGAGATATTAAGCAGCAATGATGTCCGACACGCGCATTTTCTCCGCCGCGCACCACATTTAAAAAATCTTAGCGTGAGAACGGTGGGTCCGATCCGCGTGCCGCTTAAAGGCGATTACAGGGGAGATGCAGCCCTTTCCAAAGAGCCATGAAAAAACTTTCTACTCCCAAGGAGACAAGAGATATTAAGCCGAAATGACGTCCGACGCGCGCATTTTCTCCGCCGCGCACCACATTTAAAAAAATCATAGCGTGAAAACCGTGGGTTCGATCCGCGTGCCGCTCGAAGGCGATTACAGGGGAGATGCAGCCCTTTCCAAAGATCCATGAACAGACTTCCTACTCCCAAGGAGACAAGAGATATTAACATATAAAGCGTTACGCTCCAGTCGGATGAGCGAGAAACGCTTGAGCAGTTGCAACGAATTGGAGGAGAAAGTTTAAACAAACGCGCTGACTTTGAACGCTCACATCTAGGTCTGGCCAGGTCCAAATGGCGTGCAACTCGGTGCGCATCACCTCCATGACTGTCCCTAACGAACGCCACCTGCCACGCTTTCGGCCCGTCGCTGGCGGCTTTAAAAAATCGTAGCGTGATAACCGTGGGTCCAATCCGCTTGAAGCTCGAAGACGATTAGAGGGGAGATGCAGCCCTTTCCAAAGAGCCATGAACAGACTTCCTACTCCCAAGGAGACAAGAGATATTAAGCCACAAATACGTCCGGACCGCGTCTTTTCTCCGCAGCTCACCACATTTAAAAAAATCGTAGCGTGAAAACCGTGGGTTCGATATAGTATACATACAGAGTATATAGTTTGACCAAAAGATCGTGCTGATCTTTGATCTCCTGGTTCTTCATCTCCAGCGCCACTTTCAGACTCATAATGTCCTCCTCTATGGGCTGGTATAACACAGACACGAATCATCACTACAGCCAGTACAATGGAAAGGTGGGAATGTGTACTGAATGTGTACTGACGTTATAAGTGAGAGGTGGTGGTACTGGTGGATGTGTACTGACACTATAAGGGATCTCTACCTGCAGTGACAGTTTGAGCTTCTCAAGTTCTTCCTCCAGAGATTTCTTCTCCTGTTCACAGGCCATTTTCATATCTGCCAGAGCAAGTATCATTACTGCTGGATATAACACAGATTGTATATACTACATAATTACTGCTGAATATATAAAATATAATATATATAGTACTATACATATATTAGTGTCACTTTTATTGGAGCCTAAAGGCTAACATTCATTATTAGTTATGTTAGTATTATTGCATTTCCATAGTACTTACTCTTGATGGACCTGTTATGCTCCTCCTCCTCCTGCTGTTTCTGCAGGAGCTCTGTCTCCTCCTGCTGCTTGTGTTTCAGCATCTCCTGAAGAACCTGCAGCTCCTTCTGCTTCTGCAACCTCAACTCCTTCAGCTGCTCCAACAAACTGTTCTCCAACTCCTCCTTCTCACACCGCAAACACTCCAATCGGGCCACAGGCCCCACTAGTGACACAGAACCACACACACACACACACACACAAAGAGAGAGATAAACATGTATAAATGTATAAGAATTTGTGGATAAAATTATTATGATATTATTTATAATCAAACGACTACACTACACAACCACATCTTCCTTTTATTTACATATTATACAGATATTTAGAGATATTTACATTTTATTTACCCGCGTGCGTCTCTCTTCTCCAAGGTAGCGGAGAGATATGAAAGGATAAAAGGGGAAAAGAATAAAATGCACGTCGGTTTTAAATTCGCAGGCTACCTGCGCTGAAGGCGTGGAAAACGAGCACGTGACGGAAAGGCTTCCGTACCCGATGGGTCCAAATCACATGCCCAGCAAAGTAGCCTTAAACCTGGACACACAATGGAGAGCATTTGACCCTTTAAAATCATACTACAACCAGACTTCCAGGCCCAAGAGGTCACACAGCCATGCCCAGCAAAGTAGCTCTGGGCCTGGGCACACTTCACGCAGTTTGACCGTTTAAATAAAACTAGAAACAGACTTCCTGGCCCAAGAGGTCACAGTCATACCCAGCAAAGTACGTTTAAACCTGGAAACAAATCAGATCCTTTCTGTCATTCAAAGGAATGGGCCTGCAACTCACAACCACATCCCCAGTGAAGCGCACCGTCACCCAGCCACACTACCCCACCTTGCCCGTCCTGGAACAACCACACCTCCAGGGCACCACATGCCAATCTCTCATGCCCAGCAAACTGCAACCTCACGCAGCCAGGCCACACACTGTCTCCCCTTGTACAGTCCAAGGACGAACTCCTCCACAAACCTGGTGTTCACGCGCACACGCAATTACAACGAATTGGTGGAGAACTTTGAAACAAACGTGCTGACTTTGAATACTCACATCTAGGCTGGGCCAGGTCCAAATGGCCTGCAGCTCGGTGCGCATTAACTGCTTGACTGTCCGTCACAAACGCCACCTGCCAAGCGTTCGTTCCGTCCCTGGCGGATTTTAAAAAATCGTAGCGTGAGAACAATGGGTCCGATCCGCGTGCCGCTTAAAGGCGATTACAGGGGAGATGCAACCCTTTCCAAAGAACCATGAAAAGACTTTCTACTCCCAAGGAAACGAGATATTAAGCCGCAATGACATCCGACGCGCGAATTTTCACCGCCGCGCAGCACATTTAAAAAAATCATAGCGTGAAAACCGTGGGTTCGATCCGCGTGCCGCTCGAAGGCGATTACAGGGGAGATACAGCCCTTTCCAAAGAGCCATGAACAGACTTTCTACTCCCAAGGAGACAAGAGATATTACGCGCATTTTCTCCGACGCGCACCAGGTTTAAAAAATCGTAGCGTGAGAACGGTGGGTCCGATCCGCGTGCCGCTTAAAGGCGATTACAGGGGAGATGCATCCCTTTCCAAAGAGCCATGAACAGACTTTCTACTCCCAAGGAGACCAGAGATATTAACAGATAAAGCGTTACGCTCCAGTCGGATGAGCGAGAAACGCTTGTACAATTGCAACGAATTGGAGGAGAAAGTTTAAACAAACGCGCTGACTTTGAAGGCTGACATCTAGGCCGGGCCGGGTCCAAATGGCCTGCAACTCGGTCCGCATCACGTCCATGACTTTTCCTAACGAACGCCACCTGCCAAGCTTTCGGCCCGTCCCTGTCGGCATTAAAAAATCGTAGCGTGATAACGATGGTTCCGATCCGCGTGCCGCGCGAAGGCGATTACAGGGGAGCTGCAGCCCTTTCCAAAGAGCCATGAACAGACTTTCTACTCCCAAGGAGCCCAAAGATATTAAGCCGCAAATAAGTCCTACGCGCGTCTTTTCTACGCCGCGCACCACATTTAAAAAATCGTAGCGTAAGAACGGTGGGTCCGATCCGCGTGCCGCTTAAAGGCGATTACAGGGGAGATGCAACCCTTTCCAAAGAACCATGAAAAGACTTTCTACTCCCAAGGAGACAAGAGATATTAAGCCGCAATGACGTCCGACGCGCGCATTTTCTCCGACGCGCAACACATTTAAAAAAATCATAGCGTGAAAACCGTGGGTTCGATCCGGGGGCCGCTCGAAGGCGAGATGCAGCCCTTTCCAAAGAGCCATGAACAGACTTTCTACTCCCAAGGAGACCAGAGATATTAACAGATAAAGCGTTACGCTCCAGTCGGATGAGCGAGAAACGCTTGTACAATTGCAACGAATTGGAGGAGAAAGTTTAAACAAACGCGTTGACTTTGAACGCTCACATCTAGGCCGGGCCAGGTCCAAATGGCCTGCAACTCGGTGCGCATCACCTCCATGACGGTCCCTAACGAACTCCACCTGCCACGATTTCGGCCCGTCCCTGGCGGCATTAAAAAATCGTAGCGTGATAACGATGGTTCCGATGCGCGTGCCGCGCGAAGGCGATTACAGGGGAGATACAGCCCTTTCCAAAGAGCCATGAACAGACTTTCTACTCCCAAGGAGACAGATATTACGCGCATTTTCTCCGACGCGCACCACGTTTAAAAAATCGTAGCGTGAGAACGGTGGGTCCGATCCGCGTGCCGCTTAAAGGCGATTACAGGGGAGATGCAACCCTTTCCAAAGAGGCATGAACAGACTTCCTACTCCCAAGGAGACAAGAGATATTAAGCCGCAATGACGTCCGACGCGCGCATTTTCTCCGCCGCGCAGCACATTTAAAAAAATCATAGCGTGAAAACCGTGGGTTCGATCCGCGTGCCGCTCGAAGGCGATTACAGGGGAGATGGAGCCCTTTCCAAAGAGGCATGAACAGACTTCCTACTCCCAAGGAGCCCAAAGATATTAAGCCGCAAATACGTCCTACGCGCGTCTTTTCTACGCCGCGCACCACATTTAAAAAATCGTAGCGTAAGAACGGTGGGTCCGATCCGCGTGCCGCTTAAAGGCGATTACAGGGGAGATGCAAACCTTTCCAAAGAGCCATGAAAAGACTTTCTACTCCCAAGGAGACAAGAGATATTAAGCCGCAATGACTTTCCGACGCGCGCATTTTCTCCGACGCGCAACACATTTAAAAAAATCATAGCGTGAAAACCGTGGGTTCGATCCGCGTGCCGCTCGAAGGCGATTACAGGGGAGATGCAGCCCTTTCCAAATAGCCATGAACAGACTTTCTACTCCCAATGAGACAAGAGATATCAAGCCGCAAATACGTCCGACGCGCGCATTTTCTCCGACGCGCAACACATTTAAAAAAATCATAGCGTGAAAACCGTGGGTTCGATCCGCGTGCCGCTCGAAGGCGATTACAGGGGAGATGCAGCCCTTTCCAAAGATCCATGAACAGACTTCCTACTCCCAAGGAGACAAGAGATATTAACATATAAAGCGTTACGCTCCAGTCGGATGAGCGAGAAACGCTTGAGCAGTTGCAACGAATTGGAGGAGAAAGTTTAAACAAACGCGCTGACTTTGAACGCTCACATCTAGGTCTGGCCAAGTCCAAATGGCGTGCAACTCGGTGCGCATCACCTCCATGACTGTCCCTAACGAACGCCACCTGCCACGCTTTAGGCCCGTCCCTGGCGGCTTTAAAAAATCGTAGCGTGATAACCGTGGGTCCAATCCGCTTGAAGCTCGAAGGCGATTAGAGGGGAGATGCAGCCCTTTCCAAAGAGCCATGAACAGACTTCCTACTCCCAAGGAGACAAGAGATATTAAGCCACAAATACGTCCGGAACGCGTCTTTTCTCCGCAGCTCACCACATTTAAAAAAATCGTAGCGTGAAAACCGTGGGTTCCATATAGTATACATACAGAGTATATAGTTTGACCAAAAGATCGTGCTGATCTTTGATCTCCTGGTTCTTCATCTCCAGCGCCACTTTCAGACTCATAATGTCCTCCTCTATGGGCTGGTATAACACAGACACGAATCATCACTACAGCCAGTACAATGGAAAGGTGGGAATGTGTACTGAATGTGTACTGACGTTATAAGTGAGAGGTGGTGGTACTGGTGGATGTGTACTGACACTATAAGGGATCTCTACCTGCAGTGACAGTTTGAGCTTCTCAAGTTCTTCCTCCAGAGATTTCTTCTCCTGTTCACAGGCCATTTTCATATCTGCCAGAGCAAGTATCATTACTGCTGGATATAACACAGATTTTATATACTACATAATTACTGCTGAATATATAAAATATAATATATATAGTACTATACATATATTAGTGTCACTTTTATTGGAGCCTAAAGGCTAACATTCATTATTAGTTATGTTAGTATTATTGCATTTCCATAGTACTTACTCTTGATGGACCTGTTATGCTCCTCCTCCTCCTGCTGTTTCTGCAGGAGCTCTGTCTCCTCCTGCTGCTTGTGTTTCAGCATCTCCTGAAGAACCTGCAGCTCCTTCTGCTTCTGCAACCTCAACTCCTTCAGCTGCTCAAACAAACTGTTCTCCAACTCCTCCTTCTCACACCGCAAACACTCCAATCGGGCCACAGGCCCCACTAGTGACACAGAACCACACACACACACACAGAGAGAGAGATAAACATGTATAAATGTATAAGAATTTGTGGATAAAATTATTATGAGATTATTTATAATCAAACGACTACACTACACAACCACATCTTCCTTTTATTTACATATTATACAGATATTTAAAAATATTTACATTTTATTTACCCGCGTGCGTCTCTCTTCTCCAAGGTAGCGGAGAGATATGAAAGGATAAAAGGGGAAAAGAATAAAATGCACGTCGGTTTTAAATTCGCAGGCTACCTGCGCTGAAGGCGTGGAAAACGAGCACGTGACGGAAAGGCTTCCGTACCCGATGGGTCCAAATCACATGCCCAGCAAAGTAGCCTTAAACCTGGACACACAATGGAGACCATTTGACCCTTTAAAATCATACTACAACCAGACTTCCAGGCCCAAGAGGTCACACAGTCATGCCCAGCAAAGTAGCTCTGGGCCTGGGCACACTTCACGCAGTTTGACCGTTTAAATAAAAGTAGAAACAGACTTCCTGGCCCAAGAGGTCACACAGTCATGCCCAGCAAGGTTGCTTTAAACGTGGGCACACTTCAGACCGTTTCACTCTTTAAATCATTCAAAGCACCACATTTCAAGGCCCAAGAGGTCACAGAATCATGCCCATCAAAGTAGCTCTGGGCCTGGGCACACTTTACGGAGTTTGACCCTTTAAATAATACTACAACCAGACACATACAGGTGCGCACATATACACAGATACACATTCTGTTTAATTTCTTCACATCTGCAGACTAGAGTAAGCTGAGGGTATAGTGTTAAACCAGGAGCTACATAAACAGTATATAGTATATATAAAGAGGATATAGTGTTAAACCAGGTACTACATACAGAGTATATAGTATACATACAGAGTATATAGTTTGACCAAAAGATCGTGCTGATCTTTGATCTCCTGGTTCTTCATCTCCAGCGCCACTTTCAGACTCATAATGTCCTCCTCTATGGGCTGGTATAACCCACACATACGAATCATCACTACAGCCAGTACAATGGAAAGGTGGGAATGTGTACTGAATGTGTACTGACGTTATAAGTGAAAGGTGGAGCTACTGGTGGATGTGTACTGACACTATAAGGGATCTCTACCTGCAGTGACAGTCTGAGCTTCTCAAGTTCTTCCTCCAGAGATTTCTTCTCCTGTTCACAGGCCATTTTCATATCTGCCAGAGCAAGTATCATTACTGCTGGATATAACATAGATTGTATATACTACATAATTACTACTGAATATATAAAATATAATATATATAGTACTATACATATATTAGTATCACTTTTATTGGAGCCTAAAGGCTAACATTCATTATTAGTTATGTTAGTATTATTGCATTTCCATAGTACTTACTCTTGATGGACCTGTTATGCTCCTCCTCCTCCTGCTGTTTCTGCAGGAGCTCTGTCTCCTCCTGCTGCTTGTGTTTCAGCATCTCCTGAAGAACCTGCAGCTCCTTCTGCTTCTGCAACCTCAACTCCTTCAGCTGCTCCAAAAAACTGTTCTCCAACTCCTCCTTCTCACACCGCAAACACTCCAATCGGGCCACAGGCCCCACTAGTGACACAGAACCACACACACACACACACACACACACAAAGAGAGAGATAAACATGTATAAATGTATAAGAATTTGTGGATAAAATTATTATGAGATTATTTATAATCAAACGACTACACTACACAACCACATCTTCCTTTTATTTACATATTATACAGATATTTAGAGATATTTACATTTTATTTACCCGCGTGCGTCTCTCTTCTCCAAGGTAGCGGAGAGATATGAAAGGATAAAAGGGGAAAAGAATAAAATGCACGTCGGTTTTAAATTCGCAGGCTACCTGCGCTGAAGGCGTGGAAAACGAGCACGTGACGGAAAGGCTTCCGTACCCGATGGGTCCAAATCACATGCCCAGCAAAGTAGCCTTAAACCTGGACACACAATGGAGAGCATTTGACCCTTTAAAATCATACTACAACCAGACTTCCAGGCCCAAGAGGTCACACAGTCATGCCCAGCAAAGTAGCTCTGGGCCTGGGCACACTTCACGCAGTTTGACCGTTTAAATAAAACTAGAAACAGACTTCCTGGCCCAAGAGGTCACAGTCATACCCAGCAAAGTACGTTTAAACCTGGAAACAAATCAGATCCTTTCTGTCATTCAAAGGAATGGGCCTGCAACTCACAACCACATCCCCAGTGAAGCGCACCGTCACCCAGCCACACTACCCCACCTTGCCCGTCCTGGAACAACCACACCTCCAGGGCACCACATGCCAATCTCTCATGCCCAGCAAACTGCAACCTCACGCAGCCAGGCCACACACTGTCTCCCCTTGTACAGTCCAAGGACGAACTCCTCCACAAACCTGGTGTTCACGCGCACACGCAATTACAACGAATTGGTGGAGAACTTTGAAACAAACGTGCTGACTTTGAATACTCACATCTAGGCTGGGCCAGGTCCAAATGGCCTGCAGCTCGGTGCGCATTAACTGCTTGACTGTCCGTCACAAACGCCACCTGCCAAGCGTTCGTTCCGTCCCTGGCGGATTTTAAAAAATCGTAGCGTGAGAACGATGGGTCCGATCCGCGTGCCGCTTAAAGGCGATTACAGGGGAGATGCAACCCTTTCCAAAGAACCATGAAAAGACTTTCTACTCCCAAGGAAACGAGATATTAAGCCGCAATGACATCCGACGCGCGAATTTTCACCGCCGCGCAGCACATTTTAAAAAATCATAGCGTGAAAACCGTGGGTTCGATCCGCGTGCCGCTCGAATGCGATTACAGGGGAGATGCAGCCCTTTCCAAAGAGCCATGAACAGACTTCCTACTCCCAAGGAGACAAGAGATATTAAGCAGCAATGATGTCCGACACGCGCATTTTCTCCGCCGCGCACCACATTTAAAAAATCTTAGCGTGAGAACGGTGGGTCCGATCCGCGTGCCGCTTAAAGGCGATTACAGGGGAGATGCAGCCCTTTCCAAAGAGCCATGAAAAAACTTTCTACTCCCAAGGAGACAAGAGATATTAAGCCGAAATGACGTCCGACGCGCGCATTTTCTCCGCCGCGCACCACATTTAAAAAAATCATAGCGTGAAAACCGTGGGTTCGATCCGCGTGCCGCTCGAAGGCGATTACAGGGGAGATGCAGCCCTTTCCAAAGATCCATGAACAGACTTCCTACTCCCAAGGAGACAAGAGATATTAACATATAAAGCGTTACGCTCCAGTCGGATGAGCGAGAAACGCTTGAGCAGTTGCAACGAATTGGAGGAGAAAGTTTAAACAAACGCGCTGACTTTGAACGCTCACATCTAGGTCTGGCCAGGTCCAAATGGCGTGCAACTCGGTGCGCATCACCTCCATGACTGTCCCTAACGAACGCCACCTGCCACGCTTTCGGCCCGTCGCTGGCGGCTTTAAAAAATCGTAGCGTGATAACCGTGGGTCCAATCCGCTTGAAGCTCGAAGACGATTAGAGGGGAGATGCAGCCCTTTCCAAAGAGCCATGAACAGACTTCCTACTCCCAAGGAGACAAGAGATATTAAGCCACAAATACGTCCGGACCGCGTCTTTTCTCCGCAGCTCACCACATTTAAAAAAATCGTAGCGTGAAAACCGTGGGTTCGATATAGTATACATACAGAGTATATAGTTTGACCAAAAGATCGTGCTGATCTTTGATCTCCTGGTTCTTCATCTCCAGCGCCACTTTCAGACTCATAATGTCCTCCTCTATGGGCTGGTATAACACAGACACGAATCATCACTACAGCCAGTACAATGGAAAGGTGGGAATGTGTACTGAATGTGTACTGACGTTATAAGTGAGAGGTGGTGGTACTGGTGGATGTGTACTGACACTATAAGGGATCTCTACCTGCAGTGACAGTTTGAGCTTCTCAAGTTCTTCCTCCAGAGATTTCTTCTCCTGTTCACAGGCCATTTTCATATCTGCCAGAGCAAGTATCATTACTGCTGGATATAACACAGATTGTATATACTACATAATTACTGCTGAATATATAAAATATAATATATATAGTACTATACATATATTAGTGTCACTTTTATTGGAGCCTAAAGGCTAACATTCATTATTAGTTATGTTAGTATTATTGCATTTCCATAGTACTTACTCTTGATGGACCTGTTATGCTCCTCCTCCTCCTGCTGTTTCTGCAGGAGCTCTGTCTCCTCCTGCTGCTTGTGTTTCAGCATCTCCTGAAGAACCTGCAGCTCCTTCTGCTTCTGCAACCTCAACTCCTTCAGCTGCTCAAACAAACTGTTCTCCAACTCCTCCTTCTCACACCGCAAACACTCCAATCGGGCCACAGGCCCCACTAGTGACACAGAACCACACACACACACACACAGACACACACACACACACACACACAGAGAGAGATAAACATGTATAAATGTATAAGAATTTGTGGATAAAATTATTATGAGATTATTTATAATCAAACGACTACACTACACAACCACATCTTCCTTTTATTTACATATTATACAGATATTTAGAGATATTTACATTTTATTTACCCGCGTGCGTCTCTCTTCTCCAAGGTAGCGGAGAGATATGAAAGGATAAAAGGGGAAAAGAATAAAATGCACGTCGGTTTTAAATTCGCAGGCTACCTGCGCTGAAGGCGTGGAAAACGAGCACGTGACGGAAAGGCTTCCGTACCCGATGGGTCCAAATCACATGCCCAGCAAAGTAGCCTTAAAACTGGACACACAATGGAGAGCATTTGACCCTTTAAAATCATACTACAACCAGACTTCCAGGCCCAAGAGGTCACACAGCCATGCCCAGCAAAGTAGCTCTGGGCCTGGGCACACTTCACGCAGTTTGACCGTTTAAATAAAACTAGAAACAGACTTCCTGGCCCAAGAGGTCACAGTCATACCCAGCAAAGTACGTTTAAACCTGGAAACAAATCAGATCCTTTCTGTCATTCAAAGGAATGGGCCTGCAACTCACAACCACATGCCCAGTGAAGCGCACCGTCACCCAGCCACACTACCCCACCTTGCCCGTCCTGGAACAACCACACCTCCAGGGCACCACATGCCAATCTCTCATGCCCAGCAAACTGCAACCTCACGCAGCCAGGCCACACACTGTCTCCCCTTGTACAGTCCAAGGACGAACTCCTCCACAAACCTGGTGTTCACGCGCACACACGCAATTACAACGAATTGGTGGAGAACTTTGAAACAAACGTGCTGACTTTGAATACTCACATCTAGGCTGGGCCAGGTCCAAATGGCCTGCAACTCGGTCCGCATCACGTCCATGACTTTTCCTAACGAACGCCACCTGCCAAGCTTTCGGCCCGTCCCTGTCGGCATTAAAAAATCGTAGCGTGATAACGATGGTTCCGATCCGCGTGCCGCGCGAAGGCGATTACAGGGGAGATGCAGCCCTTTCCAAAGAGCCATGAACAGACTTTCTACTCCCAAGGAGCCCAAAGATATTAAGCCGCAAATAAGTCCTACGCGCGTCTTTTCTACGCCTCGCACCACATTTAAAAAATCGTAGCGTAAGAACGGTGGGTCCGATCCGCGTGCCGCTTAAAGGCGATTACAGGGGAGATGCAGCCCTTTCCAAAGAGCCATGAACAGACTTTCTACTCCCAAGGAGACAAGAGATATTACGCGCATTTTCTCCGACGCGCACCACGTTTAAAAAATCGTAGAGTGAGAACGGTGGGTCCGATCCGCGTGCCGCTTAAAGGCGATTACAGGGGAGATGCAAACCTTTCCAAAGAGCCATGAAAAGACTTTCTACTCCCACGGAGACAAGAGATATTACGCCGCAATGACGTCCGACGCGCGCATTTTCTCCGACGCGCAACACATTTAAAAAAATCATAGCGTGAAAACCGTGGGTTCGATCCGCGTGCCGCTCGAAGGCGATTACAGGGGAGATGCAGCCCTTTCCAAAGAGCCATGAACAGACTTTCTACTCCCAATGAGACAAGAGATATCAAGCCGCAAATACGTCCGGCGCGCGTCTATTCTCCGCCGCGCAACACATTTAAAAAAAATCGTAGCGTGAAAACCGTGGGTTCGATCCGCGTGCCGCTTAAAGGCGATTACAGGGGAGATGCAGCCCTTTCCAAAGAGCCATGAAAAGACTTTCTACTCCCAAGGAGACAAGAGATATTAAGCCGAAATGACGTCCGAAGCGCGCATTTTCTCCGCCGCGCACCACATTTAAAAAAATCATAGCGTGAAAACCGTGGGTTCGATCCGCGTGCCGCTCGAAGGCGATTACAGGGGAGATGCAGCCCTTTCCAAAGAGCCATGAACAGACTTTCTACTCCCAAGGAGCCCAAAGATATTAAGCCGCAAATAAGTCCTACGCGCGTCTTTTCTACGCCTCGCACCACATTTAAAAAATCGTAGCGTAAGAACGGTGGGTCCGATCCGCGTGCCGCTTAAAGGCGATTACAGGGGAGATGCAGCCCTTTCCAAAGAGCCATGAACAGACTTTCTACTCCCAAGGAGACAAGAGATATTACGCGCATTTTCTCCGACGCGCACCACGTTTAAAAAATCGTAGCGTGAGAACGGTGGGTCCGATCCGCGTGCCGCTTAAAGGCGATTACAGGGGAGATGCAACCCTTTCCAAAGAGGCATGAACAGAATTCCTACTCCCAAGGAGCCCAAAGATATTAAGCCGCAAATACGTCCGACGCGCGCATTTTCTCCGCCGCGCAGCACATTTAAAAAAATCATAGCGTGAAAACCGTGGGTTCGATCCGCGTGCCGCTCGAAGGCGATTACAGGGGAGATGGAGCCCTTTCCAAAGAGGCATGAACAGACTTCCTACTCCCAAAGAGCCCAAAGATATTAAGCCGCAAATACGTCCTACGCGCGTCTTTTCTACGCCGCGCACCACATTTAAAAAATCGTAGCGTAAGAACGGTGGGTCCGATCCGCGTGCCGCTTAAAGGCGATTACAGGGGAGATGCAAACCTTTCCAAAGAGCCATGAACAGACTTTCTACTCCCAATGAGACAAGAGATATCAAGCCGCAAATACGTCCGGCGCGCGTCTATTCTCCGCCGCGCAACACATTTAAAAAAAATCGTAGCGTGAAAACCGTGTGTTCGATCCGCGTGCCGCTTAAAGGCGATTACAGGGGAGATGCAGCCCTTTCCAAAGAGCCATGAAAAGACTTTCTACTCCCAAGGAGACAAGAGATATTAAGCCGCAATGACGTCCGACGCGCGCATTTTCTCCGCCGCGCACCACATTTAAAAAATCGTATGTGAAAACCGTGGGTTCGATCCGCGTGCCGCTCGAAGGCGATTACAGGGGAGATGCAGCCCTTTCCAAAGAGCCATGAACAGACTTTCTACTCCCAAGGAGACAAGAGATATTACGCGCATTTTCTCCGACGCGCACCACGTTTAAAAAATCGTAGCGTGAGAACGGTGGGTCCGATCCGCGTGCCGCTTAAAGGCGATTACAGGGGAGATGCAAACCTTTCCAAAGAGCCATGAAAAGACTTTCTACTCCCAAGGAGACAAGAGATATTACGCCGCAATGACGTCCGACGCGCGCATTTCTCCGACGCGCAACACATTTAAAAAAATCATAGCGTGAAAACCGTGGGTTCGATCCGCGTGCCGCTCGAAGGCGATTACAGGGGAGATGCAGCCCTTTCCAAAGAGCCATGAACAGACTTTCTACTCCCAATGAGACAAGAGATATCAAGCCGCAAATACGTCCGGCGCGAGTCTATTCTCCGCCGCGCAACACATTTAAAAAAAATCGTAGCGTGAAAACCGTGGGTTCGATCCGCGTGCCGCTTAAAGGCGATTACAGGGGAGATGCAGCCCTTTCCAAAGAGCCATGAAAAGACTTTCTACTCCCAAGGAGACAAGAGATATTAAGCCGAAATGACGTCCGACGCGCGCATTTCCTCCGCCGCGCACCACATTTAAAAAAATCATAGCGTGAAAACCGTGGGTTCGATCCGCGTGCCGCTCGAAGGCGATTACAGGGGAGATGGAGCCCTTTCCAAAGAGGCATGAACAGACTTCCTACTCCCAAAGAGCCCAAAGATATTAAGCCGCAAATACGTCCTACGCGAGTCTTTTCTACGCCGCGCACCACATTTAAAAAATCGTAGCGTAAGAACGGTGGGTCCGATCCGCGTGCCGCTTAAAGGCGATTACAGGGGAGATGCAAACCTTTCCAAAGAGCCATGAACAGACTTTCTACTCCCAATGAGACAAGAGATATCAAGCCGCAAATACGTCCGGCGCGCGTCTATTCTCCGCCGCGCAACACATTTAAAAAAAATCGTAGCGTGAAAACCGTGGGTTCGATCCGCGTGCCGCTTAAAGGCGATTACAGTGGAGATGCAGCCCTTTCCAAAGAGCCATGAAAAGACTTTCTACTCCCAAGGAGACAAGAGATATTAAGCCGAAATGACGTCCGACGCGCGCATTTCCTCCGCCGCGCACCACATTTAAAAAAATCATAGCGTGAAAATCGTGGGTTCGATCCGCGTGCCGCTCGAAGGCGATTACAGGGGAGATGCAGCCCTTTCCAAAGAGGCATGAACAGACTTCCTACTCCCAAGGAGCCCAAAGATATTAAGCCGCAAATACGTCCTACGCGCGTCTTTTCTACGCCGCGCACCACATTTAAAAAATCGTATCGGAAGAACGGTGGGTCCAATCCGCGTGCCGCTTAAAGGCGATTACAAGGGAGATGCAAACCTTTCCAAAGAGCCATGAAAAGACTTTCTACTCCCAAGGAGACAATAGATATTAAGCCGAAATGACGTCCGACGCGCGCATTTTCTCCGCCGCGCACCACATTTAAAAAAATCATAGCGTGAAAACCGTGGGTTCGATCCGCGTGCCGCTCGAAGGCGATTACAGGGGAGATGCAGCCCTTTCCAAAGAGCCATGAAAAGACTTTCTACTCCCAAGGAGACAAGAGATATTAAGCCGAAATGACGTCCGACGCGCGCATTTCCTCCGCCGCGCACCACATTTAAAAAAATCATAGCGTGAAAACCGTGGGTTCGATCCGCGTGCCGCTCGAAGGCGATTACAGGGGAGATGCAGCCCTTTCCAAAGAGCCATGAACAGACTTTCTACACCCAATGAGACAAGAGATATTAAGCCGCAAATACGTCCGGCGCGCGTCTTTTCTCCGCCGCGCAACACATTTAAAAAAAATCGTAGCGTGAAAAACGTGGGTTCGATCCGCGTGCCGCTCGAAGGCGATTACAGGGGAGATACAGCCCTTTCCAAAGAGCCATGAACAGACTTTCTACTCCCAAGGAGACAAGAGATATTACGCGCATTTTCTCCGACGCGCACCACGTTTAAAAAATCGTAGCGTGAGAACGGTGGGTCCGATCCGCGTGCCGCTTAAAGGCGATTACAGGGGAGATGCATCCCTTTCCAAAGAGCCATGAACAGACTTTCTACTCCCAAGGAGACCAGAGATATTAACAGATAAAGCGTTACGCTCCAGTCGGATGAGCGAGAAACGCTTGTACAATTGCAACGAATTGGAGGAGAAAGTTTAAACAAACGCGCTGACTTTGAAGGCTCACATCTAGGCCGGGCCAGGTCCAAATGGCCTGCAACTCGGTCCGCATCACGTCCATGACTTTTCCTAACGAACGCCACCTGCCAAGCTTTCGGCCCGTCCCTGTCGGCATTAAAAAATCGTAGCGTGATAACGATGGTTCCGATCCGCGTGCCGCGCGAAGGCGATTACAGGGGAGATGCAGCCCTTTCCAAAGAGCCATGAACAGACTTTCTACTCCCAAGGAGACCAGAAATATTAACTTATAAAGCGTTACGCTCCAGTCGGATGAACGAGAAACGCTTGTACAATTGCAACGAATTGGAGGAGAAAGTTTAAACAAACGCGCTGACTTTGAACGCTCACATCTAGGCCGGGCCAACTCCAAATGGCGTGCAACTCGGTGTGCATCACCTCCATGACTGTCCCTAACGAACGCCACCTGTCACGCTTTCGGCCTATCCCTGGCGGCATTAAAAAATCGTAGCGTGATAACGATGGTTCCGATGCGCGTGCCGCTCGAAGGCGATTACAGGGGAGATACAGCCCTTTCCAAAGAGCCATGAACAGACTTTCTACTCCCAAGGAGACAGATATTACGCGCATTTTCTCCGACGCGCACCACGTTTAAAAAATCGTAGCGTGAGAACGGTGGGTCCGATCCGCGTGCCGCTTAAAGGCGATTACAGGGGAGATGCAACCCTTTCCAAAGAGGCATGAACAGACTTCCTACTCCCAAGGAGACAAGAGATATTAAGCCGCAATGACGTCCGACGCGCGCATTTTCTCCGCCGCGCAGCACATTTAAAAAAATCATAGCGTGAAAACCGTGGGTTCGATCCGCGTGCCGCTCGAAGGCGATTACAGGGGAGATGGAGCCCTTTCCAAAGAGGCATGAACAGACTTCCTACTCCCAAGGAGCCCAAAGATATTAAGCCGCAAATACGTCCTACGCGCGTCTTTTCTACGCCGCGCACCACATTTAAAAAATCGTAGCGTAAGAACGGTGGGTCCGATCCGCGTGCCGCTTAAAGGCGATTACAGGGGAGATGCAAACCTTTCCAAAGAGCCATGAAAAGACTTTCTACTCCCAAGGAGACAAGAGATATTAAGCCGCAATGACTTTCCGACGCGCGCATTTTCTCCGACGCGCAACACATTTAAAAAAATCATAGCGTGAAAACCGTGGGTTCGATCCGCGTGCCGCTCGAAGGCGATTACAGGGGAGATGCAGCCCTTTCCAAATAGCCATGAACAGACTTTCTACTCCCAATGAGACAAGAGATATCAAGCCGCAAATACGTCCGACGCGCGCATTTTCTCCGACGCGCAACACATTTAAAAAAATCATAGCGTGAAAACCGTGGGTTCGATCCGCGTGCCGCTCGAAGGCGATTACAGGGGAGATGCAGCCCTTTCCAAAGATCCATGAACAGACTTCCTACTCCCAAGGAGACAAGAGATATTAACATATAAAGCGTTACGCTCCAGTCGGATGAGCGAGAAACGCTTGAGCAGTTGCAACGAATTGGAGGAGAAAGTTTAAACAAACGCGCTGACTTTGAACGCTCACATCTAGGTCTGGCCAAGTCCAAATGGCGTGCAACTCGGTGCGCATCACCTCCATGACTGTCCCTAACGAACGCCACCTGCCACGCTTTAGGCCCGTCCCTGGCGGCTTTAAAAAATCGTAGCGTGATAACCGTGGGTCCAATCCGCTTGAAGCTCGAAGGCGATTAGAGGGGAGATGCAGCCCTTTCCAAAGAGCCATGAACAGACTTCCTACTCCCAAGGAGACAAGAGATATTAAGCCACAAATACGTCCGGAACGCGTCTTTTCTCCGCAGCTCACCACATTTAAAAAAATCGTAGCGTGAAAACCGTGGGTTCCATATAGTATACATACAGAGTATATAGTTTGACCAAAAGATCGTGCTGATCTTTGATCTCCTGGTTCTTCATCTCCAGCGCCACTTTCAGACTCATAATGTCCTCCTCTATGGGCTGGTATAACACAGACACGAATCATCACTACAGCCAGTACAATGGAAAGGTGGGAATGTGTACTGAATGTGTACTGACGTTATAAGTGAGAGGTGGTGGTACTGGTGGATGTGTACTGACACTATAAGGGATCTCTACCTGCAGTGACAGTTTGAGCTTCTCAAGTTCTTCCTCCAGAGATTTCTTCTCCTGTTCACAGGCCATTTTCATATCTGCCAGAGCAAGTATCATTACTGCTGGATATAACACAGATTTTATATACTACATAATTACTGCTGAATATATAAAATATAATATATATAGTACTATACATATATTAGTGTCACTTTTATTGGAGCCTAAAGGCTAACATTCATTATTAGTTATGTTAGTATTATTGCATTTCCATAGTACTTACTCTTGATGGACCTGTTATGCTCCTCCTCCTCCTGCTGTTTCTGCAGGAGCTCTGTCTCCTCCTGCTGCTTGTGTTTCAGCATCTCCTGAAGAACCTGCAGCTCCTTCTGCTTCTGCAACCTCAACTCCTTCAGCTGCTCAAACAAACTGTTCTCCAACTCCTCCTTCTCACACCGCAAACACTCCAATCGGGCCACAGGCCCCACTAGTGACACAGAACCACACACACACACACAGAGAGAGAGATAAACATGTATAAATGTATAAGAATTTGTGGATAAAATTATTATGAGATTATTTATAATCAAACGACTACACTACACAACCACATCTTCCTTTTATTTACATATTATACAGATATTTAAAAATATTTACATTTTATTTACCCGCGTGCGTCTCTCTTCTCCAAGGTAGCGGAGAGATATGAAAGGATAAAAGGGGAAAAGAATAAAATGCACGTCGGTTTTAAATTCGCAGGCTACCTGCGCTGAAGGCGTGGAAAACGAGCACGTGACGGAAAGGCTTCCGTACCCGATGGGTCCAAATCACATGCCCAGCAAAGTAGCCTTAAACCTGGACACACAATGGAGACCATTTGACCCTTTAAAATCATACTACAACCAGACTTCCAGGCCCAAGAGGTCACACAGTCATGCGCAGCAAAGTAGCTCTGGGCCTGGGCACACTTCACGCAGTTTGACCGTTTAAATAAAAGTAGAAACAGACTTCCTGGCCCAAGAGGTCACACAGTCATGCCCAGCAAGGTTGCTTTAAACGTGGGCACACTTCAGACCGTTTCACTCTTTAAATCATTCAAAGCACCACATTTCAAGGCCCAAGAGGTCACAGAATCATGCCCATCAAAGTAGCTCTGGGCCTGGGCACACTTTACGGAGTTTGACCCTTTAAATAATACTACAACCAGAAACATACAGGTGCGCACATATACACAGATACACATTCTGTTTAATTTCTTCACATCTGCAGACTAGAGTAAGCTGAGGGTATAGTGTTAAACCAGGAGCTACATAAACAGTATATAGTATATATAAAGAGGATATAGTGTTAAACCAGGTACTACATACAGAGTATATAGTATACATACAGAGTATATAGTTTGACCAAAAGATCGTGCTGATCTTTGATCTCCTGGTTCTTCATCTCCAGCGCCACTTTCAGACTCATAATGTCCTCCTCTATGGGCTGGTATAACCCACACATACGAATCATCACTACAGCCAGTACAATGGAAAGGTGGGAATGTGTACTGAATGTGTACTGACGTTATAAGTGAAAGGTGGAGCTACTGGTGGATGTGTACTGACACTATAAGGGATCTCTACCTGCAGTGACAGTCTGAGCTTCTCAAGTTCTTCCTCCAGAGATTTCTTCTCCTGTTCACAGGCCATTTTCATATCTGCCAGAGCAAGTATCATTACTGCTGGATATAACATAGATTGTATATACTACATAATTACTACTGAATATATAAAATATAATATATATAGTACTATACATATATTAGTATCACTTTTATTGGAGCCTAAAGGCTAACATTCATTATTAGTTATGTTAGTATTATTGCATTTCCATAGTACTTACTCTTGATGGACCTGTTATGCTCCTCCTCCTCCTGCTGTTTCTGCAGGAGCTCTGTCTCCTCCTGCTGCTTGTGTTTCAGCATCTCCTGAAGAACCTGCAGCTCCTTCTGCTTCTGCAACCTCAACTCCTTCAGCTGCTCCAACAAACTGTTCTCCAACTCCTCCTTCTCACACCGCAAACACTCCAATCGGGCCACAGGCCCCACTAGTGACACAGAACCACACACACACACACACACACACAAAGAGAGAGATAAACATGTATAAATGTATAAGAATTTGTGGATAAAATTATTATGAGATTATTTATAATCAAACGACTACACTACACAACCACATCTTCCTTTTATTTACATATTATACAGATATTTACAGATATTTACATTTTATTTACCCGCGTGCGTCTCTCTTCTCCAAGGTAGCGGAGAGATATGAAAGGATAAAAGGGGAAAAGAATAAAATGCACGTCGGTTTTAAATTCGCAGGCTACCTGCGCTGAAGGCGTGGAAAACGAGCACGTGACGGAAAGGCTTCCGTACCCGATGGGTCCAAATCACATGCCCAGCAAAGTAGCCTTAAACCTGGACACACAATGGAGAGCATTTGACCCTTTAAAATCATACTACAACCAGACTTCCAGGCCCAAGAGGTCACACAGTCATGCCCAGCAAAGTAGCTCTGGGCCTGGGCACACTTCACGCAGTTTGACCGTTTAAATAAAACTAGAAACAGACTTCCTGGCCCAAGAGGTCACAGTCATACCCAGCAAAGTACGTTTAAACCTGGAAACAAATCAGATCCTTTCTGTCATTCAAAGGAATGGGCCTGCAACTCACAACCACATCCCCAGTGAAGCGCACCGTCACCCAGCCACACTACCCCACCTTGCCCGTCCTGGAACAACCACACCTCCAGGGCACCACATGCCAATCTCTCATGCCCAGCAAACTGCAACCTCACGCAGCCAGGCCACACACTGTCTCCCCTTGTACAGTCCAAGGACGAACTCCTCCACAAACCTGGTGTTCACGCGCACACGCAATTACAACGAATTGGTGGAGAACTTTGAAACAAACGTGCTGACTTTGAATACTCACATCTAGGCTGGGCCAGGTCCAAATGGCCTGCAGCTCGGTGCGCATTAACTGCTTGACTGTCCGTCACAAACGCCACCTGCCAAGCGTTCGTTCCGTCCCTGGCGGATTTTAAAAAATCGTAGCGTGAGAACGATGGGTCCGATCCGCGTGCCGCTTAAAGGCGATTACAGGGGAGATGCAACCCTTTCCAAAGAACCATGAAAAGACTTTCTACTCCCAAGGAAACGAGATATTAAGCCGCAATGACATCCGACGCGCGAATTTTCACCGCCGCGCAGCACATTTTAAAAAATCATAGCGTGAAAACCGTGGGTTCGATCCGCGTGCCGCTCGAATGCGATTACAGGGGAGATGCAGCCCTTTCCAAAGAGCCATGAACAGACTTCCTACTCCCAAGGAGACAAGAGATATTAAGCAGCAATGATGTCCGACACGCGCATTTTCTCCGCCGCGCACCACATTTAAAAAATCTTAGCGTGAGAACGGTGGGTCCGATCCGCGTGCCGCTTAAAGGCGATTACAGGGGAGATGCAGCCCTTTCCAAAGAGCCATGAAAAAACTTTCTACTCCCAAGGAGACAAGAGATATTAAGCCGAAATGACGTCCGACGCGCGCATTTTCTCCGCCGCGCACCACATTTAAAAAAATCATAGCGTGAAAACCGTGGGTTCGATCCGCGTGCCGCTCGAAGGCGATTACAGGGGAGATGCAGCCCTTTCCAAAGATCCATGAACAGACTTCCTACTCCCAAGGAGACAAGAGATATTAACATATAAAGCGTTACGCTCCAGTCGGATGAGCGAGAAACGCTTGAGCAGTTGCAACGAATTGGACGAGAAAGTTTAAACAAACGCGCTGACTTTGAACGCTCACATCTAGGTCTGGCCAGGTCCAAATGGCGTGCAACTCGGTGCGCATCACCTCCATGACTGTCCCTAACGAACGCCACCTGCCACGCTTTCGGCCCGTCGCTGGCGGCTTTAAAAAATCGTAGCGTGATAACCGTGGGTCCAATCCGCTTGAAGCTCGAAGACGATTAGAGGGGAGATGCAGCCCTTTCCAAAGAGCCATGAACAGACTTCCTACTCCCAAGGAGACAAGAGATATTAAGCCACAAATACGTCCGGACCGCGTCTTTTCTCCGCAGCTCACCACATTTAAAAAAATCGTAGCGTGAAAACCGTGGGTTCGATATAGTATACATACAGAGTATATAGTTTGACCAAAAGATCGTGCTGATCTTTGATCTCCTGGTTCTTCATCTCCAGCGCCACTTTCAGACTCATAATGTCCTCCTCTATGGGCTGGTATAACACAGACACGAATCATCACTACAGCCAGTACAATGGAAAGGTGGGAATGTGTACTGAATGTGTACTGACGTTATAAGTGAGAGGTGGTGGTACTGGTGGATGTGTACTGACACTATAAGGGATCTCTACCTGCAGTGACAGTTTGAGCTTCTCAAGTTCTTCCTCCAGAGATTTCTTCTCCTGTTCACAGGCCATTTTCATATCTGCCAGAGCAAGTATCATTACTGCTGGATATAACACAGATTGTATATACTACATAATTACTGCTGAATATATAAAATATAATATATATAGTACTATACATATATTAGTGTCACTTTTATTGGAGCCTAAAGGCTAACATTCATTATTAGTTATGTTAGTATTATTGCATTTCCATAGTACTTACTCTTGATGGACCTGTTATGCTCCTCCTCCTCCTGCTGTTTCTGCAGGAGCTCTGTCTCCTCCTGCTGCTTGTGTTTCAGCATCTCCTGAAGAACCTGCAGCTCCTTCTGCTTCTGCAACCTCAACTCCTTCAGCTGCTCAAACAAACTGTTCTCCAACTCCTCCTTCTCACACCGCAAACACTCCAATCGGGCCACAGGCCCCACTAGTGACACAGAACCACACACACACACACACAGACACACACACACACACACACACAGAGAGAGATAAACATGTATAAATGTATAAGAATTTGTGGATAAAATTATTATGAGATTATTTATAATCAAACGACTACACTACACAACCACATCTTCCTTTTATTTACATATTATACAGATATTTAGAGATATTTACATTTTATTTACCCGCGTGCGTCTCTCTTCTCCAAGGTAGCGGAGAGATATGAAAGGATAAAAGGGGAAAAGAATAAAATGCACGTCGGTTTTAAATTCGCAGGCTACCTGCGCTGAAGGCGTGGAAAACGAGCACGTGACGGAAAGGCTTCCGTACCCGATGGGTCCAAATCACATGCCCAGCAAAGTAGCCTTAAAACTGGACACACAATGGAGAGCATTTGACCCTTTAAAATCATACTACAACCAGACTTCCAGGCCCAAGAGGTCACACAGCCATGCCCAGCAAAGTAGCTCTGGGCCTGGGCACACTTCACGCAGTTTGACCGTTTAAATAAAACTAGAAACAGACTTCCTGGCCCAAGAGGTCACAGTCATACCCAGCAAAGTACGTTTAAACCTGGAAACAAATCAGATCCTTTCTGTCATTCAAAGGAATGGGCCTGCAACTCACAACCACATCCCCAGTGAAGCGCACCGTCACCCAGCCACACTACCCCACCTTGCCCGTCCTGGAACAACCACACCTCCAGGGCACCACATGCCAATCTCTCATGCCCAGCAAACTGCAACCTCACGCAGCCAGGCCACACACTGTCTCCCCTTGTACAGTCCAAGGACGAACTCCTCCACAAACCTGGTGTTCACGCGCACACACGCAATTACAACGAATTGGTGGAGAACTTTGAAACAAACGTGCTGACTTTGAATACTCACATCTAGGCTGGGCCAGGTCCAAATGGCCTGCAACTCGGTCCGCATCACGTCCATGACTTTTCCTAACGAACGCCACCTGCCAAGCTTTCGGCCCGTCCCTGTCGGCATTAAAAAATCGTAGCGTGATAACGATGGTTCCGATCCGCGTGCCGCGCGAAGGCGATTACAGGGGAGATGCAGCCCTTTCCAAAGAGCCATGAACAGACTTTCTACTCCCAAGGAGCCCAAAGATATTAAGCCGCAAATAAGTCCTACGCGCGTCTTTTCTACGCCTCGCACCACATTTAAAAAATCGTAGCGTAAGAACGGTGGGTCCGATCCGCGTGCCGCTTAAAGGCGATTACAGGGGAGATGCAGCCCTTTCCAAAGAGCCATGAAAAGACTTTCTACTCCCAAGGAGACAATAGATATTAAGCCGAAATGACGTCCTACGCACGTCTTTTCTACGCCGCGCACCACATTTAAAAAATCGTATCGGAAGAATGGTGGGTCCAATCCGCGTGCCGCTTAAAGGCGATTACAAGGGAGATGCAAACCTTTCCAAAGAGCCATGAAAAGACTTCCTACTCCCAAGGAGACAAGAGATATTAAGCCGAAATGACGTCCGACGCGCGCATTTCCTCCGCCGCGCACCACATTTAAAAAAATCATAGCGTGAAAACCGTGGGTTCGATCCGCGTGCCGCTCGAAGGCGATTACAGGGGAGATGCATCCCTTTCAAAAGAGCCATGAACAGACTTTCTACTCCCAAGGAGACCAGAAATATTAACATATAAAGCGTTACGCTCCAGTCGGATGAACGAGAAACGCTTGTACAATTGCAACGAATTGGAGGAGAAAGTTTAAACAAACGCGCTGACTTTGAACGCTCACATCTAGGCCGGGCCAACTCCAAATGGCGTGCAACTCGGTGTGCATCACCTCCATGACTGTCCCTAACGAACGCCACCTGCCACGCTTTCGGCCTATCCCTGGCGGCATTAAAAAATCGTAGCGTGATAACGATGGTTCCGATGCGCGTGCCGCTCGAAGGCGATTACAGGGGAGATACAGCCCTTTCCAAAGAGCCATGAACAGACTTTCTACTCCCAAGGAGACAAGAGATATTACGCGCATTTTCTCCGACGGGCACCACGTTTAAAAAATCGTAGAGTGAGAACGGTGGGTCCGATCCGCGTGCCGCTTAAAGGCGATTACAGGGGAGATGCAAACCTTTCCAAAGAGCCATGAAAAGACTTTCTACTCCCACGGAGACAAGAGATATTACGCCGCAATGACGTCCGACGCGCGCATTTTCTCCGACGCGCAACACATTTAAAAAAATCATAGCGTGAAAACCGTGGGTTCGATCCGCGTGCCGCTCGAAGGCGATTACAGGGGAGATGCAGCCCTTTCCAAAGAGCCATGAACAGACTTTCTACTCCCAATGAGACAAGAGATATCAAGCCGCAAATACGTCCGGCGCGCGTCTATTCTCCGCCGCGCAACACATTTAAAAAAAATCGTAGCGTGAAAACCGTATGTTCGATCCGCGTGCCGCTTAAAGACGATTACAGGGGAGATGCAGCCCTTTCCAAAGAGCCATGAACAGACTTTCTACTCCCAAGGAGCCCAAAGATATTAAGCCGCAAATAAGTCCTACGCGCGTCTTTTCTACGCCTCGCACCACATTTAAAAAATCGTAGCGTAAGAACGGTGGGTCCGATCCGCGTGCCGCTTAAAGGCGATTACAGGGGAGATGCAGCCCTTTCCAAAGAGCCATGAACAGACTTTCTACTCCCAAGGAGACAAGAGATATTACGCGCATTTTCTCCGACGCGCACCACGTTTAAAAAATCGTAGCGTGAGAACGGTGGGTCCGATCCGCGTGCCGCTTAAAGGCGATTACAGGGGAGATGCAACCCTTTCCAAAGAGGCATGAACAGAATTCCTACTCCCAAGGAGCCCAAAGATATTAAGCCGCAAATACGTCCGACGCGCGCATTTTCTCCGCCGCGCAGCACATTTAAAAAAATCATAGCGTGAAAACCGTGGGTTCGATCCGCGTGCCGCTCGAAGGCGATTACAGGGGAGATGGAGCCCTTTCCAAAGAGGCATGAACAGACTTCCTACTCCCAAAGAGCCCAAAGATATTAAGCCGCAAATACGTCCTACGCGCGTCTTTTCTACGCCGCGCACCACATTTAAAAAATCGTAGCGTAAGAACGGTGGGTCCGATCCGCGTGCCGCTTAAAGGCGATTACAGGGGAGATGCAAACCTTTCCAAAGAGCCATGAACAGACTTTCTACTCCCAATGAGACAAGAGATATCAAGCCGCAAATACGTCCGGCGCGCAACACATTTAAAAAAAATCGTAGCGTGAAAACCGTGTGTTCGATCCGCGTGCCGCTTAAAGGCGATTACAGGGGAGATGCAGCCCTTTCCAAAGAGCCATGAAAAGACTTTCTACTCCCAAGGAGACAAGAGATATTAAGCCGCAATGACGTCCGACGCGCGCATTTTCTCCGCCGCGCACCACATTTAAAAAATCGTATGTGAAAACCGTGGGTTCGATCCGCGTGCCGCTCGAAGGCGATTACAGGGGAGATGCAGCCCTTTCCAAAGAGCCATGAACAGACTTTCTACTCCCAAGGAGACAAGAGATATTACGCGCATTTTCTCCGACGCGCACCACGTTTAAAAAATCGTAGCGTGAGAACGGTGGGTCCGATCCGCGTGCCGCTTAAAGGCGATTACAGGGGAGATGCAAACCTTTCCAAAGAGCCATGAAAAGACTTTCTACTCCCAAGGAGACAAGAGATATTACGCCGCAATGACGTCCGACGCGCGCATTTCTCCGACGCGCAACACATTTAAAAAAATCATAGCGTGTAAACCGTGGGTTCGATCCGCGTGCCGCTCGAAGGCGATTACAGGGGAGATGCAGCCCTTTCCAAAGAGCCATGAACAGACTTTCTACTCCCAATGAGACAAGAGATATCAAGCCGCAAATACGTCCGGCGCGAGTCTATTCTCCGCCGCGCAACACATTTAAAAAAAATCGTAGCGTGAAAACCGTGGGTTCGATCCGCGTGCCGCTTAAAGGCGATTACAGGGGAGATGCAGCCCTTTCCAAAGAGCCATGAAAAGACTTTCTACTCCCAAGGAGACAAGAGATATTAAGCCGAAATGACGTCCGACGCGCGCATTTCCTCCGCCGCGCACCACATTTAAAAAAATCATAGCGTGAAAACCGTGGGTTCGATCCGCGTGCCGCTCGAAGGCGATTACAGGGGAGATGGAGCCCTTTCCAAAGAGGCATGAACAGACTTCCTACTCCCAAAGAGCCCAAAGATATTAAGCCGCAAATACGTCCTACGCGCGTCTTTTCTACGCCGCGCACCACATTTAAAAAATCGTAGCGTAAGAACGGTGGGTCCGATCCGCGTGCCGCTTAAAGGCGATTACAGGGGAGATGCAAACCTTTCCAAAGAGCCATGAACAGACTTTCTACTCCCAATGAGACAAGAGATATCAAGCCGCAAATACGTCCGGCGCGCGTCTATTCTCCGCCGCGCAACACATTTAAAAAAAATCGTAGCGTGAAAACCGTGGGTTCGATCCGCGTGCCGCTTAAAGGCGATTACAGGGGAGATGCAGCCCTTTCCAAAGAGCCATGAAAAGACTTTCTACTCCCAAGGAGACAAGAGATATTAAGCCGAAATGACGTCCGACGCGCGCATTTCCTCCGCCGCGCACCACATTTAAAAAAATCATAGCGTGAAAATCGTGGGTTCGATCCGCGTGCCGCTCGAAGGCGATTACAGGGGAGATGCAGCCCTTTCCAAAGAGGCATGAACAGACTTCCTACTCCCAAGGAGCCCAAAGATATTAAGCCGCAAATACGTCCTACGCGCGTCTTTTCTACGCCGCGCACCACATTTAAAAAATCGTATCGGAAGAACGGTGGGTCCAATCCGCGTGCCGCTTAAAGGCGATTACAAGGGAGATGCAAACCTTTCCAAAGAGCCATGAAAAGACTTTCTACTCCCAAGGAGACAATAGATATTAAGCCGAAATGACGTCCGACGCGCGCATTTTCTCCGCCGCGCACCACATTTAAAAAAATCATAGCGTGAAAACCGTGGGTTCGATCCGCGTGCCGCTCGAAGGCGATTACAGGGGAGATGCAGCCCTTTCCAAAGAGCCATGAAAAGACTTTCTACTCCCAAGGAGACAAGAGATATTAAGCCGAAATGACGTCCGACGCGCGCATTTCCTCCGCCGCGCACCACATTTAAAAAAATCATAGCGTGAAAACCGTGGGTTCGATCCGCGTGCCGCTCGAAGGCGATTACAGGGGAGATGCAGCCCTTTCCAAAGAGCCATGAACAGACTTTCTACACCCAATGAGACAAGAGATATTAAGCCGCAAATACGTCCGGCGCGCGTCTTTTCTCCGCCGCGCAACACATTTAAAAAAAATCGTAGCGTGAAAAACGTGGGTTCGATCCGCGTGCCGCTCGAAGGCGATTACAGGGGAGATACAGCCCTTTCCAAAGAGCCATGAACAGACTTTCTACTCCCAAGGAGACAAGAGATATTACGCGCATTTTCTCCGACGCGCACCACGTTTAAAAAATCGTAGCGTGAGAACGGTGGGTCCGATCCGCGTGCCGCTTAAAGGCGATTACAGGGGAGATGCATCCCTTTCCAAAGAGCCATGAACAGACTTTCTACTCCCAAGGAGACCAGAGATATTAACAGATAAAGCGTTACGCTCCAGTCGGATGAGCGAGAAACGCTTGTACAATTGCAACGAATTGGAGGAGAAAGTTTAAACAAACGCGCTGACTTTGAAGGCTCACATCTAGGCCGGGCCAGGTCCAAATGGCCTGCAACTCGGTCCGCATCACGTCCATGACTTTTCCTAACGAACGCCACCTGCCAAGCTTTCGGCCCGTCCCTGTCGGCATTAAAAAATCGTAGCGTGATAACGATGGTTCCGATCCGCGTGCCGCGCGAAGGCGATTACAGGGGAGATGCAGCCCTTTCCAAAGAGCCATGAACAGACTTTCTACTCCCAAGGAGCCCAAAGATATTAAGCCGCAAATAAGTCCTAAGCGCTTCTTTTCTACGCCGCGCACCACATTTAAAAAATCGTAGCGTAAGAACGGTGGGTCCGATCCGCGTGCCGCTTAAAGGCGATTACAGGGGAGATGCAACCCTTTCCAAAGAACCATGAAAAGACTTTCTACTCCCAAGGAGACAAGAGATATTAAGCCGCAATGACGTCCGACGCGCGCATTTTCTCCGACGCGCAACACATTTAAAAAAATCATAGCGTGAAAACCGTGGGTTCGATCCGCGTGCCGCTCGAATGCGATTACAGGGGAGATGCAGCCCTTTCCAAAGATCCATGAACAGACTTCCTACTCCCAAGGAGACAAGAGATATTAACATATAAAGCGTTACGCTCCAGTCGGATGAGCGAGAAACGCTTGAGCAGTTGCAACGAATTGGAGGAGAAAGTTTAAACAAACGCGCTGACTTTGAACGCTCACATCTAGGTCTGGCCAAGTCCAAATGGCGTGCAACTCGGTGCGCATCACCTCCATGACTGTCCCTAACGAACGCCACCTGCCACGCTTTCGGCCCGTCCCTGGCGGCTTTAAAAAATCGTAGCGTGATAACCGTGGGTCCAATCCGCTTGAAGCTCGAAGGCGATTAGAGGGGAGATGCAGCCCTTTCCAAAGAGCCATGAACAGACTTCCTACTCCCAAGGAGACAAGAGATATTAAGCCACAAATACGTCCGGACCGCGTCTTTTCTCCGCAGCTCACCACATTTAAAAAAATCGTAGCGTGAAAACCGTGGGTTCGATATAGTATACATACAGAGTATATAGTTTGACCAAAAGATCGTGCTGATCTTTGATCTCCTGGTTCTTCATCTCCAGCGCCACTTTCAGACTCATAATGTCCTCCTCTATGGGCTGGTATAACACAGACACGAATCATCACTACAGCCAGTACAATGGAAAGGTGGGAATGTGTACTGAATGTGTACTGACGTTATAAGCGAGAGGTGGTGGTACTGGTGGATGTGTACTGACACTATAAGGGATCTCTACCTGCAGTGACAGTTTGAGCTTCTCAAGTTCTTCCTCCAGAGATTTCTTCTCCTGTTCACAGGCCATTTTCATATCTGCCAGAGCAAGTATCATTACTGCTGGATATAACACAGATTGTATATACTACATAATTACTGCTGAATATATAAAATATAATATATATAGTACTATACATATATTAGTGTCACTTTTATTGGAGCCTAAAGGCTAACATTCATTATTAGTTATGTTAGTATTATTGCATTTCCATAGTACTTACTCTTGATGGACCTGTTATGCTCCTCCTCCTCCTGCTGTTTCTGCAGGAGCTCTGTCTCCTCCTGCTGCTTGTGTTTCAGCATCTCCTGAAGAACCTGCAGCTCCTTCTGCTTCTGCAACCTCAACTCCTTCAGCTGCTCCAACAAACTGTTCTCCAACTCCTCCTTCTCACACCGCAAACACTCCAATCGGGCCACAGGCCCCACTAGTGACACAGAACCACACACACACACACACAGACACACACACACACACACACACACACAGAGAGATAAACATGTATAAATGTATAAGAATTTGTGGATAAAATTATTATGAGATTATTTATAATCAAACGACTACACTACACAACCACATCTTCCTTTTATTTACATATTATACAGATATTTAGAGATATTTACATTTTATTTACCCGCGTGCGTCTCTCTTCTCCAAGGTAGCGGAGAGATATGAAAGGATAAAAGGGGAAAAGAATAAAATGCACGTCGGTTTTAAATTCGCAGGCTACCTGCGCTGAAGGCGTGGAAAACGAGCACGTGACGGAAAGGCTTCCGTACCCGATGGGTCCAAATCACATGCCCAGCAAAGTAGCCTTAAACCTGGACACACAATGGAGACCATTTGACCCTTTAAAATCATACTACAACCAGACTTCCAGGCCCAAGAGGTCACACAGTCATGCCCAGCAAAGTAGCTCTGGGCCTGGGCACACTTCACGCAGTTTGACCGTTTAAATAAAACTAGAAACAGACTTCCTGGCCCAAGAGGTCACACAGTCATGCCCAGCAAGGTTGCTTTAAACGTGGGCACACTTCAGACCGTTTCACTCTTTAAATCATTCAAAGCACCACATTTCAAGGCCCAAGAGGTCACAGAATCATGCCCATCAAAGTAGCTCTGGGCCTGGGCACACTTTACGGAGTTTGACCCTTTAAATAATACTACAACCAGACACATACAGGTGCGCACATATACACAGATACACATTCTGTTTAATTTCTTCACATCTGCAGACTAGAGTAAGCTGAGGGTATAGTATTCAACCAGGTACTACATAAACAGTATATAGTATAGATACAGAGGATATAGTGTTAAACCAGGTACTACATACAGAGTATATAGTATACATACAGAGTATATAGTTTGACCAAAAGATCGTGCTGATCTTTGATCTCCTGGTTCTTCATCTCCAGCGCCACTTTCAGACTCATAATGTCCTCCTCTATGGGCTGGTATAACACACACACGAATCATCACTACAGCCAGTACAATGGAAAGGTGGGAATGTGTACTGAATGTGTACTGACGTTATAAGTGAAAGGTGGAGCTACTGGTGGATGTGTACTGACACTATAAGGGATCTCTACCTGCAGTGACAGTCTGAGCTTCTCAAGTTCTTCCTCCAGAGATTTCTTCTCCTGTTCACAGGCCATTTTCATATCTGCCAGAGCAAGTATCATTACTGCTGGATATAACATAGATTGTATATACTACATAATTACTACTGAATATATAAAATATAATATATATAGTACTATACATATATTAGTATCACTTTTATTGGAGCCTAAAGGCTAACATTCATTATTAGTTATGTTAGTATTATTGCATTTCCATAGTACTTACTCTTGATGGACCTGTTATGCTCCTCCTCCTCCTGCTGTTTCTGCAGGAGCTCTGTCTCCTTCTGCTGCTTGTGTTTCAGCATCTCCTGAAGAACCTGCAGCTCCTTCTGCTTCTGCAACCTCAACTCCTTCAGTTGCTCCAACAAACTGTTCTCCAACTCCTCCTTCTCACTCCGCAAACACTCCAATCGGGCCACAGGCCCCACTAGTGACACAGAACCACACACACACACACACACAAAGAGAGAGATAAACATGTATAAATGTATAAGAATTTGTGGATAAAATTATTATGAGATTATTTATAATCAAACGACTACACTACACAACCACATCTTCCTTTTATTTACATATTATACAGATATTTAGAGATATTTACATTTTATTTACCCGCGTGCGTCTCTCTTCTCCAAGGTAGCGGAGAGATATGAAAGGATAAAAGGGGAAAAGAATAAAATGCACGTCGGTTTTAAATTCGCAGGCTACCTGCGCTGAAGGCGTGGAAAACGAGCACGTGACGGAAAGGCTTCCGTACCCGATGGGTCCAAATCACATGCCCAGCAAAGTAGCCTTCAACCTGGACACACAATGGAGAGCATTTGACCCTTTAAAATCATACTACAACCAGACTTCCAGGCCCAAGAGGTCACACAGCCATGCCCAGCAAAGTAGCTCTGGGCCTGGGCACACTTCATGCAGTTTGACCGTTTAAATAAAACTAGAAACAGACTTCCTGGCCCAAGAGGTCACAGTCATACCCAGCAAAGTACGTTTAAACCTGGAAACAAATCAGATCCTTTCTGTCATTCAAAGGAATGGGCCTGCAACTCACAACCACATCCCCAGTGAAGCGCACCGTCACCCAGCCACACTACCCCACCTTGCCCGTCCTGGAACAACCACACCTCCAGGGCACCACATGCCAATCTCTCATGCCCAGCAAACTGCAACCTCACGCAGCCAGGCCACACACTGTCTCCCCTTGTACAGTCCAAGGACGAACTCCTCCACAAACCTGGTGTTCACGCGCACACACGCAATTACAACGAATTGGTGGAGAACTTTGAAACAAACGTGCTGACTTTGAATACTCACATCTAGGCTGGGCCAGGTCCAAATGGCCTGCAGCTCGGTGCGCATTAACTGCTTGACTGTCCGTCACGAACGCCACCTGCCAAGCGTTCGTTCCGTCCCTGGCGGATTTTAAAAAATCGTAGCGTGAGAACGATGGGTCCGATCCGCGTGCCGCTTAAAGGCGATTACAGGGGAGATGCAACCCTTTCCAAAGAACCATGAAAATACTTTCTACTCCCAAGGAAACGAGATATTAAGCCGCAATGACATCCGACGCGCGCATTTTCTCCGCCGCGCAGCACATTTAAAAAAATCATAGCGTGAAAACCGTGGGTTCGATCCGCGTGCCGCTCGAAGGGGATTACAGGGGAGATGCAGCCCTTTCCAAAGAGGCATGAACAGACTTCCTACTCCCAAGGAGCCCAAAGATATTAAGCCGCAAATACGTCCTACGCGCGTCTTTTCTACGCCGCGCACCACATTTAAAAAATCGTATCGGAAGAACGGTGGGTCCAATCCGCGTGCAGCTTAAAGGCGATTACAAGGGAGATGCAAACCTTTCCAAAGAGCCATGAAAAGACTTTCTACTCCCAAGGAGACAATAGATATTAAGCCGAAATGACGTCCGACGCGCGCATTTTCTCCGCCGCGCACCACATTTAAAAAAATCATAGCGTGAAAACCGTGGGTTCGATCCGCGTGCCGCTCGAAGGCGATTACAGCGGAGATGCAGCCCTTTCCAAAGAGCCATGAAAAGACTTTCTACTCCCAAGGAGACAAGAGATATTAAGCCGAAATGACGTCCGACGCGCGCATTTCCTCCGCCGCGCACATTTAAAAAAATCATAGTGTGAAAACCGTGGGTTCGATCCGCGTGCCGCTCGAAGGCGATTACAGGGGAGATGCAACCCTTTCCAAAGAGCCATGAACAGACTTTCTACTCCCAAGGAGACCAGAAATATTAACATATAAATCGTTACGCTCCAGTCGGATGAACGAGAAACGCTTGTACAATTGCAACGAATTGGAGGAGAAAGTTTAAACAAACGCGCTGACTTTGAACGCTCACATCTAGGCCGGGCCAACTCCAAATGGCGTGCAACTCGGTGTGCATCACCTCCATGACTGTCCCTAACGAACGCCACCTGCCACGCTTTCGGCCCGTCCCTAGAGGCATTAAAAATTCGTAGCGTGATAACGATGGTTCCGATGCGCGTGCCGCTCGAAGGCGATTACAGGGGAGATACAGCCCTTTCCAAAGAGCCATGAACAGACTTTCTACTCCCAAGGAGACAAGAGATATCAAGCCGCAAATACGTCCGGCGCGCGTCTATTCTCCGCCGCGCAACACATTTAAAAAAAATCGTAGCGTGAAAACCGTGGGTTCGATCCGCGTGCCGCTTAAAGGCGATTACAGGGGAGATGCAGCCCTTTCCAAAGAGCCATGAAAAGACTTTCTGCTCCCAAGGAGACAAGAGATATTAAGCCGAAATGACGTCCGACGCGCGCATTTCCTCCGCCGCGCACCACATTTAAAAAAATCGTAGCGTGAAAACCGTGGGTTCGATCCGCGTGCCGCTCGAAGGCGATTACAGGGGAGATGCAGCCATTTCCAAAGAGGCATGAACAGACTTCCTACTCCCAAGGAGCCCAAAGATATTAAGCCGCAAATACGTCCTACGCGCGTCTTTTCTACGCCGCGCACCACATTTAAAAAATCGTATCGGAAGAACGGTGGGTCCAATCCGCGTGCCGCTTAAAGGCGATTACAAGGGAGATGCAAACCTTTCCAAAGAGCCATGAAAAGACTTTCTACTCCCAAGGAGACAAGGTATATTACGCGCATTTTCTCCGACGCGCACCACGTTTAAAAAATCGTAGCGTGAGAACGGTGGGTCCGATCCGCGTGCCGCTTAAAGGCGATTACAGGGGAGATGCATCCCTTTCCAAAGAGCCATGAACAGACTTTCTACTCCCAAGGAGACCAGAGATATTAACAGATAAAGCGTTTCGCTCCAGTCGGATGAGCGAGAAACGCTTGTACAATTGCAACGAATTGGAGGAGAAAGTTTAAACAAACGCGCTGACTTTGAAGGCTCACATCTAGGCCGGGCCAGGTCCAAATGGCCTGCAACTCAGTCCGCATCACGTCCATGACTTTTCCTAACGAACGCCACCTGCCAAGCTTTCGGCCCGTCCCTGTCGGCATTAAAAAATCGTAGCGTGATAACGATGGTTCCGATCCGCGTGCCGCGCGAAGGCGATTACAGGGGAGATGCATCCCTTTCAAAAGAGCCATGAACAGACTTTCTACTCCCAAGGAGACCAGAAATATTAACATATAAAGCGTTACGCTCCAGTCGGATGAACGAGAAACGCTTGTACAATTGCAACGAATTGGAGGAGAAAGTTTAAACAAACGCGCTGACTTTGAACGCTCACATCTAGGCCGGGCCAACTCCAAATGGCGTGCAACTCGGTGTGCATCACCTCCATGACTGTCCCTAACGAACGCCACCTGCCACGCTTTCGGCCTATCCCTGGCGGCATTAAAAAATCGTAGCGTGATAACGATGGTTCCGATGCGCGTGCCGCTCGAAGGCGATTACAGGGGAGATACAGCCCTTTCCAAAGAGCCATGAACAGACTTTCTACTCCCAAGGAGACAAGAGATATTACGCGCATTTTCTCCGACGCGCACCACGTTTAAAAAATCGTAGCGTGAGAACGGTGGGTCCGATCCGCGTGCCGCTTAAAGGCGATTACAGGGGAGATGCAAACCTTTCCAAAGAGCCATGAAAAGACTTTCTACTCCCACGGAGACAAGAGATATTACGCCGCAATGACGTCCGACGCGCGCATTTTCTCCGACGCGCAACACATTTAAAAAAATCATAGCGTGAAAACCGTGGGTTCGATCCGCGTGCCGCTCGAAGGCGATTACAGGGGAGATGCAGCCCTTTCCAAAGAGCCATGAACAGACTTTCTACTCCCAATGAGACAAGAGATATCAAGCCGCAAATACGTCCGGCGCGCGTCTATTCTCCGCCGCGCAACACATTTAAAAAAAATCGTAGCGTGAAAACCGTGGGTTCGATCCGCGTGCCGCTTAAAGGCGATTACAGTGGAGATGCAGCCCTTTCCAAAGAGCCATGAAAAGACTTTCTACTCCCAAGGAGACAAGAGATATTAAGCCGAAATGACGTCCGAAGCGCGCATTTTCTCCGCCGCGCACCACATTTAAAAAAATCATAGCGTGAAAACCGTGGGTTCGATCCGCGTGCCGCTCGAAGGCGATTACAGGGGAGATGCAGCCCTTTCCAAAGAGCCATGAACAGACTTTCTACTCCCAAGGAGCCCAAAGATATTAAGCCGCAAATAAGTCCTACGCGCGTCTTTTCTACGCCTCGCACCACATTTAAAAAATCGTAGCGTAAGAACGGTGGGTCCGATCCGCGTGCCGCTTAAAGGCGATTACAGGGGAGATGCAGCCCTTTCCAAAGAGCCATGAACAGACTTTCTACTCCCAAGGAGACAAGAGATATTACGCGCATTTTCTCCGACGCGCACCACGTTTAAAAAATCGTAGCGTGAGAACGGTGGGTCCGATCCGCGTGCCGCTTAAAGGCGATTACAGGGGAGATGCAACCCTTTCCAAAGAGGCATGAACAGAATTCCTACTCCCAAGGAGCCCAAAGATATTAAGCCGCAAATACGTCCGACGCGCGCATTTTCTCCGCCGCGCAGCACATTTAAAAAAATCATAGCGTGAAAACCGTGGGTTCGATCCGCGTGCCGCTCGAAGGCGATTACAGGGGAGATGGAGCCCTTTCCAAAGAGGCATGAACAGACTTCCTACTCCCAAAGAGCCCAAAGATATTAAGCCGCAAATACGTCCTACGCGCGTCTTTTCTACGCCGCGCACCACATTTAAAAAATCGTAGCGTAAGAACGGTGGGTCCGATCCGCGTGCCGCTTAAAGGCGATTACAGGGGAGATGCAAACCTTTCCAAAGAGCCATGAACAGACTTTCTACTCCCAATGAGACAAGAGATATCAAGCCGCAAATACGTCCGGCGCGCGTCTATTCTCCGCCGCGCAACACATTTAAAAAAAATCGTAGCGTGAAAACCGTGTGTTCGATCCGCGTGCCGCTTAAAGGCGATTACAGGGGAGATGCAGCCCTTTCCAAAGAGCCATGAAAAGACTTTCTACTCCCAAGGAGACAAGAGATATTAAGCCGCAATGACGTCCGACGCGCGCATTTTCTCCGCCGCGCACCACATTTAAAAAATCGTATCGTGAAAACCGTGGGTTCGATCCGCGTGCCGCTCGAAGGCGATTACAGGGGAGATGCAGCCCTTTCCAAAGAGCCATGAACAGACTTTCTACTCCCAAGGAGACAAGAGATATTACGCGCATTTTCTCCAACGCGCACCACGTTTAAAAAATCGTAGCGTGAGAACGGTGGGTCCGATCCGCGTGCCGCTTAAAGGCGATTACAGGGGAGATGCAAACCTTTCCAAAGAGCCATGAAAAGACTTTCTACTCCCAAGGAGACAAGAGATATTACGCCGCAATGACGTCCGACGCGCGCATTTCTCCGACGCGCAACACATTTAAAAAAATCATAGCGTGAAAACCGTGGGTTCGATCCGCGTGCCGCTCGAAGGCGATTACAGGGGAGATGCAGCCCTTTCCAAAGAGCCATGAACAGACTTTCTACTCCCAATGAGACAAGAGATATCAAGCCGCAAATACGTCCGGCGCGAGTCTATTCTCCGCCGCGCAACACATTTAAAAAAAATCGTAGCGTGAAAACCGTGGGTTCGATCCGCGTGCCGCTTAAAGGCGATTACAGGGGAGATGCAGCCCTTTCCAAAGAGCCATGAAAAGACTTTCTACTCCCAAGGAGACAAGAGATATTAAGCCGAAATGACGTCCGACGCGCGCATTTCCTCCGCCGCGCACCACATTTAAAAAAATCATAGCGTGAAAACCGTGGGTTCGATCCGCGTGCCGCTCGAAGGCGATTACAGGGGAGATGGAGCCCTTTCCAAAGAGGCATGAACAGACTTCCTACTCCCAAAGAGCCCAAAGATATTAAGCCGCAAATACGTCCTACGCGCGTCTTTTCTACGCCGCGCACCACATTTAAAAAATCGTAGCGTAAGAACGGTGGGTCCGATCCGCGTGCCGCTTAAAGGCGATTACAGGGGAGATGCAAACCTTTCCAAAGAGCCATGAACAGACTTTCTACTCCCAATGAGACAAGAGATATCAAGCCGCAAATACGTCCGGCGCGCGTCTATTCTCCGCCGCGCAACACATTTAAAAAAAATCGTAGCGTGAAAACCGTGGGTTCGATCCGCGTGCCGCTTAAAGGCGATTACAGGGGAGATGCAGCCCTTTCCAAAGAGCCATGAAAAGACTTTCTACTCCCAAGGAGACAAGAGATATTAAGCCGAAATGACGTCCGACGCGCGCATTTCCTCCGCCGCGCACCACATTTAAAAAAATCATAGCGTGAAAATCGTGGGTTCGATCCGCGTGCCGCTCGAAGGCGATTACAGGGGAGATGCAGCCCTTTCCAAAGAGGCATGAACAGACTTCCTACTCCCAAGGAGCCCAAAGATATTAAGCCGCAAATACGTCCTACGCGCGTCTTTTCTACGCCGCGCACCACATTTAAAAAATCGTATCGGAAGAACGGTGGGTCCAATCCGCGTGCCGCTTAAAGGCGATTACAAGGGAGATGCAAACCTTTCCAAAGAGCCATGAAAAGACTTTCTACTCCCAAGGAGACAATAGATATTAAGCCGAAATGACGTCCGACGCGCGCATTTTCTCCGCCGCGCACCACATTTAAAAAAATCATAGCGTGAAAACCGTGGGTTCGATCCGCGTGCCGCTCGAAGGCGATTACAGGGGAGATGCAGCCCTTTCCAAAGAGCCATGAAAAGACTTTCTACTCCCAAGGAGACAAGAGATATTAAGCCGAAATGACGTCCGACGCGCGCATTTCCTCCGCCGCGCACCACATTTAAAAAAATCATAGCGTGAAAACCGTGGGTTCGATCCGCGTGCCGCTCGAAGGCGATTACAGGGGAGATGCAGCCCTTTCCAAAGAGCCATGAACAGACTTTCTACACCCAATGAGACAAGAGATATTAAGCCGCAAATACGTCCGGCGCGCGTCTTTTCTCCGCCGCGCAACACATTTAAAAAAAATCGTAGCGTGAAAAACGTGGGTTCGATCCGCGTGCCGCTCGAAGGCGATTACAGGGGAGATACAGCCCTTTCCAAAGAGCCATGAACAGACTTTCTACTCCCAAGGAGACAAGAGATATTACGCGCATTTTCTCCGACGCGCACCACGTTTAAAAAATCGTAGCGTGAGAACGGTGGGTCCGATCCGCGTGCCGCTTAAAGGCGATTACAGGGGAGATGCATCCCTTTCCAAAGAGCCATGAACAGACTTTCTACTCCCAAGGAGACCAGAGATATTAACAGATAAAGCGTTACGCTCCAGTCGGATGAGCGAGAAACGCTTGTACAATTGCAACGAATTGGAGGAGAAAGTTTAAACAAACGCGCTGACTTTGAAGGCTCACATCTAGGCCGGGCCAGGTCCAAATGGCCTGCAACTCGGTCCGCATCACGTCCATGACTTTTCCTAACGAACGCCACCTGCCAAGCTTTCGGCCCGTCCCTGTCGGCATTAAAAAATCGTAGCGTGATAACGATGGTTCCGATCCGCGTGCCGCGCGAAGGCGATTACAGGGGAGATGCAGCCCTTTCCAAAGAGCCATGAACAGACTTTCTACTCCCAAGGAGCCCAAAGATATTAAGCCGCAAATAAGTCCTAAGCGCGTCTTTTCTACGCCGCGCACCACATTTAAAAAATCGTAGCGTAAGAACGGTGGGTCCGATCCGCGTGCCGCTTAAAGGCGATTACAGGGGAGATGCAACCCTTTCCAAAGAACCATGAAAAGACTTTCTACTCCCAAGGAGACAAGAGATATTAAGCCGCAATGACGTCCGACGCGCGCATTTTCTCCGACGCGCAACACATTTAAAAAAATCATAGCGTGAAAACCGTGGGTTCGATCCGCGTGCCGCTCGAATGCGATTACAGGGGAGATGCAGCCCTTTCCAAAGATCCATGAACAGACTTCCTACTCCCAAGGAGACAAGAGATATTAACATATAAAGCGTTACGCTCCAGTCGGATGAGCGAGAAACGCTTGAGCAGTTGCAACGAATTGGAGGAGAAAGTTTAAACAAACGCGCTGACTTTGAACGCTCACATCTAGGTCTGGCCAAGTCCAAATGGCGTGCAACTCGGTGCGCATCACCTCCATGACTGTACCTAACGAACGCCACCTGCCACGCTTTCGGCCCGTCCCTGGCGGCTTTAAAAAATCGTAGCGTGATAACCGTGGGTCCAATCCGCTTGAAGCTCGAAGGCGATTAGAGGGGAGATGCAGCCCTTTCCAAAGAGCCATGAACAGACTTCCTACTCCCAAGGAGACAAGAGATATTAAGCCACAAATACGTCCGGACCGCGTCTTTTCTCCGCAGCTCACCACATTTAAAAAAATCGTAGCGTGAAAACCGTGGGTTCGATATAGTATACATACAGAGTATATAGTTTGACCAAAAGATCGTGCTGATCTTTGATCTCCTGGTTCTTCATCTCCAGCGCCACTTTCAGACTCATAATGTCCTCCTCTATGGGCTGGTATAACACAGACACGAATCATCACTACAGCCAGTACAATGGAAAGGTGGGAATGTGTACTGAATGTGTACTGACGTTATAAGCGAGAGGTGGTGGTACTGGTGGATGTGTACTGACACTATAAGGGATCTCTACCTGCAGTGACAGTTTGAGCTTCTCAAGTTCTTCCTCCAGAGATTTCTTCTCCTGTTCACAGGCCATTTTCATATCTGCCAGAGCAAGTATCATTACTGCTGGATATAACACAGATTGTATATACTACATAATTACTGCTGAATATATAAAATATAATATATATAGTACTATACATATATTAGTGTCACTTTTATTGGAGCCTAAAGGCTAACATTCATTATTAGTTATGTTAGTATTATTGCATTTCCATAGTACTTACTCTTGATGGACCTGTTATGCTCCTCCTCCTCCTGCTGTTTCTGCAGGAGCTCTGTCTCCTCCTGCTGCTTGTGTTTCAGCATCTCCTGAAGAACCTGCAGCTCCTTCTGCTTCTGCAACCTCAACTCCTTCAGCTGCTCCAACAAACTGTTCTCCAACTCCTCCTTCTCACACCGCAAACACTCCAATCGGGCCACAGGCCCCACTAGTGACACAGAACCACACACACACACACACACACACACAGAGAGATAAACATGTATAAATGTATAAGAATTTGTGGATAAAATTATTATGAGATTATTTATAATCAAACGACTACACTACACAACCACATCTTCCTTTTATTTACATATTATACAGATATTTAAAAATATTTACATTTTATTTACCCGCGTGCGTCTCTCTTCTCCAAGGTAGCGGAGAGATATGAAAGGATAAAAGGGGAAAAGAATAAAATGCACGTCGGTTTTAAATCCGCAGGCTACCTGCGCTGAAGGCGTGGAAAACGAGCACGTGACGGAAAGGCTTCCGTACCCGATGGGTCCAAATCACATGCCCAGCAAAGTAGCCTTAAACCTGGACACACAATGGAGACCATTTGACCCTTTAAAATCATACTACAACCAGACTTCCAGGCCCAAGAGGTCACACAGTCATGCCCAGCAAAGTAGCTCTGGGCCTGGGCACACTTCACGCAGTTTGACCGTTTAAATAAAACTAGAAACAGACTTCCTGGCCCAAGAGGTCACACAGTCATGCCCAGCAAGGTTGCTTTAAACGTGGGCACACTTCAGACCGTTTCACTCTTTAAATCATTCAAAGCACCACATTTCAAGGCCCAAGAGGTCACAGAATCATGCCCATCAAAGTAGCTCTGGGCCTGGGCACACTTTACGGAGTTTGACCCTTTAAATAATACTACAACCAGACACATACAGGTGCGCACATATACACAGATACACATTCTGTTTAATTTCTTCACATCTGCAGACTAGAGTAAGCTGAGGGTATAGTGTTAAACCAGGAGCTACATAAACAGTATATAGTATATATAAAGAGGATATAGTGTTAAACCAGGTACTACATACAGAGTATATAGTATACATACAGAGTATATAGTTTGACCAAAAGATCGTCTTGATCTTTGATCTCCTGGTTCTTCATCTCCAGTGCCACTTTCAGACTCATAATGTCCTCCTCTATGGGCTGGTATAACCCACACATACGAATCATCACTACAGCCAGTACAATGGAAAGGTGGGAATGTGTACTGAATGTGTACTGACGTTATAAGTGAAAGGTGGAGCTACTGGTGGATGTGTACTGACACTATAAGGGATCTCTACCTGCAGTGACAGTCTGAGCTTCTCAAGTTCTTCCTCCAGAGATTTCTTCTCCTGTTCACAGGCCATTTTCATATCTGCCAGAGCAAGTATCATTACTGCTGGATATAACATAGATTGTATATACTACATAATTACTACTGAATATATAAAATATAATATATATAGTACTATACATATATTAGTATCACTTTTATTGGAGCCTAAAGGCTAACATTCATTATTAGTTATGTTAGTATTATTGCATTTCCATAGTACTTACTCTTGATGGACCTGTTATGCTCCTCCTCCTCCTGCTGTTTCTGCAGGAGCTCTGTCTCCTCCTGCTGCTTGTGTTTCAGCATCTCCTGAAGAACCTGCAGCTCCTTCTGCTTCTGCAACCTCAACTCCTTCAGCTGCTCCAACAAACTGTTCTCCAACTCCTCCTTCTCACACCGCAAACACTCCAATCGGGCCACAGGCCCCACTAGTGACACAGAACCACACACACACACACACACACACACAAAGAGAGAGATAAACATGTATAAATGTATAAGAATTTGTGGATAAAATTATTATGAGATTATTTATAATCAAACGACTACACTACACAACCACATCTTCCTTTTATTTACATATTATACAGATATTTAGAGATATTTACATTTTATTTACCCGCGTGCGTCTCTCTTCTCCAAGGTAGCGGAGAGATATGAAAGGATAAAAGGGGAAAAGAATAAAATGCACGTCGGTTTTAAATTCGCAGGCTACCTGCGCTGAAGGCGTGGAAAACGAGCACGTGACGGAAAGGCTTCCGTACCCGATGGGTCCAAATCACATGCCCAGCAAAGTAGCCTTAAACCTGGACACACAATGGAGACCATTTGACCCTTTAAAATCATACTACAACCAGACTTCCAGGCCCAAGAGGTCACACAGTCATGCCCAGCAAAGTAGCTCTGGGCCTGGGCACACTTCACGCAGTTTGACCGTTTAAATAAAACTAGAAACAGACTTCCTGGCCCAAGAGGTCACACAGTCATGCCCAGCAAGGTTGCTTTAAACGTGGGCACACTTCAGACCGTTTCACTCTTTAAATCATTCAAAGCACCACATTTCAAGGCCCAAGAGGTCAGAGAATCATGCACATCAAAGTAGCTCTGGGCCTGGGCACACTTCACGCAGTTTAACCCTTTAAATAATACTACAACCAGACACATACAGGTGCGCACATATACACAGATACACATTCTGTTTAATTTCTTCACATCTGCAGACTAGAGTAAGCTGAGGGTATAGTATTCAACCAGGTACTACATAAACAGTATATAGTATAGATACAGAGGATATAGTGTTAAACCAGGTACTACATACAGAGTATATAGTATACATACAGAGTATATAGTTTGACCAAAAGATCGTGCTGATCTTTGATCTCCTGGTTCTTCATCTCCAGCGCCACTTTCAGACTCATAATGTCCTCCTCTATGGGCTGGTATAACACACACACGAATCATCACTACAGCCAGTACAATGGAAAGGTGGGAATGTGTACTGAATGTGTACTGACGTTATAAGTGAAAGGTGGAGCTACTGGTGGATGTGTACTGACACTATAAGGGATCTCTACCTGCAGTGACAGTCTGAGCTTCTCAAGTTCTTCCTCCAGAGATTTCTTCTCCTGTTCACAGGCCATTTTCATATCTGCCAGAGCAAGTATCATTACTGCTGGATATAACATAGATTGTATATACTACATAATTACTACTGAATATATAAAATATAATATATATAGTACTATACATATATTAGTATCACTTTTATTGGAGCCTAAAGGCTAACATTCATTATTAGTTATGTTAGTATTATTGCATTTCCATAGTACTTACTCTTGATGGACCTGTTATGCTCCTCCTCCTCCTGCTGTTTCTGCAGGAGCTCTGTCTCCTTCTGCTGCTTGTGTTTCAGCATCTCCTGAAGAACCTGCAGCTCCTTCTGCTTCTGCAACCTCAACTCCTTCAGTTGCTCCAACAAACTGTTCTCCAACTCCTCCTTCTCACTCCGCAAACACTCCAATCGGGCCACAGGCCCCACTAGTGACACAGAACCACACACACACACACACACAAAGAGAGAGATAAACATGTATAAATGTATAAGAATTTGTGGATAAAATTATTATGAGATTATTTATAATCAAACGACTACACTACACAACCACATCTTCCTTTTATTTACATATTATACAGATATTTAGAGATATTTACATTTTATTTACCCGCGTGCGTCTCTCTTCTCCAAGGTAGCGGAGAGATATGAAAGGATAAAAGGGGAAAAGAATAAAATGCACGTCGGTTTTAAATTCGCAGGCTACCTGCGCTGAAGGCGTGGAAAACGAGCACGTGACGGAAAGGCTTCCGTACCCGATGGGTCCAAATCACATGCCCAGCAAAGTAGCCTTCAACCTGGACACACAATGGAGAGCATTTGACCCTTTAAAATCATACTACAACCAGACTTCCAGGCCCAAGAGGTCACACAGCCATGCCCAGCAAAGTAGCTCTGGGCCTGGGCACACTTCACGCAGTTTGACCGTTTAAATAAAACTAGAAACAGACTTCCTGGCCCAAGAGGTCACAGTCATACCCAGCAAAGTACGTTTAAACCTGGAAACAAATCAGATCCTTTCTGTCATTCAAAGGAATGGGCCTGCAACTCACAACCACATCCCCAGTGAAGCGCACCGTCACCCAGCCACACTACCCCACCTTGCCCGTCCTGGAACAACCACACCTCCAGGGCACCACATGCCAATCTCTCATGCCCAGCAAACTGCAACCTCACGCAGCCAGGCCACACACTGTCTCCCCTTGTACAGTCCAAGGACGAACTCCTCCACAAACCTGGTGTTCACGCGCACACACGCAATTACAACGAATTGGTGGAGAACTTTGAAACAAACGTGCTGACTTTGAATACTCACATCTAGGCTGGGCCAGGTCCAAATGGCCTGCAGCTCGGTGCGCATTAACTGCTTGACTGTCCGTCACGAACGCCACCTGCCAAGCGTTCGTTCCGTCCCTGGCGGATTTTAAAAAATCGTAGCGTGAGAACGATGGGTCCGATCCGCGTGCCGCTTAAAGGCGATTACAGGGGAGATGCAACCCTTTCCAAAGAACCATGAAAATACTTTCTACTCCCAAGGAAACGAGATATTAAGCCGCAATGACATCCGACGCGCGCATTTTCTCCGCCGCGCAGCACATTTAAAAAAATCATAGCGTGAAAACCGTGGGTTCGATCCGCGTGCCGCTCGAAGGGGATTACAGGGGAGATGCAGCCCTTTCCAAAGAGGCATGAACAGACTTCCTACTCCCAAGGAGCCCAAAGATATTAAGCCGCAAATACGTCCTACGCGCCTCTTTTCTACGCCGCGCACCACATTTAAAAAATCGTATCGGAAGAACGGTGGGTCCAATCCGCGTGCAGCTTAAAGGCGATTACAAGGGAGATGCAAACCTTTCCAAAGAGCCATGAAAAGACTTTCTACTCCCAAGGAGACAATAGATATTAAGCCGAAATGACGTCCGACGCGCGCATTTTCTCCGCCGCGCACCACATTTAAAAAAATCATAGCGTGAAAACCGTGGGTTCGATCCGCGTGCCGCTCGAAGGCGATTACAGCGGAGATGCAGCCCTTTCCAAAGAGCCATGAAAAGACTTTCTACTCCCAAGGAGACAAGAGATATTAAGCCGAAATGACGTCCGACGCGCGCATTTCCTCCGCCGCGCACATTTAAAAAAATCATAGTGTGAAAACCGTGGGTTCGATCCGCGTGCCGCTCGAAGGCGATTACAGGGGAGATGCAACCCTTTCCAAAGAGCCATGAACAGACTTTCTACTCCCAAGGAGACCAGAAATATTAACATATAAATCGTTACGCTCCAGTCGGATGAACGAGAAACGCTTGTACAATTGCAACGAATTGGAGGAGAAAGTTTAAACAAACGCGCTGACTTTGAACGCTCACATCTAGGCCGGGCCAACTCCAAATGGCGTGCAACTCGGTGTGCATCACCTCCATGACTGTCCCTAACGAACGCCACCTGCCACGCTTTCGGCCCGTCCCTAGAGGCATTAAAAATTCGTAGCGTGATAACGATGGTTCCGATGCGCGTGCCGCTCGAAGGCGATTACAGGGGAGATACAGCCCTTTCCAAAGAGCCATGAACAGACTTTCTACTCCCAAGGAGACAAGAGATATCAAGCCGCAAATACGTCCGGCGCGCGTCTATTCTCCGCCGCGCAACACATTTAAAAAAAATCGTAGCGTGAAAACCGTGGGTTCGATCCGCGTGCCGCTTAAAGGCGATTACAGGGGAGATGCAGCCCTTTCCAAAGAGCCATGAAAAGACTTTCTACTCCCAAGGAGACAAGAGATATTAAGCCGAAATGACGTCCGACGCGCGCATTTCCTCCGCCGCGCACCACATTTAAAAAAATCGTAGCGTGAAAACCGTGGGTTCGATCCGCGTGCCGCTCGAAGGCGATTACAGGGGAGATGCAGCCATTTCCAAAGAGGCATGAACAGACTTCCTACTCCCAAGGAGCCCAAAGATATTAAGCCGCAAATACGTCCTACGCGCGTCTTTTCTACGCCGCGCACCACATTTAAAAAATCGTATCGGAAGAACGGTGGGTCCAATCCGCGTGCCGCTTAAAGGCGATTACAAGGGAGATGCAAACCTTTCCAAAGAGCCATGAAAAGACTTTCTACTCCCAAGGAGACAAGGTATATTACGCGCATTTTCTCCGACGCGCACCACGTTTAAAAAATCGTAGCGTGAGAACGGTGGGTCCGATCCGCGTGCCGCTTAAAGGCGATTACAGGGGAGATGCATCCCTTTCCAAAGAGCCATGAACAGACTTTCTACTCCCAAGGAGACCAGAGATATTAACAGATAAAGCGTTACGCTCCAGTCGGATGAGCGAGAAACGCTTGTACAATTGCAACGAATTGGAGGAGAAAGTTTAAACAAACGCGCTGACTTTGAAGGCTCACATCTAGGCCGGGCCAGGTCCAAATGGCCTGCAACTCGGTCCGCATCACGTCCATGACTTTTCCTAACGAAAGCCACCTGCCAAGCTTTCGGCCCGTCCCTGTCGGCATTAAAAAATCGTAGCGTGATAACGATGGTTCCGATCCGCGTGCCGCGCGAAGGCGATTACAGGGGAGATGCAGCCCTTTCCAAAGAGCCATGAACAGACTTTCTACTCCCAAGGAGACAAGAGATATTACGCGCATTTTCTCCGACGCGCACCACGTTTAAAAAATCGTAGCGTGAGAACGGTGGGTCCGATCCGCGTGCCGCTTAAAGGCGATTACAGGGGAGATGCAACCCTTTCCAAAGAGGCATGAACAGACTTCCTACTCCCAAGGAGACAAGAGATATTAAGCCGCAATGACGTCCGACGCGCGCATTTTCTCCGCCGCGCAGCACATTTAAAAAAATCATAACGTGAAAACCGTGGGTTCGATCCGCGTGCCGCTCGAAGGCGATTACAGGGGAGATGGAGCCCTTTCCAAAGAGGCATGAACAGACTTCCTACTCCCAAGGAGCCCAAAGATATTAAGCCGCAAATACGTCCTACGCGCGTCTTTTCTACGCCGCGCACCACATTTAAAAAATCGTAGCGTAAGAACGGTGGGTCCGATCCGCGTGCCGCTTAAAGGCGATTACAGGGGAGATGCAAACCTTTCCAAAGAGCCATGAAAAGACTTTCTACTCCCAAGGAGACAAGAGATATTAAGCCGAAATGACGTCCGACGCGCGCATTTTCTCCGCCGCGCACCACATTTTAAAAAATCATAGCGTGAAAACCGTGGGTTCGATCCGCGTGCCGCTCGAAGGCGATTACAGGGGAGATGCAGCCCTTTCCAAAGAGCCATGAACAGACTTTCTACACCCAATGAGACAAGAGATATTAAGCAGCAAATACGTCCGGCGCGCGTCTTTTCTCCGCCGCGCAACACATTTAAAAAAAATCGTAGCGTGAAAAACGTGGGTTCGATCCGCGTGCCGCTCGAAGGCGATTACAGGGGAGATGCATCCCTTTCAAAAGAGCCATGAACAGACTTTCTACTCCCAAGGAGACCAGAAATATTAACATATAAAGCGTTACGCTCCAGTCGGATGAACGAGAAACGCTTGTACAATTGCAACGAATTGGAGGAGAAAGTTTAAACAAACGCGCTGACTTTGAACGCTCACATCTAGGCCGGGCCAACTCCAAATGGCGTGCAACTCGGTGCGCATCACCTCCATGACTGTCGCTAACGAACGCCACCTGCCACGCTTTCGGCACGTCCCTGGCGGCATTAAAAAATCGTAGCGTGATAACGATGGTTCCGATGCGCGTGCCGCTCGAAGGCGATTACAGGGGAGATACAGCCCTTTCCAAAGAGCCATGAACAGACTTTCTACTCCCAAGGAGACAAGAGATATTACGCGCATTTTCTCCGACGCGCACCACGTTTAAAAAATCGTAGCGTGAGAACGGTGGGTCCGATCCGCGTGCCGCTCGAAGCCGATTACAGGGGAGATGCAGCCCTTTCCAAAGAGCCATGAACAGACTTTCTACTCCCAAGGAGACAAGAGATATTACGCCGCAATGACGTCCGACGCGCGCATTTTCTCCGCCGCGCACCACATTTAAAAAATCGTATCGTGAGAACGGTGGGTCCGATCCGCGTGCCGCTTAAAGGCAATTACAGGGGAGATGCAGCGCTTTCCAAAGAGCCATGAACAGACTTTCTACTCCCAAGGAGCCCAAAGATATTAAGTCGCAAATACGTCCTACGCGCGTCTTTTCTACGCCGCGCACCACATTTAAAAAATCGTAGCGTAAGAACGGTGGGTCCGATCCGCGTGCCGCTTAAAGGCGATTACAGGGGAGATGCAGCCCTTTCCAAAGAGCCATGAAAAGACTTTCTACTCCCAAGGAGACAAGAGATATTAAGCCGAAATGACGTCCGACGCGCGCATTTCCTCCGCCGCGCACCACATTTAAAAAAATCGTAGCGTGAAAACCGTGGGTTCGATCCGCGTGCCGCTCGAAGGCGATTACAGGGGAGATACAGCCCTTTCCAAAGAGCCATGAACAGACTTTCTACTCCCAAGGAGACAAGAGATATTACGCGCATTTTCTCCGACGCGCACCACGTTTAAAAAATCGTAGCGTGAGAACGGTGGGTCCGATCCGCGTGCCGCTTAAAGGCGATTACAGGGGAGATGCATCCCTTTCCAAAGAGCCATGAACAGACTTTCTACTCCCAAGGAGACCAGAGATATTAACAGATAAAGCGTTACGCTCCAGTCGGATGAGCGAGAAACGCTTGTACAATTGCAACGAATTGGAGGAGAAAGTTTAAACAAACGCGCTGACTTTGAAGGCTCACATCTAGGCCGGGCCAGGTCCAAATGGCCTACAACTCAGTCCGCATCACGTCCATGACTTTTCCTAACGAACGCCACCTGCCAAGCTTTCGGCCCGTCCCTGTCGGCATTAAAAAATCGTAGCGTGATAACGATGGTTCCGATCCGCGTGCCGCGCGAAGGCGATTACAGGGGAGATGCAGCCCTTTCCAAAGAGCCATGAACAGACTTTCTACTCCCCAGGAGCCCAAAGATATTAAGCCGCAAATAAGTCCTACGCGCGTCTTTTCTACGCCTCGCACCACATTTAAAAAATCGTAGCGTAAGAACGGTGGGTCCGATCCGCGTGCCGCTTAAAGGCGATTACAGGGGAGATGCAACCCTTTCCAAAGAACCATGAAAACACTTTCTACTCCCAAGGAGACAAGAGATATTAAGCCGCAATGACGTCCGACGCGCGCATTTTCTCCGCCGCAGCACATTTAAAAAAATCATAGCGTGAAAACCGTGGGTTCGATCCGCGTGCCGCTCGAAGGCGATTACAGGGGAGATGGAGCCCTTTCCAAAAAGGCATGAACAGACTTCCTACTCCCAAGGAGCCCAAAGATATTAAGCCGCAAATACGTCCTACGCGCGTCTTTTCTACGCCGCGCACCACATTTAAAAAAATCATAGCGTGAAAACCGTGGGTTCGATCCGCGTGCCGCGAGAAGGCGATAACAGGGGAGATGCAGCCCTTTCCAAAGAGCCATGAACAGACTTTCTACTCCCAATGAGACAAGAGATATCAAGCCGCAAATACGTCCGGCGCGCGTCTATTCTCCGCCGCGCAACACATTTAAAAAAAATCGTAGCGTGAAAACCGTGGGTTCGATCCGCGTGCCGCTTAAAGGCGATTACAGGGGAGATGCAGCCCTTTCCAAAGAGCCATGAAAAGACTTTCTACTCCCAAGGAGACAAGAGATATTAAGCCGAAATGACGTCCGACGCGCGCATTTCCTCCGCCGCGCACCACATTTAAAAAATCATAGCGTGAAAACCGTGGGTTCGATCCGCGTGCCGCTCGAAGGCGATTACAGGGGAGATGCAGCCCTTTCCAAAGAGGCATGAACAGACTTCCTACTCCCAAGTAGCCCAAAGATATTAAGCCGCAAATACGTCCTACGCGCGTCTTTTCTACGCCGCGCACCACATTTAAAAAATCGTATCGGAAGAACGGTGGGTCCAATCCGCGTGCCGCTTAAAGGCGATTACAAGGGAGATGCAAACCTTTCCAAAGAGCCATGAAAAGACTTTCTACTCCCAAGGAGACAAGAGATATTAAGCCGAAATGACGTCCGACGCGCGCATTTTCTCCGCCGCGCACCACATTTTAAAAAATCATAGCGTGAAAACCGTGGGTTCGATTCGCGTGCCGCTCGAAGGCGATTACAGGGGAGATGCAGCCCTTTCCAAAGAGCCATGAACAGACTTTCTACACCCAATGAGACAAGAGATATTAAGCAGCAAATACGTCCGGCGCGCGTCTTTTCTCCGCCGCGCAACACATTTAAAAAAAATCGTAGCGTGAAAAACGTGGGTTCGATCCGCGTGCCGCTCGAAGGCGATTACAGGGGAGATGCATCCCTTTCAAAAGAGCCATGAACAGACTTTCTACTCCCAAGGAGACCAGAAATATTAACATATAAAGCGTTACGCTCCAGTCGGATGAACGAGAAACGCTTGTACAATTGCAACGAATTAGAGGAGAAAGTTTAAACAAACGCGCTGACTTTGAACGCTCACATCTAGGCCGGGCCAACTCCAAATGGCGTGCAACTCGGTGCGCATCACCTCCATGACTGTCGCTAACGAACGCCACCTGCCACGCTTTCGGCCAGTCCCTGGCGGCATTAAAAAATCGTAGCGTGATAACGATGGTTCCGATGCGCGTGCCGCTCGAAGGCGATTACAGGGGAGATACAGCCCTTTCCAAAGAGCCATGAACAGACTTTCTACTCCCAAGGAGACAAGAGATATTACGCGCATTTTCTCCGACGCGCACCACGTTTAAAAAATCGTAGCGTGAGAACGGTGGGTCCGATCCGCGTGCCGCTCGAAGGAGATTACAGGGGAGATGCAGCGCTTTCCAAAGAGCCATGAACAGACTTTCTACTCCCAAGGAGACAAGAGATATTAAGCCGCAATGACGTCCGACGCGCGCATTTTCTCCGCCGCGCACCACATTTAAAAAATCGTATCGTGAGAACGGTGGGTCCGATCCGCGTGCCGCTTAAAGGCAATTACAGGGGAGATGCAGCGCTTTCCAAAGAGCCATGAACAGACTTTCTACTCCCAAGGAGCCCAAAGATATTAAGCCGCAAATACGTCCTACGCGCGTCTTTTCTACGCCGCGCACCACATTTAAAAAATCGTAGCGTAAGAACGGTGGGTCCGATCCGCGTGCCGCTTAAAGGCGATTACAGGGGAGATGCAGCCCTTTCCAAAGAGCCATGAAAAGACTTTCTACTCCCAAGGAGACAAGAGATATTAAGCCGAAATGACGTCCGACGCGCGCATTTCCTCCGCCGCGCACCACATTTAAAAAAATCATAGCGTGAAAACCGTGGGTTCGATCCGCGTGCCGCTCGAAGGCGATTACAGGGGAGATACAGCCCTTTCCAAAGAGCCATGAACAGACTTTCTACTCCCAAGGAGACAAGAGATATTACGCGCATTTTCTCCGACGCACACCACGTTTAAAAAATCGTAGCGTGAGAACGGTGGGTCCGATCCGCGTGCCGCTTAAAGGCGATTACAGGGGAGATGCATCCCTTTCCAAAGAGCCATGAACAGACTTTCTACTCCCAAGGAGACCAGAGATATTAACAGATAAAGCGTTACGCTCCAGTCGGATGAGCGAGAAACGCTTGTACAATTGCAACGAATTGGAGGAGAAAGTTTAAACAAACGCGCTGACTTTGAAGGCTCACATCTAGGCGGGGCCAGGTCCAAATGGCCTACAACTCGGTCCCCATCACGTCCATGACTTTTCCTAACGAACGCCACCTGCCAAGCTTTCGGCCCGTCCCTGTCGGCATTAAAAAATCGTAGCGTGATAACGATGGTTCCGATCCGCGTGCCCCGCGAAGGCGATTACAGGGGAGATGCAGCCCTTTCCAAAGAGCCATGAACAGACTTTCTACTCCCAAGGAGCCCAAAGATATTAAGCCGCAAATAAGTCCTACGCGCGTCTTTTCTACGCCTCGCACCACATTTAAAAAATCGTAGCGTAAGAACGGTGGGTCCGATCCGCGTGCCGCTTAAAGGCGATTACAGGGGAGATGCAACCCTTTCCAAAGAACCATGAAAACACTTTCTACTCCCAAGGAGACAAGAGATATTAAGCCGCAATGACGTCCGACGCGCGCATTTTCTCCGCCGCAGCACATTTAAAAAAATCATAGCGTGAAAACCGTGGGTTCGATCCGCGTGCCGCTCGAAGGCGATTACAGGGGAGATGGAGCCCTTTCCAAAAAGGCATGAACAGACTTCCTACTCCCAAGGAGCCCAAAGATATTAAGCCGCAAATACGTCCTACGCGCGTCTTTTCTACGCCGCGCACCAAATTTAAAAAATCGTATCGTAAGAACGGTGGGTCCGATCCGCGTGCCGCTTAAAGGCGATTACAGGGGAGATGCAGCCCTTTCCAAAGAGCGATGAAAAGACTTTCTACTCCCAAGGAGACAAGAGATATTAAGCCGAAATGACGTCCGACGCGCGCATTTTCTCCGCCGCGCACCACATTTTAAAAAATCATAGCGTGAAAACCGTGGGTTCGATCCGCGTGCCGCTCGAAGGCGATTACAGGGGAGATGCAGCCCTTTCCAAAGAGCCATGAACAGACTTTCTACTCCCAAGGAGACAAGAGATATTAAGCCGAAATGACGTCCGACGCGCGCATTTCCTCCGCCGCGCACCACATTTAAAAAAATCATAGCGTGAAAACCGTGGGTTCGATCCGCGTGCCGCTCGAAGGCGATTACAGGGGAGATGCAGCCCTTTCCAAAGAGGCATGAACAGACTTCCTACTCCCAAGGAGCCCAAAGATATTAAGCCGCAAATACATCCTACGCGCGTCTTTTCTACGCCGCGCACCACATTTAAAAAATCGTATCGGAAGAATGGTGGGTCCAATCCGCGTGCCGCTTAAAGGCGATTACAAGGGAGATGCAAACCTTTCCAAAGAGCCAGGAAAAGACTTTCTACTCCCAAGGAGACAATAGATATTAAGCCGAAATGACGTCCGACGCTCGCATTTTCTCCGCCGCGCACCACATTTAAAAAAATCATAGCGTGAAAACCGTGGGTTCGATCCGCGTGCCGCTCGAAGGCGATTACAGCGGAGATGCAGCCCTTTCCAAAGAGCCATAAAAAGACTTTCTATTCCCAAGGAGACAAGAGATATTAAGCCGCAATGACGTCCGACGCGCGCATTTTCTCCGCCGCGCACCACAATTAAAAAAATCATAGCGTGAAAACCGTGGGTTCGATCCGCGTGCCGCTCGAAGGCGATTACAGGGGAGATGCAGCCCTTTCCAAAGAGCCATGAACAGACTTCCTACTCCCAAGGAGACAAGAGATATTAAGCAGCAATGATGTCCGACACGCGCATTTTCTCCGCCGCGCACCACATTTTAAAAAATCATAGCGTGAAAACCGTGGGTTCGATCCGCGTGCCGCTCGAAGGCGATTACAGGGGAGATGCAGCCCTTTCCAAAGAGCCATGAACAGACTTCCTACTCCCAAGGAGACAAGAGATATTAAGCAGCAAATACGTCCGGCGCGCGTCTTTTCTCCGCCGCGCAACACATTTAAAAAAAATCGTAGCGTGAAAAACGTGGGTTCGATCCGCGTGCCGCTCGAAGGCGATTACAGGGGAGATGCATCCCTTTCAAAAGAGCCATGAACAGACTTTCTACTCCCAAGGAGACCAGAAATATTAACATATAAAGCGTTACGCTCCAGTCGGATGAACGAGAAACGCTTGTACAATTGCAACGAATTGGAGGAGAAAGTTTAAACAAACGCGCTGACTTTGAACGCTCACATCTAGGCCGGGCCAACTCCAAATGGCGTGCAACTCGGTGCGCATCACCTCCATGACTGTCGCTAACGAACGCCACCTGCCACGCTTTCGGCCCGTCCCTGGCGGCATTAAAAAATCGTAGCGTGATAACGATGGTTCCGATGCGCGTGCCGCTCGAAGGCGATTACAGGGGAGATACAGCCCTTTCCAAAGAGCCATGAACAGACTTTCTACTCCCAAGGAGACAAGAGATATTACGCGCATTTTCTCCGACGCGCACCACGTTTAAAAAATCGTAGCGTGAGAACGGTGGGTCCGATCCGCGTGCCGCTCGAAGCCGATTACAGGGGAGATGCAGCCCTTTCCAAAGAGCCATGAACAGACTTTCTACTCCCAAGGAGACAAGAGATATTACGCCGCAATGACGTCCGACGCGCGCATTTTCTCCGCCGCGCACCACATTTAAAAAATCGTATCGTGAGAACGGTGGGTCCGATCCGCGTACCGCTTAAAGGCAATTACAGGGGAGATGCAGCGCTTTCCAAAGAGCCATGAACAGACTTTCTACTCCCAAGGAGCCCAAAGATATTAAGTCGCAAATACGTCCTACGCGCGTCTTTTCTACGCCGCGCACCACATTTAAAAAATCGTAGCGTAAGAACGGTGGGTCCGATCCGCGTGCCGCTTAAAGGCGATTACAGGGGAGATGCAGCCCTTTCCAAAGAGCCATGAAAAGACTTTCTACTCCCAAGGAGACAAGAGATATTAAGCCGAAATGACGTCCGACGCGCGCATTTCCTCCGCCGCGCACCACATTTAAAAAAATCATAGCGTGAAAACCGTGGGTTCGATCCGCGTGCCGCTCGAAGGCGATTACAGGGGAGATACAGCCCTTTCCAAAGAGCCATGAACAGACTTTCTACTCCCAAGGAGACAAGAGATATTACGCGCATTTTCTCCGACGCGCACCACGTTTAAAAAATCGTAGCGTGAGAACGGTGGGTCCGATCCGCGTGCCGCTTAAAGGCGATTACAGGGGAGATGCATCCCTTTCCAAAGAGCCATGAACAGACTTTCTACTCCCAAGGAGACCAGAGATATTAACAGATAAAGCGTTACGCTCCAGTCGGATGAGCGAGAAACGCTTGTACAATTGCAACGAATTGGAGGAGAAAGTTTAAACAAACGCGCTGACTTTGAAGGCTCACATCTAGGCCGGGCCAGGTCCAAATGGCCTACAACTCAGTCCGCATCACGTCCATGACTTTTCCTAACGAACGCCACCTGCCAAGCTTTCGGCCCGTCCCTGTCGGCATTAAAAAATCGTAGCGTGATAACGATGGTTCCGATCCGCGTGCCGCGCGAAGGCGATTACAGGGGAGATGCAGCCCTTTCCAAAGAGCCATGAACAGACTTTCTACTCCCCAGGAGCCCAAAGATATTAAGCCGCAAATAAGTCCTACGCGCGTCTTTTCTACGCCTCGCACCACATTTAAAAAATCGTAGCGTAAGAACGGTGGGTCCGATCCGCGTGCCGCTTAAAGGCGATTACAGGGGAGATGCAACCCTTTCCAAAGAACCATGAAAACACTTTCTACTCCCAAGGAGACAAGAGATATTAAGCCGCAATGACGTCCGACGCGCGCATTTTCTCCGCCGCAGCACATTTAAAAAAATCATAGCGTGAAAACCGTGGGTTCGATCCGCGTGCCGCTCGAAGGCGATTACAGGGGAGATGGAGCCCTTTCCAAAAAGGCATGAACAGACTTCCTACTCCCAAGGAGCCCAAAGATATTAAGCCGCAAATACGTCCTACGCGCGTCTTTTCTACGCCGCGCACCACATTTAAAAAAATCATAGCGTGAAAACCGTGGGTTCGATCCGCGTGCCGCGAGAAGGCGATAACAGGGGAGATGCAGCCCTTTCCAAAGAGCCATGAACAGACTTTCTACTCCCAATGAGACAAGAGATATCAAGCCGCAAATACGTCCGGCGCGCGTCTATTCTCCGCCGCGCAACACATTTAAAAAAAATCGTAGCGTGAAAACCGTGGGTTCGATCCGCGTGCCGCTTAAAGGCGATTACAGGGGAGATGCAGCCCTTTCCAAAGAGCCATGAAAAGACTTTCTACTCCCAAGGAGACAAGAGATATTAAGCCGAAATGACGTCCGACGCGCGCATTTCCTCCGCCGCGCACCACATTTAAAAAATCATAGCGTGAAAACCGTGGGTTCGATCCGCGTGCCGCTCGAAGGCGATTACAGGGGAGATGCAGCCCTTTCCAAAGAGGCATGAACAGACTTCCTACTCCCAAGTAGCCCAAAGATATTAAGCCGCAAATACGTCCTACGCGCGTCTTTTCTACGCCGCGCACCACATTTAAAAAATCGTATCGGAAGAACGGTGGGTCCAATCCGCGTGCCGCTTAAAGGCGATTACAAGGGAGATGCAAACCTTTCCAAAGAGCCATGAAAAGACTTTCTACTCCCAAGGAGACAAGAGATATTAAGCCGAAATGACGTCCGACGCGCGCATTTTCTCCGCCGCGCACCACATTTTAAAAAATCATAGCGTGAAAACCGTGGGTTCGATTCGCGTGCCGCTCGAAGGCGATTACAGGGGAGATGCAGCCCTTTCCAAAGAGCCATGAACAGACTTTCTACACCCAATGAGACAAGAGATATTAAGCAGCAAATACGTCCGGCGCGCGTCTTTTCTCCGCCGCGCAACACATTTAAAAAAAATCGTAGCGTGAAAAACGTGGGTTCGATCCGCGTGCCGCTCGAAGGCGATTACAGGGGAGATGCAGCCCTTTCCAAAGAGCCATGAACAGACTTCCTACTCCCAAGGAGACAAGAGATATTAAGCCGCAAATACGTCCTACGCCGCGCACCACATTTAAAAAATCGTAGCGTAAGAACGGTGGGTCCGATCCGCGTGCCGCTTAAAGGCGATTACAGGGGAGATGCAACCCTTTCCAAAGAGGCATGAACAGACTTCCTACTCCCAAGGAGACAAGAGATATTAAGCCGCAATGACGTCCGACGCGCGCATTTTCTCCGCCGCGCAGCACATTTAAAAAAATCATAGCGTGAAAACCGTGGGTTCGATCCGCGTGCCGCTCGAAGGCGATTACAGGGGAGATGGAGCCCTTTCCAAAGAGGCATGAACAGACTTCCTACTCCCAAGGAGCCCAAAGATATTAAGCCGCAAATACGTCCTACGCGCGTCTTTTCTACGCCGCGCACCACATTTAAAAAATCGTAGCGTAAGAACGGTGGGTCCGATCCGCGTGCCGCTTAAAGGCGATTACAGGGGAGATGCAAACCTTTCCAAAGAGCCATGAGAAGACTTTCTACTCCCAAGGAGACAAGAGATATTAAGCCGCAATGACGTCCGACGCGCGCATTTTCTCCGACGCGCAACACATTTAAAAAAATCATAACGTGAAAACCGTGGGTTCGATCCGCGTGCCGCTCGAAGGCGATTACAGGGGAGATGCAGCCCTTTCCAAAGAGCCATGAACAGACTTTCTACTCCCAATGAGACAAGAGATATCAAGCCGCAAATACGTCCGGCGCGCGTCTATTCTCCGCCGCGCAACACATTTAAAAAAATCGTAGCGTGAAAACCGTGGGTTCGATCCGCGTGCCGCTTAAAGGCGATTACAGGGGAGATGCAGCCCTTTCCAAAGAGCCATGAAAAGACTTTCTACTCCCAAGGAGACAAGAGATATTAAGCCGAAATGACGTCCGACGCGCGCATTTTCTCCGCCGCGCAGCACATTTAAAAAAATCATAGCGTGAAAACCGTGGGTTCGATCCGCGTGCCGCTCGAAGGCGATTACAGGGGAGATGGAGCCCTTTCCAAAGAGGCATGAACAGACTTCCTACTCCCAAGGAGCCCAAAGATATTAAGCCGCAAATACGTCCTACGCGCGTCTTTTCTACGCCGCGCACCACATTTAAAAAATCGTAGCGTAAGAACGGTGGGTCCGATCCGCGTGCCGCTTAAAGGCGATTACAGGGGAGATGCAAACCTTTCCAAAGAGCCATGAAAAGACTTTCTACTCCCAAGGAGACAAGAGATATTAAGCCGCAATGACGTCCGACGCGCGCATTTTCTCCGACGCGCAACACATTTAAAAAAATCATAGCGTGAAAACCGTGGGTTCGATCCGCGTGCCGCTTAAAGGCGATTACAGGGGAGATGCAGCCCTTTCCAAAGAGCCATGAAAAGACTTTCTACTCCCAAGGAGACAAGAGATATTAAGCCGAAATGACGTCCGACGCGCGCATTTCCTCCGCCGCGCACCACATTTAAAAAAATCATAGCGTGAAAACCGTGGGTTCGATCCGCGTGCCGCTCGAAGGCGATTACAGGGGAGATGCAGCCCTTTCCAAAGAGCCATGAACAGACTTTCTACTCCCAATGAGACAAGAGATATCAAGCCGCAAATACGTCCGGCGCGCGTCTATTCTCCGCCGCGCAACACATTTAAAAAAATCGTAGCGTGAAAACCGTGGGTTCGATCCGCGTGCCGCTTAAAGGCGATTACAGGGGAGATGCAGCCCTTTCCAAAGAGCCATGAAAAGACTTTCTACTCCCAAGGAGACAAGAGATATTAAGCCGAAATGACGTCCGACGCGCGCATTTTCTCCGCCGCGCACCACATTTAAAAAAATCATAGCGTGAAAACCGTGGGTTCGATCCGCGTGCCGCTCGAAGGCGATTACAGGGGAGATGCAGCCCTTTCCAAAGAGGCATGAACAGACTTCCTACTCCCAAGGAGCCCAAAGATATTAAGCCGCAAATACGTCCTACGCGCGTCTTTTCTACGCCGCGCACCACATTTAAAAAATCGTATCGGAAGAACGGTGGGTCCAATCCGCGTGCCGCTTAAAGGCGATTACAAGGGAGATGCAAACCTTTCCAAAGAGCCATGAAAAGACTTTCTACTCCCAAGGAGACAATAGATATTAAGCCAAAATGACGTCCGACGCGCGCATTTTCTCCGCCGCGCACCACATTTAAAAAAATCATAGCGTGAAAACCGTGGGTTCGATCCGCGTGCCGCTCGAAGGCGATTACAGCGGAGATGCAGCCCTTTCCAAAGAGCCATGAAAAGACTTTCTACTCCCAAGGAGACAAGAGATATTAAGCCGAAATGACGTCCGACGCGCGCATTTCCTCCGCCGCGCACCACATTTAAAAAAATCATAGCGTGAAAACCGTGGGTTCGATCCGCGTGCCGCTCGAAGGCGATTACAGCAGAGATGCAGCCCTTTCCAAAGAGCCATGAAAAGACTTTCTACTCCCAAGGAGACAAGAGATATTAAGCCGCAAATACGTCCGGCGCGCGTCTTTTCTCCGCCGCGCAACACATTTAAAAAAAATCGTAGCCTGAAAAACGTGGGTTCGATCCGCGTGCCGCTCGAAGGCGATTACAGGGGAGATGCATCCCTTTCAAAAGAGCCATGAACAGACTTTCTACTCCCAAGGAGACCAGAAATATTAACATATAAAGCGTTACGCTCCAGTCGGATGAACGAGAAACGCTTGTACAATTGCAACGAATTGGAGGAGAAACTTTAAACAAACGCGCTGACTTTGAACGCTCACATCTAGGCCGGGCCAACTCCAAATGGCGTGCAACTCGGTGTGCATCACCTCCATGACTGTCCCTAACGAACGCCACCTGCCACGCTTTCGGCCTATCCCTGGCGGCATTAAAAAATCGTAGCGTGATAACGATGGTTCCGATGCGCGTGCCGCTCGAAGGCGATTACAGGGGAGATACAGCCCTTTCCAAAGAGCCATGAACAGACTTTCTACTCCCAAGGAGACAAGAGATATTACGCGCATTTTCTCCGACGCGCACCACGTTTAAAAAATCGTAGCGTGAGAACGATGGGTCCGATCCGCGTGCCGCTTAAAGGCAATTACAGGGGAGATGCAACCCTTTCCAAAGAACCATGAAAAGACTTTCTACTCCCAAGGAGACAAGAGATATTAAGCCGCAATGACGTCCGACGCGCGCATTTTCTCTGCCGCGCAGCACATTTAAAAAAATCATAGCGTGAAAACCGTGGGTTCGATCCGCGTGCCGCTCGAAGGCGATTAGAAGGGAGATGCAGCCATTTCCAAAGAGCCATGAACAAACTTCCTACTCCCAAGGAGACAAGAGATATTAAGCCACAAATACGTCCGGACCGCGTCTTTTCTCCGCAGCTCACCACATTTAAAAAAATCGCAGCGTGAAAACCGTGGGTTCGATATAGTATACATACAGAGTATATAGTTTGACCAAAAGATCGTGCTGATCTTTGATCTCCTGGTTCTTCATCTCCAGCGCCACTTTCAGACTCATAATGTCCTCCTCTATGGGCTGGTATAACACAGACACGAATCATCACTACAGCCAGTACAATGGAAAGGTGGGAATGTGTACTGAATGTGTACTGACGTTATAAGTGAGAGGTGGTGGTACTGGTGGATGTGTACTGACACTATAAGGGATCTCTACCTGCAGTGACAGTTTGAGCTTCTCAAGTTCTTCCTCCAGAGATTTCTTCTCCTGTTCACAGGCCATTTTCATATCTGCCAGAGCAAGTATCATTACTGCTGGATATAACACAGATTGTATATACTACATAATTACTGCTGAATATATAAAATATAATATATATAGTACTATACATATATTAGTGTCACTTTTATTGGAGCCTAAAGGCTAGCATTCATTATTAGTTATGTTAGTATTATTGCATTTCCATAGTACTTACTCTTGATGGACCTGTTATGCTCCTCCTCCTCCTGCTGTTTCTGCAGGAGCTCTGTCTCCTCCTGCTGCTTGTGTTTCAGCATCTCCTGAAGAACCTGCAGCTCCTTCTGCTTCTGCAACCTCAACTCCTTCAGCTGCTCCAACAAACTGTTCTCCAACTCCTCCTTCTCACACCGCAAACACTCCAATCGGGCCACAGGCCCCACTAGTGACACAGAACCACACACACACACACACACACACAAAGAGAGAGATAAACATGTATAAATGTATAAGAATTTGTGGATAAAATTATTATGAGATTATTTATAATCAAACGACTACACTACACAACCACATCTTCCTTTTATTTACATATTATACAGATATTTAGAGATATTTACATTTTATTTACCCGCGTGCGTCTCTCTTCTCCAAGGTAGCGGAGAGATATGAAAGGATAAAAGGGGAAAAGAATAAAATGCACGTCGGTTTTAAATTCGCAGGCTACCTGCGCTGAAGGCGTGGAAAACGAGCACGTGACGGAAAGGCTTCCGTACCCGATGGGTCCAAATCACATGCCCAGCAAAGTAGCCTTAAACCTGGACACGCAATGGAGAGCATTTGACCCTTTAAAATCATACTACAACCAGACTTCCAGGCCCAAGAGGTCACACAGCCATGCCCAGCAAAGTAGCTCTGGGCCTGGGCACACTTCACGCAGTTTGACCGTTTAAATAAAACTAGAAACAGACTTCCTGGCCCAAGAGGTCACAGTCATACCCAGCAAAGTACGTTTAAACCTGGAAACAAATCCGATCCTTTCTGTCATTCAAAGGAATGGGCCTGCAACTCACAACCACATCCCCAGTGAAGCGCACCGTCACCCAGCCACACTACCCCACCTTGCCCGTCCTGGAACAACCACACCTCCAGGGCACCACATGCCAATCTCTCATGCCCAGCGAACTGCAACCTCACGCAGCCAGGCCACACACTGTCTCCCCTTGTACAGTCCAAGGACGAACTCCTCCACAAACCTGGTGTTCACGCGCACACACGCAATTACAACGAATTGGTGGAGAACTTTGAAACAAACGTGCTGACTTTGAATACTCACATCTAGGCTGGGCCAGGTCCAAATGGCCTGCAGCTCGGTGCGCATTAACTGCTTGACTGTCCGTCACAAACGCCACCTGCCAAGCGTTCGTTCCGTCCCTGGCGGATTTTAAAAAATCGTAGCGTGAGAACGATGGGTCCGATCCGCGTGCCGCTTAAAGGCGATTACAGGGGAGATGCAACCCATTCCAAAGAACCATGAAAAGACTTTCTACTCCCAAGGAAACGAGATATTAAGCCGCAATGACATCCGACGCGCGCATTTTCTCCGCCGCGCAGCACATTTAAAAAAATCATAGCGTGAAAACCGTGGGTTCGATCCGCGTGCCGCTCGAAGGCGATTACAGGGGAGATGCAGCCCTTTCCAAAGAGGCATGAACAGACTTCCTACTCCCAAGGAGCCCAAAGATATTAAGCCGCAAATACGTCCTACGCGCGTCTTTTCTACGCCGCGCACCACATTTAAAAAATCGTATCGGAAGAACGGTGGGTCCAATCCGCGTGCCGCTTAAAGGCGATTACAAGGGAGATGCAAACCTTTCCAAAGAGCCATGAAAAGACTTTCTACTCCCAAGGAGACAAGAGATATTACGCGCATTTTCTCCGACGCGCACCACGTTTAAAAAATCGTAGCGTGAGAACGGTGGGTCCGATCCGCGTGCCGCTTAAAGACGATTACAGGGGAGATGCATCCCTTTCCAAAGAGCCATGAACAGACTTTCTACTCCCAAGGAGACCAGAGATATTAACAGATAAAGCGTTACGCTCCAGTCGGATGAGCGAGAAACGCTTGTACAATTGCAACGAATTGGAGGAGAAAGTTTAAACAAACGCGCTGACTTTGAAGGCTCACATCTAGGCCGGGCCAGGTCCAAATGGCCTGCAACTCGGTCCGCATCACGTCCATGACTTTTCCTAACGAACGCCACCTGCCAAGCTTTCGGCCAGTCCCTGTCGGCATTAAAAAATCGTAGCGTGATAACGATGGTTCCGATCCGCGTGCCGCGCGAAGGCGATTACAGGGGAGATGCAGCCCTTTCCAAAGAGCCATGAACAGACTTTCTACTCCCAAGGAGCCCAAAGATATTAAGCCGCAAATAAGTCCTACGCGCGTCTTTTCTACGCCTCGCACCACATTTAAAAAATCGTAGCGTAAGAACGGTGGGTCCGATCCGCGTGCCGCTTAAAGGCGATTACAGGGGAGATGCAACCCTTTCCAAAGAACCATGAAAAGACTTTCTACTCCCAAGGAGACAATAGATATTAAGCCGAAATGACGTCCGACGCGCGCATTTTCTCCGACGCGCACCACATTTAAAAAAATCATAGCGTGAAAACCGTGGGTTCGATCCGCGTGCCGCTCGAAGGCGATTACAGCGGAGATGCAGCCCTTTCCAAAGAGCCATGAAAAGACTTTCTACTCCCAAGGAGACAAGAGATATTAAGCCGAAATGACGTCCGACGCGCGCATTTCCTCCGCCGCGCACCACATTTAAAAAAATCATAGCGTGAAAACCGTGGGTTCGATCCGCGTGCCGCTCGAAGTCGATTACAGGGGAGATGCAGCCCTTTCCAAAGAGCCATGAACAGACTTTCTACTCCCAAGGAGACCAGAAATATTAACTTATAAAGCGTTACGCTCCAGTCGGATGAACGAGAAACGCTTGTACAATTGCAACGAATTGGAGGAGAAAGTTTAAACAAACGCGCTGACTTTGAACGCTCACATCTAGGCCGGGCCAACTCCAAATGGCGTGCAACTCGGTGTGCATCACCTCCATGACTGTCCCTAACGAACGCCACCTGCCACGCTTTCGGCCTATCCCTGGCGGCATTAAAAAATCGTAGCGTGATAACGATGGTTCCGATGCGCGTGCCGCTCGAAGGCGATTACAGGGGAGATACAGCCCTTTCCAAAGAGCCATGAACAGACTTTCTACTCCCAAGGAGACAAGAGATATTACGCGCATATTCTCCGACGCGCACCACGTTTAAAAAATCTTAGCGTGAGAACGGTGGGTCCGATCCGCGTGCCGCTTAAAGGCGATTACAGGGGAGATACAGCCCTTTCCAAAGAGGCATGAACAGACTTCCTACTCCCAAGGAGACAAGAGATATTAAGCCGCAATGACGTCCGACGCGCGCATTTTCTCCGCCGCGCAGCACATTTAAAAAAATCATAGCGTGAAAACCGTGGGTTCGATCCGCGTGCCGCTCGAAGGCGATTACAGGGGAGATGGAGCCCTTTCCAAAGAGGCATGAACAGACTTCCTACTCCCAAGGAGCCCAAAGATATTAAGCCGCAAATACGTCCTACGCGCGTCTTTTCTACGCCGCGCACCACATTTAAAAAATCGTAGCGTAAGAACGGTGGGTCCGATCCGCGTGCCGCTTAAAGGCGATTACAGGGGAGATGCAAACCTTTCCAAAGAGCCATGAAAAGACTTTCTACTCCCAAGGAGACAAGAGATATTAAGCCGCAATGACGTCCGACGCGCGCATTTTCTCCGATGCGCAACACATTTAAAAAAATCATAGCGTGAAAACCGTGGGTTCGATCCGCGTGCCGCTCGAAGGCGATTACAGGGGAGATGCAGCCCTTTCCAAAGAGCCATGAACAGACTTTCAACTCCCAATGAGACAAGAGATATCAAGCCGCAAATACGTCCGGCGCGCGTCTATTCTCCGCCGCGCAACACATTTAAAAAAATCGTAGCGTGAAAACCGTGGGTTCGATCCGCGTGCCGCTTAAAGGCGATTACAGGGGAGATGCAGCCCTTTCCAAAGAGCCATGAAAAGACTTTCTACTCCCAAGGAGACAAGAGATATTAAGCCGAAATGACGTCCGACGCGCGCATATGCTCCGCCGCGCACCACATTTAAAAAAATCATAGCGTGAAAACCGTGGGTTCGATCCGCGTGCCGCTCGAAGGCGATTACAGGGGAGATGCAGCCCTTTCCAAAGAGCCATGAACAGACTTCCTACTCCCAAGGAGACAAGAGATATTAAGCCGCAAATACGTCCTACGCCGCGCACCACATTTAAAAAATCGTAGCGTAAGAACGGTGGGTCCGATCCGCGTGCCGCTTAAAGGCGATTACAGGGGAGATGCAACCCTTTCCAAAGAGGCATGAACAGACTTCCTACTCCCAAGGAGACAAGAGATATTAAGCCGCAATGACGTCCGACGCGCGCATTTTCTCCGCCGCGCAGCACATTTAAAAAAATCATAGCGTGAAAACCGTGGGTTCGATCCGCGTGCCGCTCGAAGGCGATTACAGGGGAGATGGAGCCCTTTCCAAAGAGGCATGAACAGACTTCCTACTCCCAAGGAGCCCAAAGATATTAAGCCGCAAATACGTCCTACGCGCGTCTTTTCTACGCCGCGCACCACATTTAAAAAATCGTAGCGTAAGAACGGTGGGTCCAATCCGCGTGCCGCTTAAAGGCGATTACAAGGGAGATGCAAACCTTTCCAAAGAGCCATGAAAAGACTTTCTACTCCCAAGGAGACAATAGATATTAAGCCGAAATGACGTCCGACGCGCGCATTTTCTCCGCCGCGCACCACATTTAAAAAAATCATAGCGTGAAAACCGTGGGTTCGATCCGCGTGCCGCTCGAAGGCGATTACAGCGGAGATGCAGCCCTTTCCAAAGAGCCATGAAAAGACTTTCTACTCCCAAGGAGACAAGAGATATTAAGCCGAAATGACGTCCGACGCGCGCATTTCCTCCGCCGCGCACCACATTTAAAAAAATCATAGCGTGAAAACCGTGGGTTCGATCCGCGTGCCGCTCGAAGGCGATTACAGCAGAGATGCAGCCCTTTCCAAAGAGCCATGAAAAGACTTTCTACTCCCAAGGAGACAAGAGATATTAAGCCGCAAATACGTCCGGCGCGCGTCTTTTCTCCGCCGCGCAACACATTTAAAAAAAATCGTAGCGTGAAAAACGTGGGTTCGATCCGCGTGCCGCTCGAAGGCGATTACAGGGGAGATGCATCCCTTTCAAAAGAGCCATGAACAGACTTTCTACTCCCAAGGAGACCAGAAATATTAACATATAAAGCGTTACGCTCCAGTCGGATGAACGAGAAACGCTTGTACAATTGCAACGAATTGGAGGAGAAACTTTAAACAAACGCGCTGACTTTGAACGCTCACATCTAGGCCGGGCCAACTCCAAATGGCGTGCAACTCGGTGTGCATCACCTCCATGACTGTCCCTAACGAACGCCACCTGCCACGCTTTCGGCCTATCCCTGGCGGCATTAAAAAATCGTAGCGTGATAACGATGGTTCCGATGCGCGTGCCGCTCGAAGGCGATTACAGGGGAGATACAGCCCTTTCCAAAGAGCCATGAACAGACTTTCTACTCCCAAGGAGACAAGAGATATTACGCGCATTTTCTCCGACGCGCACCACGTTTAAAAAATCGTAGCGTGAGAACGATGGGTCCGATCCGCGTGCCGCTTAAAGGCAATTACAGGGGAGATGCAACCCTTTCCAAAGAACCATGAAAAGACTTTCTACTCCCAAGGAGACAAGAGATATTAAGCCGCAATGACGTCCGACGCGCGCATTTTCTCTGCCGCGCAGCACATTTAAAAAAATCATAGCGTGAAAACCGTGGGTTCGATCCGCGTGCCGCTCGAAGGCGATTAGAAGGGAGATGCAGCCATTTCCAAAGAGCCATGAACAGACTTCCTACTCCCAAGGAGACAAGAGATATTAAGCCACAAATACGTCCGGACCGCGTCTTTTCTCCGCAGCTCACCACATTTAAAAAAATCGCAGCGTGAAAACCGTGGGTTCGATATAGTATACATACAGAGTATATAGTTTGACCAAAAGATCGTGCTGATCTTTGATCTCCTGGTTCTTCATCTCCAGCGCCACTTTCAGACTCATAATGTCCTCCTCTATGGGCTGGTATAACACAGACACGAATCATCACTACAGCCAGTACAATGGAAAGGTGTGAATGTGTACTGAATGTGTACTGACGTTATAAGTGAGAGGTGGTGGTACTGGTGGATGTGTACTGACACTATAAGGGATCTCTACCTGCAGTGACAGTTTGAGCTTCTCAAGTTCTTCCTCCAGAGATTTCTTCTCCTGTTCACAGGCCATTTTCATATCTGCCAGAGCAAGTATCATTACTGCTGGATATAACACAGATTGTATATACTACATAATTACTGCTGAATATATAAAATATAATATATATAGTACTATACATATATTAGTGTCACTTTTATTGGAGCCTAAAGGCTAGCATTCATTATTAGTTATGTTAGTATTATTGCATTTCCATAGTACTTACTCTTGATGGACCTGTTATGCTCCTCCTCCTCCTGCTGTTTCTGCAGGAGCTCTGTCTCCTCCTGCTGCTTGTGTTTCAGCATCTCCTGAAGAACCTGCAGCTCCTTCTGCTTCTGCAACCTCAACTCCTTCAGCTGCTCCAACAAACTGTTCTCCAACTCCTCCTTCTCACACCGCAAACACTCCAATCGGGCCACAGGCCCCACTAGTGACACAGAACCACACACACACACACACACACACACACAAAGAGAGAGATAAACATGTATAAATGTATAAGAATTTGTGGATAAAATTATTATGAGATTATTTATAATCAAACGACTACACTACACAACCACATCTTCCTTTTATTTACATATTATACAGATATTTAGAGATATTTACATTTTATTTACCCGCGTGCGTCTCTCTTCTCCAAGGTAGCGGAGAGATATGAAAGGATAAAAGGGGAAAAGAATAAAATGCACGTCGGTTTTAAATTCGCAGGCTACCTGCGCTGAAGGCGTGGAAAACGAGCACGTGACGGAAAGGCTTCCGTACCCGATGGGTCCAAATCACATGCCCAGCAAAGTAGCCTTAAACCTGGACACGCAATGGAGAGCATTTGACCCTTTAAAATCATACTACAACCAGACTTCCAGGCCCAAGAGGTCACACAGCCATGCCCAGCAAAGTAGCTCTGGGCCTGGGCACACTTCACGCAGTTTGACCGTTTAAATAAAACTAGAAACAGACTTCCTGGCCCAAGAGGTCACAGTCATACCCAGCAAAGTACGTTTAAACCTGGAAACAAATCCGATCCTTTCTGTCATTCAAAGGAATGGGCCTGCAACTCACAACCACATCCCCAGTGAAGCGCACCGTCACCCAGCCACACTACCCCACCTTGCCCGTCCTGGAACAACCACACCTCCAGGGCACCACATGCCAATCTCTCATGCCCAGCAAACTGCAACCTCACGCAGCCAGGCCACACACTGTCTCCCCTTGTACAGTCCAAGGACGAACTCCTCCACAAACCTGGTGTTCACGCGCACACACGCAATTACAACGAATTGGTGGAGAACTTTGAAACAAACGTGCTGACTTTGAATACTCACATCTAGGCTGGGCCAGGTCCAAATGGCCTGCAGCTCGGTGCGCATTAACTGCTTGACTGTCCGTCACAAACGCCACCTGCCAAGCGTTCGTTCCGTCCCTGGCGGATTTTAAAAAATCGTAGCGTGAGAACGATGGGTCCGATCCGCGTGCCGCTTAAAGGCGATTACAGGGGAGATGCAACCCATTCCAAAGAACCATGAAAAGACTTTCTACTCCCAAGGAAACGAGATATTAAGCCGCAATGACATCCGACGCGCGCATTTTCTCCGCCGCGCAGCACATTTAAAAAAATCATAGCGTGAAAACCGTGGGTTCGATCCGCGTGCCGCTCGAAGGCGATTACAGGGGAGATGCAGCCCTTTCCAAAGAGGCATGAACAGACTTCCTACTCCCAAGGAGCCCAAAGATATTAAGCCGCAAATACGTCCTACGCGCGTCTTTTCTACGCCGCGCACCACATTTAAAAAATCGTATCGGAAGAACGGTGGGTCCAATCCGCGTGCCGCTTAAAGGCGATTACAAGGGAGATGCAAACCTTTCCAAAGAGCCATGAAAAGACTTTCTACTCCCAAGGAGACAAGAGATATTACGCGCATTTTCTCCGACGCGCACCACGTTTAAAAAATCGTAGCGTGAGAACGGTGGGTCCGATCCGCGTGCCGCTTAAAGACGATTACAGGGGAGATGCATCCCTTTCCAAAGAGCCATGAACAGACTTTCTACTCCCAAGGAGACCAGAGATATTAACAGATAAAGCGTTACGCTCCAGTCGGATGAGCGAGAAACGCTTGTACAATTGCAACGAATTGGAGGAGAAAGTTTAAACAAACGCGATGACTTTGAAGGCTCACATCTAGGCCGGGCCAGGTCCAAATGGCCTGCAACTCGGTCCGCATCACGTCCATGACTTTTCCTAACGAACGCCACCTGCCAAGCTTTCGGCCAGTCCCTGTCGGCATTAAAAAATCGTAGCGTGATAACGATGGTTCCGATCCGCGTGCCGCGCGAAGGCGATTACAGGGGAGATGCAGCCCTTTCCAAAGAGCCATGAACAGACTTTCTACTCCCAAGGAGCCCAAAGATATTAAGCCGCAAATAAGTCCTACGCGCGTCTTTTCTACGCCTCGCACCACATTTAAAAAATCGTAGCGTAAGAACGGTGGGTCCGATCCGCGTGCCGCTTAAAGGCGATTACAGGGGAGATGCAACCCTTTCCAAAGAACCATGAAAAGACTTTCTACTCCCAAGGAGACAATAGATATTAAGCCGAAATGACGTCCGACGCGCGCATTTTCTCCGACGCGCACCACATTTAAAAAAATCATAGCGTGAAAACCGTGGGTTCGATCCGCGTGCCGCTCGAAGGCGATTACAGCGGAGATGCAGCCCTTTCCAAAGAGCCATGAAAAGACTTTCTACTCCCAAGGAGACAAGAGATATTAAGCCGAAATGACGTCCGACGCGCGCATTTCCTCCGCCGCGCACCACATTTAAAAAAATCATAGCGTGAAAACCGTGGGTTCGATCCGCGTGCCGCTCGAAGGCGATTACAGGGGAGATGCAGCCCTTTCCAAAGAGCCATGAACAGACTTTCTACTCCCAAGGAGACCAGAAATATTAACTTATAAAGCGTTACGCTCCAGTCGGATGAACGAGAAACGCTTGTACAATTGCAACGAATTGGAGGAGAAAGTTTAAACAAACGCGCTGACTTTGAACGCTCACATCTAGGCCGGGCCAACTCCAAATGGCGTGCAACTCGGTGTGCATCACCTCCATGACTGTCCCTAACGAACGCCACCTGCCACGCTTTCGGCCTATCCCTGGCGGCATTAAAAAATCGTAGCGTGATAACGATGGTTCCGATGCGCGTGCCGCTCGAAGGCGATTACAGGGGAGATACAGCCCTTTCCAAAGAGCCATGAACAGACTTTCTACTCCCAAGGAGACAAGAGATATTACGCGCATATTCTCCGACGCGCACCACGTTTAAAAAATCGTAGCGTGAGAACGGTGGGTCCGATCCGCGTGCCGCTTAAAGGCGATTACAGGGGAGATACAGCCCTTTCCAAAGAGGCATGAACAGACTTCCTACTCCCAAGGAGACAAGAGATATTAAGCCGCAATGACGTCCGACGCGCGCATTTTCTCCGCCGCGCAGCACATTTAAAAAAATCATAGCGTGAAAACCGTGGGTTCGATCCGCGTGCCGCTCGAAGGCGATTACAGGGGAGATGGAGCCCTTTCCAAAGAGGCATGAACAGACTTCCTACTCCCAAGGAGCCCAAAGATATTAAGCCGCAAATACGTCCTACGCGCGTCTTTTCTACGCCGCGCACCACATTTAAAAAATCGTAGCGTAAGAACGGTGGGTCCGATCCGCGTGCCGCTTAAAGGCGATTACAGGGGAGATGCAAACCTTTCCAAAGAGCCATGAAAAGACTTTCTACTCCCAAGGAGACAAGAGATATTAAGCCGCAATGACGTCCGACGCGCGCATTTTCTCCGACGCGCAACACATTTAAAAAAATCATAGCGTGAAAACCGTGGGTTCGATCCGCGTGCCGCTCGAAGGCGATTACAGGGGAGATGCAGCCCTTTCCAAAGAGCCATGAACAGACTTTCTACTCCCAATGAGACAAGAGATATCAAGCCGCAAATACGTCCGGCGCGCGTCTATTCTCCGCCGCGCAACACATTTTAAAAAATCGTAGCGTGAAAACCGTGGGTTCGATCCGCGTGCCGCTTAAAGGCGATTACAGGGGAGATGCAGCCCTTTCCAAAGAGCCATGAAAAGACTTTCTACTCCCAAGGAGACAAGAGATATTAAGCCGAAATGACGTCCGACGCGCGCATTTCCTCCGCCGCGCACCACATTTAAAAAAATCATAGCGTGAAAACCGTGGGTTCGATCCGCGTGCCGCTCGAAGGCGATTACAGGGGAGATGCAGCCCTTTCCAAAGAGCCATGAACAGACTTCCTACTCCCAAGGAGACAAGAGATATTAAGCCGCAAATACGTCCTACGCCGCGCACCACATTTAAAAAATCGTAGCGTAAGAACGGTGGGTCCGATCCGCGTGCCGCTTAAAGGCGATTACAGGGGAGATGCAACCCTTTCCAAAGAGGCATGAACAGACTTCCTACTCCCAAGGAGACAAGAGATATTAAGCCGCAATGACGTCCGACGCGCGCATTTTCTCCGCCGCGCAGCACATTTAAAAAAATCATAGCGTGAAAACCGTGGGTTCGATCCGCGTGCCGCTCGAAGGCGATTACAGGGGAGATGGAGCCCTTTCCAAAGAGGCATGAACAGACTTCCTACTCCCAAGGAGCCCAAAGATATTAAGCCGCAAATACGTCCTACGCGCGTCTTTTCTACGCCGCGCACCACATTTAAAAAATCGTAGCGTAAGAACGGTGGGTCCGATCCGCGTGCCGCTTAAAGGCGATTACAGGGGAGATGCAAACCTTTCCAAAGAGCCATGAAAAGACTTTCTACTCCCAAGGAGACAAGAGATATTAAGCCGCAATGACGTCCGACGCGCGCATTTTCTCCGACGCGCAACACATTTAAAAAAATCATAGCGTGAAAACCGTGGGTTCGATCCGCGTGCCGCTCGAAGGCGATTACAGGGGAGATGCAGCCCTTTCCAAAGAGCCATGAACAGACTTTCTACTCCCAATGAGACAAGAGATATCAAGCCGCAAATACGTCCGGCGCGCGTCTATTCTCCGCCGCGCAACACATTTAAAAAAATCGTAGCGTGAAAACCGTGGGTTCGATCCGCGTGCCGCTTAAAGGCGATTACAGGGGAGATGCAGCCCTTTCCAAAGAGCCATGAAAAGACTTTCTACTCCCAAGGAGACAAGAGATATTAAGCCGAAATGACGTCCGACGCGCGCATTTTCTCCGCCGCGCACCACATTTAAAAAAATCATAGCGTGAAAACCGTGGGTTCGATCCGCGTGCCGCTCGAAGGCGATTACAGGGGAGATGCAGCCCTTTCCAAAGAGGCATGAACAGACTTCCTACTCCCAAGGAGCCCAAAGATATTAAGCCGCAAATACGTCCTACGCGCGTCTTTTCTACGCCGCGCACCACATTTAAAAAATCGTATCGGAAGAACGGTGGGTTCGATCCGCGTGCCGCTCGAAGGCGATTACAGCGGAGATGCAGCCCTTTCCAAAGAGCCATGAAAAGACTTCCTACTCCCAAGGAGACAAGAGATATTAAGCCGCAATGACGTCCGACGCGCGCATTTTCTCCGCCGCGCAGCACATTTAAAAAAAATCATAGCGTGAAAACCGTGGGTTCGATCCGCGTGCCGCTCGAAGGCGATTACAGGGGAGATGGAGCCCTTTCCAAAGAGGCATGAACAGACTTCCTACTCCCAAGGAGCCCAAAGATATTAAGCCGCAAATACGTCCTACGCGCGTCTTTTCTACGCCGCGCACCACATTTAAAAAATCGTAGCGTAAGAACGGTGGGTCCGATCCGCGTGCCGCTTAAAGGCGATTACAGGGGAGATGCAAACCTTTCCAAAGAGCCATGAAAAGACTTTCTACTCCCAAGGAGACAAGAGATATTAAGCCGCAATGACGTCCGACGCGCGCATTTTTTCCGACGCGCACCACATTTAAAAAAATCATAGCGTGAAAACCGTGGGTTCGATCCGCGTGCCGCTCGAAGGCGATTACAGCGGAGATGCAGCCCTTTCCAAAGAGCCATGAAAAGACTTTCTACTCCCAAGGAGACAAGAGATATTAAGCCGAAATGACGTCCGACGCGCGCATTTCCTCCGCCGCGCACCACATTTAAAAAAATCATAGCGTGAAAACCGTGGGTTCGATCCGCGTGCCGCTCGAAGGCGATTACAGGGGAGATGCAGCCCTTTCCAAAGAGCCATGAACAGACTTTCTACTCCCAAGGAGACCAGAAATATTAACTTATAAAGCGTTACGCTCCAGTCGGATGAACGAGAAACGCTTGTACAATTGCAACGAATTGGAGGAGAAAGTTTAAACAAACGCGCTGACTTTGAACGCTCACATCTAGGCCGGGCCAACTCCAAATGGCGTGCAACTCGGTGTGCATCACCTCCATGACTGTCCCTAACGAACGCCACCTGCCACGCTTTCGGCCTATCCCTGGCGGCATTAAAAAATCGTAGCGTGATAACGATGGTTCCGATGCGCGTGCCGCTCGAAGGCGATTACAGGGGAGATACAGCCCTTTCCAAAGAGCCATGAACAGACTTTCTACTCCCAAGGAGACAAGAGATATTACGCGCATTTTCTCCGACGCGCACCACGTTTAAAAAATCGTAGCGTGAGAACGGTGGGTCCGATCCGCGTGCCGCTTAAAGGCGATTACAGGGGAGATGCAACCCTTTCCAAAGAGGCATGAACAGACTTCCTACTCCCAAGGAGACAAGAGATATTAAGCCGCAATGACGTCCGACGCGCACATTTTCTCCGCCGCGCAGCACATTTAAAAAAATCATAGCGTGAAAACCGTGGGTTCGATCCGCGTGCCGCTCGAAGGCGATTACAGGGGAGATGGAGCCCTTTCCAAAAAGGCATGAACAGACTTCCTACTCCCAAGGAGCCCAAAGATATTAAGCCGCAAATACGTCCTACGCGCGTCTTTTCTACGCCGCGCACCACATTTAAAAAATCGTAGCGTAAGAACGGTGGGTCCGATCCGCGTGCCGCTTAAAGGCGATTACAGGGGAGATGCAAACCTTTCCAAAGAGCCATGAAAAGACTTTCTACTCCCAAGGAGACAAGAGATATTAAGCCGCAATGACGTCCGACGCGCGCATTTTTTCCGACGCGCAACACATTTAAAAAAATCATAGCGTGAAAACCGTGGGTTCGATCCGCGTGCCGCTTAAAGGCGATTACAGGGGAGATGCAGCCCTTTCCAAAGAGCCATGAAAAGACTTTCTACTCCCAAGGAGACAAGAGATATTAAGCCGAAATGACGTCCGACGCGCGCATTTCCTCCGCCGCGCACCACATTTAAAAAAATCATAGCGTGAAAACCGTGGGTTCGATCCGCGTGCCGCTCGAAGGCGATTACAGGGGAGATGCAGCCCTTTCCAAAGAGGCATGAACAGACTTCCTCCTCCCAAGGACCCCAAAGATATTAAGCCGCAAATACGTCCTACGCGCGTCTTTTCTACGCCGCGCACCACATTTAAAAAATCGTATCGGAAGAACGGTGGGTCCAATCCGCGTGCCGCTTAAAGGCGATTACAAGGGAGATGCAAACCTTTCCAAAGAGCCATGAAAAGACTTTCTACTCCCAAGGAGACAATAGATATTAAGCCGAAATGACGTCCGACGCGCGCATTTTCTCCGACGCGCACCACATTTAAAAAAATCATAGCGTGAAAACCGTGGGTTCGATCCGCGTGCCGCTCGAAGGCGATTACAGCGGAGATGCAGCCCTTTCCAACGAGCCATGAAAAGACTTTCTACTCCCAAGGAGACAAGAGATATTAAGCCGAAATGACGTCCGACGCGCGCATTTCCTCCGCCGCGCACCACATTTAAAAAAATCATAGCGTGAAAACCGTGGGTTCGATCCGCGTGCCGCTCGAAGGCGATTACAGGGGAGATGCAGCCCTTTCCAAAGAGCCATGAACAGACTTTCTACTCCCAAGGAGACCAGAAATATTAACTTATAAAGCGTTACGCTCCAGTCGGATGAACGAGAAACGCTTGTACAATTGCAACGAATTGGAGGAGAAAGTTTAAACAAACGCGCTGACTTTGAACGCTCACATCTAGGCCGGGCCAACTCCAAATGGCGTGCAACTCGGTGTGCATCACCTCCATGACTGTCCCTAACGAACGCCACCTGCCACGCTTTCGGCCTATCCCTGGCGGCATTAAAAAATCGTAGCGTGATAACGATGGTTCCGATGCGCGTGCCGCTCGAAGGCGATTACAGGGGAGATACAGCCCTTTCCAAAGAGCCATGAACAGACTTTCTACTCCCAAGGAGACAAGAGATATTACGCGCATTTTCTCCGACGCGCACCACGTTTAAAAAATCGTAGCGTGAGAACGGTGGGTCCGATCCGCGTGCCGCTTAAAGGCGATTACAGGGGAGATGCAACCCTTTCCAAAGAGGCATGAACAGACTTCCTACTCCCAAGGAGACAAGAGATATTAAGCCGCAATGACGTCCGACGCGCGCATTTTCTCCGCCGCGCAGCACATTTAAAAAAATCATAGCGTGAAAACCGTGGGTTCGATCCGCGTGCCGCTCGAAGGCGATTACAGGGGAGATGGAGCCCTTTCCAAAGAGGCATGAACAGACTTCCTACTCCCAAGGAGCCCAAAGATATTAAGCCGCAAATACGTCCTACGCGCGTCTTTTCTACGCCGCGCACCACATTTAAAAAATCGTAGCGTAAGAACGGTGGGTCCGATCCGCGTGCCGCTTAAAGGCGATTACAGGGGAGATGCAAACCTTTCCAAAGAGCCATGAAAAGACTTTCTACTCCCAAGGAGACAAGAGATATTAAGCCGCAATGACGTCCGACGCGCGCATTTTCTCCGACGCGCAACACATTTAAAAAAATCATAGCGTGAAAACCGTGGGTTCGATCCGCGTGCCGCTCGAAGGCGATTACAGGGGAGATGCAGCCCTTTCCAAAGAGCCATGAACAGACTTTCTACACCCAATGAGACAAGAGATATTAAGCCGCAAATACGTCCGGCGCGCGTCTTTTCTCCGCCGCGCAACACATTTAAAAAAAATCGTAGCGTGAAAAACGTGGGTTCGATCCGCGTGCCGCTCGAAGGTGATTACAGGGGAGATGCAGCCCTTTCCAAAGAGCCATGAACAGACTTTCTACTCCCAAGGAGCCCAAAGATATTAAGCCGCAAATAAGTCCTACGCGCGTCTTTTCTACGCCTCGCACCACATTTAAAAAATCGTAGCGTAAGAACGGTGGGTCCGATCCGCGTGCCGCTTAAAGGCGATTACAGGGGAGATGCAACCCTTTCCAAAGAACCATGAAAAGACTTTCTACTCCCAAGGAGACAAGAGATATTAAGCCGCAATGACGTCCGACGCGCGCATTTTCTCCGCCGCGCAGCACATTTAAAAAAATCATAGCGTGAAAACCGTGGGTTCGATCCGCGTGCCGCTCGAAGGCGATTACAGGGGAGATGCAGCCCTTTCCAAAGAGGCATGAACAGACTTCCTACTCCCAAAGAGCCCAAAGATATTAAGCCGCAAATACGTCCTACGCGCGTCTTTTCTACGCCGCGCACAACATTTAAAAAATCGTAGCGTAAGAACGGTGGGTCCGATCCGCGTGCCGCTTAAAGGCGATTACAGGGGAGATGCAAACCTTTCCAAAGAGCCATGAACAGACTTTCTACTCCCAATGAGACAAGAGATATCAAGCCGCAAATACGTCCGGCGCGCGTCTATTCTCCGCCTCGCAACACATTTAAAAAAAATCGTAGCGTGAAAACCGTGGGTTCGATCCGCGTGCCGCTTAAAGGCGATTACAGGGGAGATGCAGCCCTTTCCAAAGAGCCATGAAAAGACTTTCTACTCCCAAGGAGACAAGAGATATTAAGCCGAAATGACGTCCGACGCGCGCATTTCCTCCGCCGCGCACCACATTTAAAAAAATCATAGCGTGAAAACCGTGGGTTCGATCCGCGTGCCGCTCGAAGGCGATTACAGGGGAGATGCAGCCCTTTCCAAAGAGGCATGAACAGACTTCCTACTCCCAAGGAGCCCAAAGATATTAAGCCGCAAATACGTCCTACGCGCGTCTTTTCTACGCCGCGCACCACATTTAAAAAATCGTATCGGAAGAACGGTGGGTCCAATCCGCGTGCCGCTTAAAGGCGATTACAAGGGAGATGCAAACCTTTCCAAAGAGCCATGAAAAGACTTTCTATTCCCAAGGAGACAATAGATATTAAGCCGAAATGACGTCCGACGCGCGCATTTTCTCCGACGCGCACCACATTTAAAAAAATCATAGCGTGAAAACCGTGGGTTCGATCCGCGTGCCGCTCGAAGGAGATTACAGCGGAGATGCAGCCCTTTCCAAAGAGCCATGAAAAGACTTTCTACTCCCAAGGAGACAAGAGATATTAAGCCGAAATGACGTCCGACGCGCGCATTTCCTCCGCCGCGCACCACATTTAAAAAAATCATAGCGTGAAAACCGTGGGTTCGATCCGCGTGCCGCTCGAAGGCGATTACAGGGGAGATGCAGCCCTTTCCAAAGAGCCATGAACAGACTTTCTACTCCCAAGGAGACCAGAAATATTAACTTATAAAGCGTTACGCTCCAGTCGGATGAACGAGAAACGCTTGTACAATTGCAACGAATTGGAGGAGAAAGTTTAAACAAACGCGCTGACTTTGAACGCTCACATCTAGGCCGGGCCAACTCCAAATGGCGTGCAACTCGGTGTGCATCACCTCCATGACTGTCCCTAACGAACGCCACCTGCCACGCTTTCGGCCTATCCCTGGCGGCATTAAAAAATCGTAGCGTGATAACGATGGTTCCGATGCGCGTGCCGCTCGAAGGCGATTACAGGGGAGATACAGCCCTTTCCAAAGAGCCATGAACAGACTTTCTACTCCCAAGGAGACAAGAGATATTACGCGCATTTTCTCCGACGCGCACCACGTTTAAAAAATCGTAGCGTGAGAACGGTGGGTCCGATCCGCGTGCCGCTTAAAGGCGATTACAGGGGAGATGCAACCCTTTCCAAAGAGGCATGAACAGACTTCCTACTCCCAAGGAGACAAGAGATATTAAGCCGCAATGACGTCCGACGCGCACATTTTCTCCGCCGCGCAGCACATTTAAAAAAATCATAGCGTGAAAACCGTGGGTTCGATCCGCGTGCCGCTCGAAGGCGATTACAGGGGAGATGGAGCCCTTTCCAAAAAGGCATGAACAGACTTCCTACTCCCAAGGAGCCCAAAGATATTAAGCCGCAAATACGTCCTACGCGCGTCTTTTCTACGCCGCGCACCACATTTAAAAAATCGTAGCGTAAGAACGGTGGGTCCGATCCGCGTGCCGCTTAAAGGCGATTACAGGGGAGATGCAAACCTTTCCAAAGAGCCATGAAAAGACTTTCTACTCCCAAGGAGACAAGAGATATTAAGCCGCAATGACGTCCGACGCGCGCATTTTCTCCGACGCGCAACACATTTAAAAAAATCATAGCGTGAAAACCGTGGGTTCGATCCGCGTGCCGCTCGAAGGCGATTACAGGGGAGATGCAGCCCTTTCCAAAGAGCCATGAACAGACTTTCTACTCCCAATGAGACAAGAGATATCAAGCCGCAAATACGTCCGGCGCGCGTCTATTCTCCGCCGCGCAACACATTTAAAAAAATCGTAGCGTGAAAACCGTGGGTTCGATCCGCGTGCCGCTTAAAGGCGATTACAGGGGAGATGCAGCCCTTTCCAAAGAGCCATGAAAAGACTTTCTACTCCCAAGGAGACAAGAGATATTAAGCCGAAATGACGTCCGACGCGCGCATTTCCTCCGCCGCGCACCACATTTAAAAAAATCATAGCGTGAAAACCGTGGGTTCGATCCGCGTGCCGCTCGAAGGCGATTACAGGGGAGATGCAGCCCTTTCCAAAGAGGCATGAACAGACTTCCTACTCCCAAGGAGCCCAAAGATATTAAGCCGCAAATACGTGCTACGCGCGTCTTTTCTACGCCGCGCACCACATTTAAAAAATCGTATCGGAAGAACGGTGGGTCCAATCCGCGTGCCGCTTAAAGGCGATTACAAGGGAGATGCAAACCTTTCCAAAGAGCCATGAAAAGACTTTCTACTCCCAAGGAGACAATAGATATTAAGCCGAAATGACGTCCGACGCGCGCATTTTCTCCGCCGCGCACCACATTTAAAAAAATCATAGCGTGAAAACCGTGGGTTCGATCCGCGTGCCGCTCGAAGGCGATTACAGCGGAGATGCAGCCCTTTCCAAAGAGCCATGAAAAGACTTTCTACTCCCAAGGAGACAAGAGATATTAAGCCGAAATGACGTCCGACGCGCGCATTTCCTCCGCCGCGCACCACATTTAAAAAAATCATAGCGTGAAAACCGTGGATTCGATCCGCGTGCCGCTCGAAGGCGATTACAGGGGAGATGCAGCCCTTTCCAAAGAGCCATGAACAGACTTTCTACTCCCAAGGAGACCAGAAATATTAACTTATAAAGCGTTACGCTCCAGTCGGATGAACGAGAAACGCTTGTACAATTGCAACGAATTGGAGGAGAAAGTTTAAACAAACGCGCTGACTTTGAACGCTCACATCTAGGCCGGGCCAACTCCAAATGGCGTGCAACTCGGTGTGCATCACCTCCATGACTGTCCCTAACGAACGCCACCTGCCACGCTTTCGGCCTATCCCTGGCGGCATTAAAAAATCGTAGCGTGATAACGATGGTTCCGATGCGCGTGCCGCTCGAAGGCGATTACAGGGGAGATACAGCCCTTTCCAAAGAGCCATGAACAGACTTTCTACTCCCAAGGAGACAAGAGATATTACGCGCATTTTCTCCGACGCGCACCACGTTTAAAAAATCGTAGCGTGAGAACGGTGGGTCCGATCCGCGTGCCGCTTAAAGGCGATTACAGGGGAGATGCAACCCTTTCCAAAGAGGCATGAACAGACTTCCTACTCCCAAGGAGACAAGAGATATTAAGCCGCAATGACGTCCGACGCGCGCATTTTCTCCGCCGCGCAGCACATTTAAAAAAATCATAGCGTGAAAACCGTGGGTTCGATCCGCGTGCCGCTCGAAGGCGATTACAGGGGAGATGGAGCCCTTTCCAAAGAGGCATGAACAGACTTCCTACTCCCAAGGAGCCCAAAGATATTAAGCCGCAAATACGTCCTACGCGCGTCTTTTCTACGCCGCGCACCACATTTAAAAAATCGTAGCGTAAGAACGGTGGGTCCGATCCGCGTGCCGCTTAAAGGCGATTACAGGGGAGATGCAAACCTTTCCAAAGAGCCATGAAAAGACTTTCTACTCCCAAGGAGACAAGAGATATTAAGCCGCAATGACGTCCGACGCGCGCATTTTCTCCGACGCGCAACACATTTAAAAAAATCATAGCGTGAAAACCTTGGGTTCGATCCGCGTGCCGCTCGAAAGCGATTACAGGGGAGATGCAGCCCTTTCCAAAGAGCCATGAACAGACTTTCTACTCCCAATGAGACAAGAGATATCAAGCCGCAAATACGTCCGGCGCGCGTCTATTCTCCGCCGCGCAACACATTTAAAAAAATCGTAGCGTGAAAACCGTGGGTTCGATCCGCGTGCCGCTTAAAGGCGATTACAGGGGAGATGCAGCCCTTTCCAAAGAGCCATGAAAAGACTTTCTACTCCCAAGGAGACAAGAGATATTAAGCCGAAATGACGTCCGACGCGCGCATTTCCTCCGCCGCGCACCACATTTAAAAAAATCATAGCGTGAAAACCGTGGGTTCGATCCGCGTGCCGCTCGAAGGCGATTACAGGGGAGATGCAGCCCTTTCCAAAGAGGCATGAACAGACTTCCTACTCCCAAGGAGCCCAAAGATATTAAGCCGCAAATACGTCCTACGCGCGTCTTTTCTACGCCGCGCACCACATTTAAAAAATCGTATCGGAAGAACGGTGGGTCCAATCCGCGTGCCGCTTAAAGGCGATTACAAGGGAGATGCAAACCTTTCCAAAGAGCCATGAAAAGACTTTCTACTCCCAAGGAGACAATAGATATTAAGCCGAAATGACGTCCGACGCGCGCATTTTCTCCGCCGCGCACCACATTTAAAAAAATCATAGCGTGAAAACCGTGGGTTCGATCCGCGTGCCGCTCGAAGGAGATTACAGCGGAGATGCAGCCCTTTCCAAAGAGCCATGAAAAGACTTTCTACTCCCAAGGAGACAAGAGATATTAAGCCGAAATGACGTCCGACGCGCGCATTTCCTCCGCCGCGCACCACATTTAAAAAAATCATAGCGTGAAAACCGTGGGTTCGATCCGCGTGCCGCTCGAAGGCGATTACAGGGGAGATGCAGCCCTTTCCAAAGAGCCATGAACAGACTTTCTACACCCAATGAGACAAGAGATATTAAGCCGCAAATACGTCCGGCGCGCGTCTTTTCTCCGCCGCGCAACACATTTAAAAAAAATCGTAGCGTGAAAAACGTGGGTTCGATCCGCGTGCCGCTCGAAGGTGATTACAGGGGAGATGCAGCCCTTTCCAAAGAGCCATGAACAGACTTTCTACTCCCAAGGAGCCCAAAGATATTAAGCCGCAAATAAGTCCTACGCGCGTCTTTTCTACGCCTCGCACCACATTTAAAAAATCGTAGCGTAAGAACGGTGGGTCCGATCCGCGTGCCGCTTAAAGGCGATTACAGGGGAGATGCAACCCTTTCCAAAGAACCATGAAAAGACTTTCTACTCCCAAGGAGACAAGAGATATTAAGCCGCAATGACGTCCGACGCGCGCATTTTCTCCGCCGCGCAGCACATTTAAAAAAATCATAGCGTGAAAACCGTGGGTTCGATCCGCGTGCCGCTCGAAGGCGATTACAGGGGAGATGCAGCCCTTTCCAAAGAGGCATGAACAGACTTCCTACTCCCAAAGAGCCCAAAGATATTAAGCCGCAAATACGTCCTACGCGCGTCTTTTCTACGCCGCGCACAACATTTAAAAAATCGTAGCGTAAGAACGGTGGGTCCGATCCGCGTGCCGCTCGAAGGCGATTACAGGGGAGATGCAGCCCTTTCCAAAGAGCCATGAACAGACTTTCTACTCCCAATGAGACAAGAGATATCAAGCCGCAAATACGTCCGGCGCGCGTCTATTCTCCGCCGCGCAACACATTTAAAAAAAATCGTAGCGTGAAAAACGTGGGTTCGATCCGCGTGCCGCTCGAAGGCGATTACAGGGGAGATGCAGCCCTTTCCAAAGAGCCATGAACAGACTTCCTACTCCCAAGGAGACAAGAGATATTAAGCCGCAAATACGTCCTACGCCGCGCACCACATTTAAAAAATCGTAGCGTAAGAACGGTGGGTCCGATCCGCGTGCCGCTTAAAGGCGATTACAGGGGAGATGCAACCCTTTCCAAAGAGGCATGAACAGACTTCCTACTCCCAAGGAGACAAGAGATATTAAGCCGCAATGACGTCCGACGCGCGCATTTTCTCCGCCGCGCAGCACATTTAAAAAAATCATAGCGTGAAAACCGTGGGTTCGATCCGCGTGCCGCTCGAAGGCGATTACAGGGGAGATGGAGCCCTTTCCAAAGAGGCATGAACAGACTTCCTACTCCCAAGGAGCCCAAAGATATTAAGCCGCAAATACGTCCTACGCGCGTCTTTTCTACGCCGCGCACCACATTTAAAAAATCGTAGCGTAAGAACGGTGGGTCCGATCCGCGTGCCGCTTAAAGGCGATTACAGGGGAGATGCAAACCTTTCCAAAGAGCCATGAGAAGACTTTCTACTCCCAAGGAGACAAGAGATATTAAGCCGCAATGACGTCCGACGCGCGCATTTTCTCCGACGCGCAACACATTTAAAAAAATCATAACGTGAAAACCGTGGGTTCGATCCGCGTGCCGCTCGAAGGCGATTACAGGGGAGATGCAGCCCTTTCCAAAGAGCCATGAACAGACTTTCTACTCCCAATGAGACAAGAGATATCAAGCCGCAAATACGTCCGGCGCGCGTCTATTCTCCGCCGCGCAACACATTTAAAAAAATCGTAGCGTGAAAACCGTGGGTTCGATCCGCGTGCCGCTTAAAGGCGATTACAGGGGAGATGCAGCCCTTTCCAAAGAGCCATGAAAAGACTTTCTACTCCCAAGGAGACAAGAGATATTAAGCCGAAATGATGTCCGACGCGCGCATTTTCTCCGCCGCGCAGCACATTTAAAAAAATCATAGCGTGAAAACCGTGGGTTCGATCCGCGTGCCGCTCGAAGGCGATTACAGGGGAGATGGAGCCCTTTCCAAAGAGGCATGAACAGACTTCCTACTCCCAAGGAGCCCAAAGATATTAAGCCGCAAATACGTCCTACGCGCGTCTTTTCTACGCCGCGCACCACATTTAAAAAATCGTAGCGTAAGAACGGTGGGTCCGATCCGCGTGCCGCTTAAAGGCGATTACAGGGGAGATGCAAACCTTTCCAAAGAGCCATGAAAAGACTTTCTACTCCCAAGGAGACAAGAGATATTAAGCCGCAATGACGTCCGACGCGCGCATTTTCTCCGACGCGCAACACATTTAAAAAAATCATAGCGTGAAAACCGTGGGTTCGATCCGCGTGCCGCTTAAAGGCGATTACAGGGGAGATGCAGCCCTTTCCAAAGAGCCATGAAAAGACTTTCTACTCCCAAGGAGACAAGAGATATTAAGCCGAAATGACGTCCGACGCGCGCATTTCCTCCGCCGCGCACCACATTTAAAAAAATCATAGCGTGAAAACCGTGGGTTCGATCCGCGTGCCGCTCGAAGGCGATTACAGGGGAGATGCAGCCCTTTCCAAAGAGCCATGAACAGACTTTCTACTCCCAATGAGACAAGAGATATCAAGCCGCAAATACGTCCGGCGCGCGTCTATTCTCCGCCGCGCAACACATTTAAAAAAATCGTAGCGTGAAAACCGTGGGTTCGATCCGCGTGCCGCTTAAAGGCGATTACAGGGGAGATGCAGCCCTTTCCAAAGAGCCATGAAAAGACTTTCTACTCCCAAGGAGACAAGAGATATTAAGCCGAAATGACGTCCGACGCGCGCATTTTCTCCGCCGCGCACCACATTTAAAAAAATCATAGCGTGAAAACCGTGGGTTCGATCCGCGTGCCGCTCGAAGGCGATTACAGGGGAGATGCAGCCCTTTCCAAAGAGGCATGAACAGACTTCCTACTCCCAAGGAGCCCAAAGATATTAAGCCGCAAATACGTCCTACGCGCGTCTTTTCTACGCCGCGCACCACATTTAAAAAATCGTATCGGAAGAACGGTGGGTCCAATCCGCGTGCCGCTTAAAGGCGATTACAAGGGAGATGCAAACCTTTCCAAAGAGCCATGAAAAGACTTTCTACTCCCAAGGAGACAATAGATATTAAGCCAAAATGACGTCCGACGCGCGCATTTTCTCCGCCGCGCACCACATTTAAAAAAATCATAGCGTGAAAACCGTGGGTTCGATCCGCGTGCCGCTCGAAGGCGATTACAGCGGAGATGCAGCCCTTTCCAAAGAGCCATGAAAAGACTTTCTACTCCCAAGGAGACAAGAGATATTAAGCCGAAATGACGTCCGACGCGCGCATTTCCTCCGCCGCGCACCACATTTAAAAAAATCATAGCGTGAAAACCGTGGGTTCGATCCGCGTGCCGCTCGAAGGCGATTACAGCAGAGATGCAGCCCTTTCCAAAGAGCCATGAAAAGACTTTCTACTCCCAAGGAGACAAGAGATATTAAGCCGCAAATACGTCCGGCGCGCGTCTTTTCTCCGCCGCGCAACACATTTAAAAAAAATCGTAGCGTGAAAAACGTGGGTTCGATCCGCGTGCCGCTCGAAGGCGATTACAGGGGAGATGCATCCCTTTCAAAAGAGCCATGAACAGACTTTCTACTCCCAAGGAGACCAGAAATATTAACATATAAAGCGTTACGCTCCAGTCGGATGAACGAGAAACGCTTGTACAATTGCAACGAATTGGAGGAGAAACTTTAAACAAACGCGCTGACTTTGAACGCTCACATCTAGGCCGGGCCAACTCCAAATGGCGTGCAACTCGGTGTGCATCACCTCCATGACTGTCCCTAACGAACGCCACCTGCCACGCTTTCGGCCTATCCCTGGCGGCATTAAAAAATCGTAGCGTGATAACGATGGTTCCGATGCGCGTGCCGCTCGAAGGCGATTACAGGGGAGATACAGCCCTTTCCAAAGAGCCATGAACAGACTTTCTACTCCCAAGGAGACAAGAGATATTACGCGCATTTTCTCCGACGCGCACCACGTTTAAAAAATCGTAGCGTGAGAACGATGGGTCCGATCCGCGTGCCGCTTAAAGGCAATTACAGGGGAGATGCAACCCTTTCCAAAGAACCATGAAAAGACTTTCTACTCCCAAGGAGACAAGAGATATTAAGCCGCAATGACGTCCGACGCGCGCATTTTCTCTGCCGCGCAGCACATTTAAAAAAATCATAGCGTGAAAACCGTGGGTTCGATCCGCGTGCCGCTCGAAGGCGATTAGAAGGGAGATGCAGCCATTTCCAAAGAGCCATGAACAAACTTCCTACTCCCAAGGAGACAAGAGATATTAAGCCACAAATACGTCCGGACCGCGTCTTTTCTCCGCAGCTCACCACATTTAAAAAAATCGCAGCGTGAAAACCGTGGGTTCGATATAGTATACATACAGAGTATATAGTTTGACCAAAAGATCGTGCTGATCTTTGATCTCCTGGTTCTTCATCTCCAGCGCCACTTTCAGACTCATAATGTCCTCCTCTATGGGCTGGTATAACACAGACACGAATCATCACTACAGCCAGTACAATGGAAAGGTGGGAATGTGTACTGAATGTGTACTGACGTTATAAGTGAGAGGTGGTGGTACTGGTGGATGTGTACTGACACTATAAGGGATCTCTACCTGCAGTGACAGTTTGAGCTTCTCAAGTTCTTCCTCCAGAGATTTCTTCTCCTGTTCACAGGCCATTTTCATATCTGCCAGAGCAAGTATCATTACTGCTGGATATAACACAGATTGTATATACTACATAATTACTGCTGAATATATAAAATATAATATATATAGTACTATACATATATTAGTGTCACTTTTATTGGAGCCTAAAGGCTAGCATTCATTATTAGTTATGTTAGTATTATTGCATTTCCATAGTACTTACTCTTGATGGACCTGTTATGCTCCTCCTCCTCCTGCTGTTTCTGCAGGAGCTCTGTCTCCTCCTGCTGCTTGTGTTTCAGCATCTCCTGAAGAACCTGCAGCTCCTTCTGCTTCTGCAACCTCAACTCCTTCAGCTGCTCCAACAAACTGTTCTCCAACTCCTCCTTCTCACACCGCAAACACTCCAATCGGGCCACAGGCCCCACTAGTGACACAGAACCACACACACACACACACACACACACAAAGAGAGAGATAAACATGTATAAATGTATAAGAATTTGTGGATAAAATTATTATGAGATTATTTATAATCAAACGACTACACTACACAACCACATCTTCCTTTTATTTACATATTATACAGATATTTAGAGATATTTACATTTTATTTACCCGCGTGCGTCTCTCTTCTCCAAGGTAGCGGAGAGATATGAAAGGATAAAAGGGGAAAAGAATAAAATGCACGTCGGTTTTAAATTCGCAGGCTACCTGCGCTGAAGGCGTGGAAAACGAGCACGTGACGGAAAGGCTTCCGTACCCGATGGGTCCAAATCACATGCCCAGCAAAGTAGCCTTAAACCTGGACACGCAATGGAGAGCATTTGACCCTTTAAAATCATACTACAACCAGACTTCCAGGCCCAAGAGGTCACACAGCCATGCCCAGCAAAGTAGCTCTGGGCCTGGGCACACTTCACGCAGTTTGACCGTTTAAATAAAACTAGAAACAGACTTCCTGGCCCAAGAGGTCACAGTCATACCCAGCAAAGTACGTTTAAACCTGGAAACAAATCCGATCCTTTCTGTCATTCAAAGGAATGGGCCTGCAACTCACAACCACATCCCCAGTGAAGCGCACCGTCACCCAGCCACACTACCCCACCTTGCCCGTCCTGGAACAACCACACCTCCAGGGCACCACATGCCAATCTCTCATGCCCAGCGAACTGCAACCTCACGCAGCCAGGCCACACACTGTCTCCCCTTGTACAGTCCAAGGACGAACTCCTCCACAAACCTGGTGTTCACGCGCACACACGCAATTACAACGAATTGGTGGAGAACTTTGAAACAAACGTGCTGACTTTGAATACTCACATCTAGGCTGGGCCAGGTCCAAATGGCCTGCAGCTCGGTGCGCATTAACTGCTTGACTGTCCGTCACAAACGCCACCTGCCAAGCGTTCGTTCCGTCCCTGGCGGATTTTAAAAAATCGTAGCGTGAGAACGATGGGTCCGATCCGCGTGCCGCTTAAAGGCGATTACAGGGGAGATGCAACCCATTCCAAAGAACCATGAAAAGACTTTCTACTCCCAAGGAAACGAGATATTAAGCCGCAATGACATCCGACGCGCGCATTTTCTCCGCCGCGCAGCACATTTAAAAAAATCATAGCGTGAAAACCGTGGGTTCGATCCGCGTGCCGCTCGAAGGCGATTACAGGGGAGATGCAGCCCTTTCCAAAGAGGCATGAACAGACTTCCTACTCCCAAGGAGCCCAAAGATATTAAGCCGCAAATACGTCCTACGCGCGTCTTTTCTACGCCGCGCACCACATTTAAAAAATCGTATCGGAAGAACGGTGGGTCCAATCCGCGTGCCGCTTAAAGGCGATTACAAGGGAGATGCAAACCTTTCCAAAGAGCCATGAAAAGACTTTCTACTCCCAAGGAGACAAGAGATATTACGCGCATTTTCTCCGACGCGCACCACGTTTAAAAAATCGTAGCGTGAGAACGGTGGGTCCGATCCGCGTGCCGCTTAAAGACGATTACAGGGGAGATGCATCCCTTTCCAAAGAGCCATGAACAGACTTTCTACTCCCAAGGAGACCAGAGATATTAACAGATAAAGCGTTACGCTCCAGTCGGATGAGCGAGAAACGCTTGTACAATTGCAACGAATTGGAGGAGAAAGTTTAAACAAACGCGCTGACTTTGAAGGCTCACATCTAGGCCGGGCCAGGTCCAAATGGCCTGCAACTCGGTCCGCATCACGTCCATGACTTTTCCTAACGAACGCCACCTGCCAAGCTTTCGGCCAGTCCCTGTCGGCATTAAAAAATCGTAGCGTGATAACGATGGTTCCGATCCGCGTGCCGCGCGAAGGCGATTACAGGGGAGATGCAGCCCTTTCCAAAGAGCCATGAACAGACTTTCTACTCCCAAGGAGCCCAAAGATATTAAGCCGCAAATAAGTCCTACGCGCGTCTTTTCTACGCCTCGCACCACATTTAAAAAATCGTAGCGTAAGAACGGTGGGTCCGATCCGCGTGCCGCTTAAAGGCGATTACAGGGGAGATGCAACCCTTTCCAAAGAACCATGAAAAGACTTTCTACTCCCAAGGAGACAATAGATATTAAGCCGAAATGACGTCCGACGCGCGCATTTTCTCCGACGCGCACCACATTTAAAAAAATCATAGCGTGAAAACCGTGGGTTCGATCCGCGTGCCGCTCGAAGGCGATTACAGCGGAGATGCAGCCCTTTCCAAAGAGCCATGAAAAGACTTTCTACTCCCAAGGAGACAAGAGATATTAAGCCGAAATGACGTCCGACGCGCGCATTTCCTCCGCCGCGCACCACATTTAAAAAAATCATAGCGTGAAAACCGTGGGTTCGATCCGCGTGCCGCTCGAAGTCGATTACAGGGGAGATGCAGCCCTTTCCAAAGAGCCATGAACAGACTTTCTACTCCCAAGGAGACCAGAAATATTAACTTATAAAGCGTTACGCTCCAGTCGGATGAACGAGAAACGCTTGTACAATTGCAACGAATTGGAGGAGAAAGTTTAAACAAACGCGCTGACTTTGAACGCTCACATCTAGGCCGGGCCAACTCCAAATGGCGTGCAACTCGGTGTGCATCACCTCCATGACTGTCCCTAACGAACGCCACCTGCCACGCTTTCGGCCTATCCCTGGCGGCATTAAAAAATCGTAGCGTGATAACGATGGTTCCGATGCGCGTGCCGCTCGAAGGCGATTACAGGGGAGATACAGCCCTTTCCAAAGAGCCATGAACAGACTTTCTACTCCCAAGGAGACAAGAGATATTACGCGCATATTCTCCGACGCGCACCACGTTTAAAAAATCGTAGCGTGAGAACGGTGGGTCCGATCCGCGTGCCGCTTAAAGGCGATTACAGGGGAGATACAGCCCTTTCCAAAGAGGCATGAACAGACTTCCTACTCCCAAGGAGACAAGAGATATTAAGCCGCAATGACGTCCGACGCGCGCATTTTCTCCGCCGCGCAGCACATTTAAAAAAATCATAGCGTGAAAACCGTGGGTTCGATCCGCGTGCCGCTCGAAGGCGATTACAGGGGAGATGGAGCCCTTTCCAAAGAGGCATGAACAGACTTCCTACTCCCAAGGAGCCCAAAGATATTAAGCCGCAAATACGTCCTACGCGCGTCTTTTCTACGCCGCGCACCACATTTAAAAAATCGTAGCGTAAGAACGGTGGGTCCGATCCGCGTGCCGCTTAAAGGCGATTACAGGGGAGATGCAAACCTTTCCAAAGAGCCATGAAAAGACTTTCTACTCCCAAGGAGACAAGAGATATTAAGCCGCAATGACGTCCGACGCGCGCATTTTCTCCGATGCGCAACACATTTAAAAAAATCATAGCGTGAAAACCGTGGGTTCGATCCGCGTGCCGCTCGAAGGCGATTACAGGGGAGATGCAGCCCTTTCCAAAGAGCCATGAACAGACTTTCAACTCCCAATGAGACAAGAGATATCAAGCCGCAAATACGTCCGGCGCGCGTCTATTCTCCGCCGCGCAACACATTTAAAAAAATCGTAGCGTGAAAACCGTGGGTTCGATCCGCGTGCCGCTTAAAGGCGATTACAGGGGAGATGCAGCCCTTTCCAAAGAGCCATGAAAAGACTTTCTACTCCCAAGGAGACAAGAGATATTAAGCCGAAATGACGTCCGACGCGCGCATATCCTCCGCCGCGCACCACATTTAAAAAAATCATAGCGTGAAAACCGTGGGTTCGATCCGCGTGCCGCTCGAAGGCGATTACAGGGGAGATGCAGCCCTTTCCAAAGAGCCATGAACAGACTTCCTACTCCCAAGGAGACAAGAGATATTAAGCCGCAAATACGTCCTACGCCGCGCACCACATTTAAAAAATCGTAGCGTAAGAACGGTGGGTCCGATCCGCGTGCCGCTTAAAGGCGATTACAGGGGAGATGCAACCCTTTCCAAAGAGGCATGAACAGACTTCCTACTCCCAAGGAGACAAGAGATATTAAGCCGCAATGACGTCCGACGCGCGCATTTTCTCCGCCGCGCAGCACATTTAAAAAAATCATAGCGTGAAAACCGTGGGTTCGATCCGCGTGCCGCTCGAAGGCGATTACAGGGGAGATGGAGCCCTTTCCAAAGAGGCATGAACAGACTTCCTACTCCCAAGGAGCCCAAAGATATTAAGCCGCAAATACGTCCTACGCGCGTCTTTTCTACGCCGCGCACCACATTTAAAAAATCGTAGCGTAAGAACGGTGGGTCCAATCCGCGTGCCGCTTAAAGGCGATTACAAGGGAGATGCAAACCTTTCCAAAGAGCCATGAAAAGACTTTCTACTCCCAAGGAGACAATAGATATTAAGCCGAAATGACGTCCGACGCGCGCATTTTCTCCGCCGCGCACCACATTTAAAAAAATCATAGCGTGAAAACCGTGGGTTCGATCCGCGTGCCGCTCGAAGGCGATTACAGCGGAGATGCAGCCCTTTCCAAAGAGCCATGAAAAGACTTTCTACTCCCAAGGAGACAAGAGATATTAAGCCGAAATGACGTCCGACGCGCGCATTTCCTCCGCCGCGCACCACATTTAAAAAAATCATAGCGTGAAAACCGTGGGTTCGATCCGCGTGCCGCTCGAAGGCGATTACAGCAGAGATGCAGCCCTTTCCAAAGAGCCATGAAAAGACTTTCTACTCCCAAGGAGACAAGAGATATTAAGCCGCAAATACGTCCGGCGCGCGTCTTTTCTCCGCCGCGCAACACATTTAAAAAAAATCGTAGCGTGAAAAACGTGGGTTCGATCCGCGTGCCGCTCGAAGGCGATTACAGGGGAGATGCATCCCTTTCAAAAGAGCCATGAACAGACTTTCTACTCCCAAGGAGACCAGAAATATTAACATATAAAGCGTTACGCTCCAGTCGGATGAACGAGAAACGCTTGTACAATTGCAACGAATTGGAGGAGAAACTTTAAACAAACGCGCTGACTTTGAACGCTCACATCTAGGCCGGGCCAACTCCAAATGGCGTGCAACTCGGTGTGCATCACCTCCATGACTGTCCCTAACGAACGCCACCTGCCACGCTTTCGGCCTATCCCTGGCGGCATTAAAAAATCGTAGCGTGATAACGATGGTTCCGATGCGCGTGCCGCTCGAAGGCGATTACAGGGGAGATACAGCCCTTTCCAAAGAGCCATGAACAGACTTTCTACTCCCAAGGAGACAAGAGATATTACGCGCATTTTCTCCGACGCGCACCACGTTTAAAAAATCGTAGCGTGAGAACGATGGGTCCGATCCGCGTGCCGCTTAAAGGCAATTACAGGGGAGATGCAACCCTTTCCAAAGAACCATGAAAAGACTTTCTACTCCCAAGTAGACAAGAGATATTAAGCCGCAATGACGTCCGACGCGCGCATTTTCTCTGCCGCGCAGCACATTTAAAAAAATCATAGCGTGAAAACCGTGGGTTCGATCCGCGTGCCGCTCGAAGGCGATTAGAAGGGAGATGCAGCCATTTCCAAAGAGCCATGAACAGACTTCCTACTCCCAAGGAGACAAGAGATATTAAGCCACAAATACGTCCGGACCGCGTCTTTTCTCCGCAGCTCACCACATTTAAAAAAATCGCAGCGTGAAAACCGTGGGTTCGATATAGTATACATACAGAGTATATAGTTTGACCAAAAGATCGTGCTGATCTTTGATCTCCTGGTTCTTCATCTCCAGCGCCACTTTCAGACTCATAATGTCCTCCTCTATGGGCTGGTATAACACAGACACGAATCATCACTACAGCCAGTACAATGGAAAGGTGTGAATGTGTACTGAATGTGTACTGACGTTATAAGTGAGAGGTGGTGGTACTGGTGGATGTGTACTGACACTATAAGGGATCTCTACCTGCAGTGACAGTTTGAGCTTCTCAAGTTCTTCCTCCAGAGATTTCTTCTCCTGTTCACAGGCCATTTTCATATCTGCCAGAGCAAGTATCATTACTGCTGGATATAACACAGATTGTATATACTACATAATTACTGCTGAATATATAAAATATAATATATATAGTACTATACATATATTAGTGTCACTTTTATTGGAGCCTAAAGGCTAGCATTCATTATTAGTTATGTTAGTATTATTGCATTTCCATAGTACTTACTCTTGATGGACCTGTTATGCTCCTCCTCCTCCTGCTGTTTCTGCAGGAGCTCTGTCTCCTCCTGCTGCTTGTGTTTCAGCATCTCCTGAAGAACCTGCAGCTCCTTCTGCTTCTGCAACCTCAACTCCTTCAGCTGCTCCAACAAACTGTTCTCCAACTCCTCCTTCTCACACCGCAAACACTCCAATCGGGCCACAGGCCCCACTAGTGACACAGAACCACACACACACACACACACACACACACAAAGAGAGAGATAAACATGTATAAATGTATAAGAATTTGTGGATAAAATTATTATGAGATTATTTATAATCAAACGACTACACTACACAACCACATCTTCCTTTTATTTACATATTATACAGATATTTAGAGATATTTACATTTTATTTACCCGCGTGCGTCTCTCTTCTCCAAGGTAGCGGAGAGATATGAAAGGATAAAAGGGGAAAAGAATAAAATGCACGTCGGTTTTAAATTCGCAGGCTACCTGCGCTGAAGGCGTGGAAAACGAGCACGTGACGGAAAGGCTTCCGTACCCGATGGGTCCAAATCACATGCCCAGCAAAGTAGCCTTAAACCTGGACACGCAATGGAGAGCATTTGACCCTTTAAAATCATACTACAACCAGACTTCCAGGCCCAAGAGGTCACACAGCCATGCCCAGCAAAGTAGCTCTGGGCCTGGGCACACTTCACGCAGTTTGACCGTTTAAATAAAACTAGAAACAGACTTCCTGGCCCAAGAGGTCACAGTCATACCCAGCAAAGTACGTTTAAACCTGGAAACAAATCCGATCCTTTCTGTCATTCAAAGGAATGGGCCTGCAACTCACAACCACATCCCCAGTGAAGCGCACCGTCACCCAGCCACACTACCCCACCTTGCCCGTCCTGGAACAACCACACCTCCAGGGCACCACATGCCAATCTCTCATGCCCAGCAAACTGCAACCTCACGCAGCCAGGCCACACACTGTCTCCCCTTGTACAGTCCAAGGACGAACTCCTCCACAAACCTGGTGTTCACGCGCACACACGCAATTACAACGAATTGGTGGAGAACTTTGAAACAAACGTGCTGACTTTGAATACTCACATCTAGGCTGGGCCAGGTCCAAATGGCCTGCAGCTCGGTGCGCATTAACTGCTTGACTGTCCGTCACAAACGCCACCTGCCAAGCGTTCGTTCCGTCCCTGGCGGATTTTAAAAAATCGTAGCGTGAGAACGATGGGTCCGATCCGCGTGCCGCTTAAAGGCGATTACAGGGGAGATGCAACCCATTCCAAAGAACCATGAAAAGACTTTCTACTCCCAAGGAAACGAGATATTAAGCCGCAATGACATCCGACGCGCGCATTTTCTCCGCCGCGCAGCACATTTAAAAAAATCATAGCGTGAAAACCGTGGGTTCGATCCGCGTGCCGCTCGAAGGCGATTACAGGGGAGATGCAGCCCTTTCCAAAGAGGCATGAACAGACTTCCTACTCCCAAGGAGCCCAAAGATATTAAGCCGCAAATACGTCCTACGCGCGTCTTTTCTACGCCGCGCACCACATTTAAAAAATCGTATCGGAAGAACGGTGGGTCCAATCCGCGTGCCGCTTAAAGGCGATTACAAGGGAGATGCAAACCTTTCCAAAGAGCCATGAAAAGACTTTCTACTCCCAAGGAGACAAGAGATATTACGCGCATTTTCTCCGACGCGCACCACGTTTAAAAAATCGTAGCGTGAGAACGGTGGGTCCGATCCGCGTGCCGCTTAAAGACGATTACAGGGGAGATGCATCCCTTTCCAAAGAGCCATGAACAGACTTTCTACTCCCAAGGAGACCAGAGATATTAACAGATAAAGCGTTACGCTCCAGTCGGATGAGCGAGAAACGCTTGTACAATTGCAACGAATTGGAGGAGAAAGTTTAAACAAACGCGATGACTTTGAAGGCTCACATCTAGGCCGGGCCAGGTCCAAATGGCCTGCAACTCGGTCCGCATCACGTCCATGACTTTTCCTAACGAACGCCACCTGCCAAGCTTTCGGCCAGTCCCTGTCGGCATTAAAAAATCGTAGCGTGATAACGATGGTTCCGATCCGCGTGCCGCGCGAAGGCGATTACAGGGGAGATGCAGCCCTTTCCAAAGAGCCATGAACAGACTTTCTACTCCCAAGGAGCCCAAAGATATTAAGCCGCAAATAAGTCCTACGCGCGTCTTTTCTACGCCTCGCACCACATTTAAAAAATCGTAGCGTAAGAACGGTGGGTCCGATCCGCGTGCCGCTTAAAGGCGATTACAGGGGAGATGCAACCCTTTCCAAAGAACCATGAAAAGACTTTCTACTCCCAAGGAGACAATAGATATTAAGCCGAAATGACGTCCGACGCGCGCATTTTCTCCGACGCGCACCACATTTAAAAAAATCATAGCGTGAAAACCGTGGGTTCGATCCGCGTGCCGCTCGAAGGCGATTACAGCGGAGATGCAGCCCTTTCCAAAGAGCCATGAAAAGACTTTCTACTCCCAAGGAGACAAGAGATATTAAGCCGAAATGACGTCCGACGCGCGCATTTCCTCCGCCGCGCACCACATTTAAAAAAATCATAGCGTGAAAACCGTGGGTTCGATCCGCGTGCCGCTCGAAGGCGATTACAGGGGAGATGCAGCCCTTTCCAAAGAGCCATGAACAGACTTTCTACTCCCAAGGAGACCAGAAATATTAACTTATAAAGCGTTACGCTCCAGTCGGATGAACGAGAAACGCTTGTACAATTGCAACGAATTGGAGGAGAAAGTTTAAACAAACGCGCTGACTTTGAACGCTCACATCTAGGCCGGGCCAACTCCAAATGGCGTGCAACTCGGTGTGCATCACCTCCATGACTGTCCCTAACGAACGCCACCTGCCACGCTTTCGGCCTATCCCTGGCGGCATTAAAAAATCGTAGCGTGATAACGATGGTTCCGATGCGCGTGCCGCTCGAAGGCGATTACAGGGGAGATACAGCCCTTTCCAAAGAGCCATGAACAGACTTTCTACTCCCAAGGAGACAAGAGATATTACGCGCATATTCTCCGACGCGCACCACGTTTAAAAAATCGTAGCGTGAGAACGGTGGGTCCGATCCGCGTGCCGCTTAAAGGCGATTACAGGGGAGATACAGCCCTTTCCAAAGAGGCATGAACAGACTTCCTACTCCCAAGGACACAAGAGATATTAAGCCGCAATGACGTCCGACGCGCGCATTTTCTCCGCCGCGCAGCACATTTAAAAAAATCATAGCGTGAAAACCGTGGGTTCGATCCGCGTGCCGCTCGAAGGCGATTACAGGGGAGATGGAGCCCTTTCCAAAGAGGCATGAACAGACTTCCTACTCCCAAGGAGCCCAAAGATATTAAGCCGCAAATACGTCCTACGCGCGTCTTTTCTACGCCGCGCACCACATTTAAAAAATCGTAGCGTAAGAACGGTGGGTCCGATCCGCGTGCCGCTTAAAGGCGATTACAGGGGAGATGCAAACCTTTCCAAAGAGCCATGAAAAGACTTTCTACTCCCAAGGAGACAAGAGATATTAAGCCGCAATGACGTCCGACGCGCGCATTTTCTCCGACGCGCAACACATTTAAAAAAATCATAGCGTGAAAACCGTGGGTTCGATCCGCGTGCCGCTCGAAGGCGATTACAGGGGAGATGCAGCCCTTTCCAAAGAGCCATGAACAGACTTTCTACTCCCAATGAGACAAGAGATATCAAGCCGCAAATACGTCCGGCGCGCGTCTATTCTCCGCCGCGCAACACATTTTAAAAAATCGTAGCGTGAAAACCGTGGGTTCGATCCGCGTGCCGCTTAAAGGCGATTACAGGGGAGATGCAGCCCTTTCCAAAGAGCCATGAAAAGACTTTCTACTCCCAAGGAGACAAGAGATATTAAGCCGAAATGACGTCCGACGCGCGCATTTCCTCCGCCGCGCACCACATTTAAAAAAATCATAGCGTGAAAACCGTGGGTTCGATCCGCGTGCCGCTCGAAGGCGATTACAGGGGAGATGCAGCCCTTTCCAAAGAGCCATGAACAGACTTCCTACTCCCAAGGAGACAAGAGATATTAAGCCGCAAATACGTCCTACGCCGCGCACCACATTTAAAAAATCGTAGCGTAAGAACGGTGGGTCCGATCCGCGTGCCGCTTAAAGGCGATTACAGGGGAGATGCAACCCTTTCCAAAGAGGCATGAACAGACTTCCTACTCCCAAGGAGACAAGAGATATTAAGCCGCAATGACGTCCGACGCGCGCATTTTCTCCGCCGCGCAGCACATTTAAAAAAATCATAGCGTGAAAACCGTGGGTTCGATCCGCGTGCCGCTCGAAGGCGATTACAGGGGAGATGGAGCCCTTTCCAAAGAGGCATGAACAGACTTCCTACTCCCAAGGAGCCCAAAGATATTAAGCCGCAAATACGTCCTACGCGCGTCTTTTCTACGCCGCGCACCACATTTAAAAAATCGTAGCGTAAGAACGGTGGGTCCGATCCGCGTGCCGCTTAAAGGCGATTACAGGGGAGATGCAAACCTTTCCAAAGAGCCATGAAAAGACTTTCTACTCCCAAGGAGACAAGAGATATTAAGCCGCAATGACGTCCGACGCGCGCATTTTCTCCGACGCGCAACACATTTAAAAAAATCATAGCGTGAAAACCGTGGGTTCGATCCGCGTGCCGCTCGAAGGCGATTACAGGGGAGATGCAGCCCTTTCCAAAGAGCCATGAACAGACTTTCTACTCCCAATGAGACAAGAGATATCAAGCCGCAAATACGTCCGGCGCGCGTCTATTCTCCGCCGCGCAACACATTTAAAAAAATCGTAGCGTGAAAACCGTGGGTTCGATCCGCGTGCCGCTTAAAGGCGATTACAGGGGAGATGCAGCCCTTTCCAAAGAGCCATGAAAAGACTTTCTACTCCCAAGGAGACAAGAGATATTAAGCCGAAATGACGTCCGACGCGCGCATTTTCTCCGCCGCGCACCACATTTAAAAAAATCATAGCGTGAAAACCGTGGGTTCGATCCGCGTGCCGCTCGAAGGCGATTACAGGGGAGATGCAGCCCTTTCCAAAGAGGCATGAACAGACTTCCTACTCCCAAGGAGCCCAAAGATATTAAGCCGCAAATACGTCCTACGCGCGTCTTTTCTACGCCGCGCACCACATTTAAAAAATCGTATCGGAAGAACGGTGGGTTCGATCCGCGTGCCGCTCGAAGGCGATTACAGCGGAGATGCAGCCCTTTCCAAAGAGCCATGAAAAGACTTCCTACTCCCAAGGAGACAAGAGATATTAAGCCGCAATGACGTCCGACGCGCGCATTTTCTCCGCCGCGCAGCACATTTAAAAAAAATCATAGCGTGAAAACCGTGGGTTCGATCCGCGTGCCGCTCGAAGGCGATTACAGGGGAGATGGAGCCCTTTCCAAAGAGGCATGAACAGACTTCCTACTCCCAAGGAGCCCAAAGATATTAAGCCGCAAATACGTCCTACGCGCGTCTTTTCTACGCCGCGCACCACATTTAAAAAATCGTAGCGTAAGAACGGTGGGTCCGATCCGCGTGCCGCTTAAAGGCGATTACAGGGGAGATGCAAACCTTTCCAAAGAGCCATGAAAAGACTTTCTACTCCCAAGGAGACAAGAGATATTAAGCCGCAATGACGTCCGACGCGCGCATTTTTTCCGACGCGCAACACATTTAAAAAAATCATAGCGTGAAAACCGTGGGTTCGATCCGCGTGCCGCTTAAAGGCGATTACAGGGGAGATGCAGCCCTTTCCAAAGAGCCATGAAAAGACTTTCTACTCCCAAGGAGACAAGAGATATTAAGCCGAAATGACGTCCGACGCGCGCATTTCCTCCGCCGCGCACCACATTTAAAAAAATCATAGCGTGAAAACCGTGGGTTCGATCCGCGTGCCGCTCGAAGGCGATTACAGGGGAGATGCAGCCCTTTCCAAAGAGGCATGAACAGACTTCCTCCTCCCAAGGACCCCAAAGATATTAAGCCGCAAATACGTCCTACGCGCGTCTTTTCTACGCCGCGCACCACATTTAAAAAATCGTATCGGAAGAACGGTGGGTCCAATCCGCGTGCCGCTTAAAGGCGATTACAAGGGAGATGCAAACCTTTCCAAAGAGCCATGAAAAGACTTTCTACTCCCAAGGAGACAATAGATATTAAGCCGAAATGACGTCCGACGCGCGCATTTTCTCCGACGCGCACCACATTTAAAAAAATCATAGCGTGAAAACCGTGGGTTCGATCCGCGTGCCGCTCGAAGGCGATTACAGCGGAGATGCAGCCCTTTCCAAAGAGCCATGAAAAGACTTTCTACTCCCAAGGAGACAAGAGATATTAAGCCGAAATGACGTCCGACGCGCGCATTTCCTCCGCCGCGCACCACATTTAAAAAAATCATAGCGTGAAAACCGTGGGTTCGATCCGCGTGCCGCTCGAAGGCGATTACAGGGGAGATGCAGCCCTTTCCAAAGAGCCATGAACAGACTTTCTACTCCCAAGGAGACCAGAAATATTAACTTATAAAGCGTTACGCTCCAGTCGGATGAACGAGAAACGCTTGTACAATTGCAACGAATTGGAGGAGAAAGTTTAAACAAACGCGCTGACTTTGAACGCTCACATCTAGGCCGGGCCAACTCCAAATGGCGTGCAACTCGGTGTGCATCACCTCCATGACTGTCCCTAACGAACGCCACCTGCCACGCTTTCGGCCTATCCCTGGCGGCATTAAAAAATCGTAGCGTGATAACGATGGTTCCGATGCGCGTGCCGCTCGAAGGCGATTACAGGGGAGATACAGCCCTTTCCAAAGAGCCATGAACAGACTTTCTACTCCCAAGGAGACAAGAGATATTACGCGCATTTTCTCCGACGCGCACCACGTTTAAAAAATCGTAGCGTGAGAACGGTGGGTCCGATCCGCGTGCCGCTTAAAGGCGATTACAGGGGAGATGCAACCCTTTCCAAAGAGGCATGAACAGACTTCCTACTCCCAAGGAGACAAGAGATATTAAGCCGCAATGACGTCCGACGCGCACATTTTCTCCGCCGCGCAGCACATTTAAAAAAATCATAGCGTGAAAACCGTGGGTTCGATCCGCGTGCCGCTCGAAGGCGATTACAGGGGAGATGGAGCCCTTTCCAAAAAGGCATGAACAGACTTCCTACTCCCAAGGAGCCCAAAGATATTAAGCCGCAAATACGTCCTACGCGCGTCTTTTCTACGCCGCGCACCACATTTAAAAAATCGTAGCGTAAGAACGGTGGGTCCGATCCGCGTGCCGCTTAAAGGCGATTACAGGGGAGATGCAAACCTTTCCAAAGAGCCATGAAAAGACTTTCTACTCCCAAGGAGACAAGAGATATTAAGCCGCAATGACGTCCGACGCGCGCATTTTTTCCGACGCGCAACACATTTAAAAAAATCATAGCGTGAAAACCGTGGGTTCGATCCGCGTGCCGCTTAAAGGCGATTACAGGGGAGATGCAGCCCTTTCCAAAGAGCCATGAAAAGACTTTCTACTCCCAAGGAGACAAGAGATATTAAGCCGAAATGACGTCCGACGCGCGCATTTCCTCCGCCGCGCACCACATTTAAAAAAATCATAGCGTGAAAACCGTGGGTTCGATCCGCGTGCCGCTCGAAGGCGATTACAGGGGAGATGCAGCCCTTTCCAAAGAGGCATGAACAGACTTCCTCCTCCCAAGGACCCCAAAGATATTAAGCCGCAAATACGTCCTACGCGCGTCTTTTCTACGCCGCGCACCACATTTAAAAAATCGTATCGGAAGAACGGTGGGTCCAATCCGCGTGCCGCTTAAAGGCGATTACAAGGGAGATGCAAACCTTTCCAAAGAGCCATGAAAAGACTTTCTACTCCCAAGGAGACAATAGATATTAAGCCGAAATGACGTCCGACGCGCGCATTTTCTCCGACGCGCACCACATTTAAAAAAATCATAGCGTGAAAACCGTGGGTTCGATCCGCGTGCCGCTCGAAGGCGATTACAGCGGAGATGCAGCCCTTTCCAACGAGCCATGAAAAGACTTTCTACTCCCAAGGAGACAAGAGATATTAAGCCGAAATGACGTCCGACGCGCGCATTTCCTCCGCCGCGCACCACATTTAAAAAAATCATAGCGTGAAAACCGTGGGTTCGATCCGCGTGCCGCTCGAAGGCGATTACAGGGGAGATGCAGCCCTTTCCAAAGAGCCATGAACAGACTTTCTACTCCCAAGGAGACCAGAAATATTAACTTATAAAGCGTTACGCTCCAGTCGGATGAACGAGAAACGCTTGTACAATTGCAACGAATTGGAGGAGAAAGTTTAAACAAACGCGCTGACTTTGAACGCTCACATCTAGGCCGGGCCAACTCCAAATGGCGTGCAACTCGGTGTGCATCACCTCCATGACTGTCCCTAACGAACGCCACCTGCCACGCTTTCGGCCTATCCCTGGCGGCATTAAAAAATCGTAGCGTGATAACGATGGTTCCGATGCGCGTGCCGCTCGAAGGCGATTACAGGGGAGATACAGCCCTTTCCAAAGAGCCATGAACAGACTTTCTACTCCCAAGGAGACAAGAGATATTACGCGCATTTTCTCCGACGCGCACCACGTTTAAAAAATCGTAGCGTGAGAACGGTGGGTCCGATCCGCGTGCCGCTTAAAGGCGATTACAGGGGAGATGCAACCCTTTCCAAAGAGGCATGAACAGACTTCCTACTCCCAAGGAGACAAGAGATATTAAGCCGCAATGACGTCCGACGCGCACATTTTCTCCGCCGCGCAGCACATTTAAAAAAATCATAGCGTGAAAACCGTGGGTTCGATCCGCGTGCCGCTCGAAGGCGATTACAGGGGAGATGGAGCCCTTTCCAAAAAGGCATGAACAGACTTCCTACTCCCAAGGAGCCCAAAGATATTAAGCCGCAAATACGTCCTACGCGCGTCTTTTCTACGCCGCGCACCACATTTAAAAAATCGTAGCGTAAGAACGGTGGGTCCGATCCGCGTGCCGCTTAAAGGCGATTACAGGGGAGATGCAAACCTTTCCAAAGAGCCATGAAAAGACTTTCTACTCCCAAGGAGACAAGAGATATTAAGCCGCAATGACGTCCGACGCGCGCATTTTCTCCGACGCGCAACACATTTAAAAAAATCATAGCGTGAAAACCGTGGGTTCGATCCGCGTGCCGCTCGAAGGCGATTACAGGGGAGATGCAGCCCTTTCCAAAGAGCCATGAACAGACTTTCTACTCCCAATGAGACAAGAGATATCAAGCCGCAAATACGTCCGGCGCGCGTCTATTCTCCGCCGCGCAACACATTTAAAAAAATCGTAGCGTGAAAACCGTGGGTTCGATCCGCGTGCCGCTTAAAGGCGATTACAGGGGAGATGCAGCCCTTTCCAAAGAGCCATGAAAAGACTTTCTACTCCCAAGGAGACAAGAGATATTAAGCCGAAATGACGTCCGACGCGCGCATTTCCTCCGCCGCGCACCACATTTAAAAAAATCATAGCGTGAAAACCGTGGGTTCGATCCGCGTGCCGCTCGAAGGCGATTACAGGGGAGATGCAGCCCTTTCCAAAGAGGCATGAACAGACTTCCTACTCCCAAGGAGCCCAAAGATATTAAGCCGCAAATACGTGCTACGCGCGTCTTTTCTACGCCGCGCACCACATTTAAAAAATCGTATCGGAAGAACGGTGGGTCCAATCCGCGTGCCGCTTAAAGGCGATTACAAGGGAGATGCAAACCTTTCCAAAGAGCCATGAAAAGACTTTCTACTCCCAAGGAGACAATAGATATTAAGCCGAAATGACGTCCGACGCGCGCATTTTCTCCGCCGCGCACCACATTTAAAAAAATCATAGCGTGAAAACCGTGGGTTCGATCCGCGTGCCGCTCGAAGGCGATTACAGCGGAGATGCAGCCCTTTCCAAAGAGCCATGAAAAGACTTTCTACTCCCAAGGAGACAAGAGATATTAAGCCGAAATGACGTCCGACGCGCGCATTTCCTCCGCCGCGCACCACATTTAAAAAAATCATAGCGTGAAAACCGTGGGTTCGATCCGCGTGCCGCTCGAAGGCGATTACAGGGGAGATGCAGCCCTTTCCAAAGAGCCATGAACAGACTTTCTACTCCCAAGGAGACCAGAAATATTAACTTATAAAGCGTTACGCTCCAGTCGGATGAACGAGAAACGCTTGTACAATTGCAACGAATTGGAGGAGAAAGTTTAAACAAACGCGCTGACTTTGAACGCTCACATCTAGGCCGGGCCAACTCCAAATGGCGTGCAACTCGGTGTGCATCACCTCCATGACTGTCCCTAACGAACGCCACCTGCCACGCTTTCGGCCTATCCCTGGCGGCATTAAAAAATCGTAGCGTGATAACGATGGTTCCGATGCGCGTGCCGCTCGAAGGCGATTACAGGGGAGATACAGCCCTTTCCAAAGAGCCATGAACAGACTTTCTACTCCCAAGGAGACAAGAGATATTACGCGCATTTTCTCCGACGCGCACCACGTTTAAAAAATCGTAGCGTGAGAACGGTGGGTCCGATCCGCGTGCCGCTTAAAGGCGATTACAGGGGAGATGCAACCCTTTCCAAAGAGGCATGAACAGACTTCCTACTCCCAAGGAGACAAGAGATATTAAGCCGCAATGACGTCCGACGCGCGCATTTTCTCCGCCGCGCAGCACATTTAAAAAAATCATAGCGTGAAAACCGTGGGTTCGATCCGCGTGCCGCTCGAAGGCGATTACAGGGGAGATGGAGCCCTTTCCAAAGAGGCATGAACAGACTTCCTACTCCCAAGGAGCCCAAAGATATTAAGCCGCAAATACGTCCTACGCGCGTCTTTTCTACGCCGCGCACCACATTTAAAAAATCGTAGCGTAAGAACGGTGGGTCCGATCCGCGTGCCGCTTAAAGGCGATTACAGGGGAGATGCAAACCTTTCCAAAGAGCCATGAAAAGACTTTCTACTCCCAAGGAGACAAGAGATATTAAGCCGCAATGACGTCCGACGCGCGCATTTTCTCCGACGCGCAACACATTTAAAAAAATCATAGCGTGAAAACCGTGGGTTCGATCCGCGTGCCGCTCGAAGGCGATTACAGGGGAGATGCAGCCCTTTCCAAAGAGCCATGAACAGACTTTCTACACCCAATGAGACAAGAGATATTAAGCCGCAAATACGTCCGGCGCGCGTCTTTTCTCCGCCGCGCAACACATTTAAAAAAAATCGTAGCGTGAAAAACGTGGGTTCGATCCGCGTGCCGCTCGAAGGTGATTACAGGGGAGATGCAGCCCTTTCCAAAGAGCCATGAACAGACTTTCTACTCCCAAGGAGCCCAAAGATATTAAGCCGCAAATAAGTCCTACGCGCGTCTTTTCTACGCCTCGCACCACATTTAAAAAATCGTAGCGTAAGAACGGTGGGTCCGATCCGCGTGCCGCTTAAAGGCGATTACAGGGGAGATGCAACCCTTTCCAAAGAACCATGAAAAGACTTTCTACTCCCAAGGAGACAAGAGATATTAAGCCGCAATGACGTCCGACGCGCGCATTTTCTCCGCCGCGCAGCACATTTAAAAAAATCATAGCGTGAAAACCGTGGGTTCGATCCGCGTGCCGCTCGAAGGCGATTACAGGGGAGATGCAGCCCTTTCCAAAGAGGCATGAACAGACTTCCTACTCCCAAAGAGCCCAAAGATATTAAGCCGCAAATACGTCCTACGCGCGTCTTTTCTACGCCGCGCACAACATTTAAAAAATCGTAGCGTAAGAACGGTGGGTCCGATCCGCGTGCCGCTTAAAGGCGATTACAGGGGAGATGCAAACCTTTCCAAAGAGCCATGAACAGACTTTCTACTCCCAATGAGACAAGAGATATCAAGCCGCAAATACGTCCGGCGCGCGTCTATTCTCCGCCTCGCAACACATTTAAAAAAAATCGTAGCGTGAAAACCGTGGGTTCGATCCGCGTGCCGCTTAAAGGCGATTACAGGGGAGATGCAGCCCTTTCCAAAGAGCCATGAAAAGACTTTCTACTCCCAAGGAGACAAGAGATATTAAGCCGAAATGACGTCCGACGCGCGCATTTCCTCCGCCGCGCACCACATTTAAAAAAATCATAGCGTGAAAACCGTGGGTTCGATCCGCGTGCCGCTCGAAGGCGATTACAGGGGAGATGCAGCCCTTTCCAAAGAGGCATGAACAGACTTCCTACTCCCAAGGAGCCCAAAGATATTAAGCCGCAAATACGTCCTACGCGCGTCTTTTCTACGCCGCGCACCACATTTAAAAAATCGTATCGGAAGAACGGTGGGTCCAATCCGCGTGCCGCTTAAAGGCGATTACAAGGGAGATGCAAACCTTTCCAAAGAGCCATGAAAAGACTTTCTATTCCCAAGGAGACAATAGATATTAAGCCGAAATGACGTCCGACGCGCGCATTTTCTCCGACGCGCACCACATTTAAAAAAATCATAGCGTGAAAACCGTGGGTTCGATCCGCGTGCCGCTCGAAGGAGATTACAGCGGAGATGCAGCCCTTTCCAAAGAGCCATGAAAAGACTTTCTACTCCTAAGGAGACAAGAGATATTAAGCCGAAATGACGTCCGACGCGCGCATTTCCTCCGCCGCGCACCACATTTAAAAAAATCATAGCGTGAAAACCGTGGGTTCGATCCGCGTGCCGCTCGAAGGCGATTACAGGGGAGATGCAGCCCTTTCCAAAGAGCCATGAACAGACTTTCTACTCCCAAGGAGACCAGAAATATTAACTTATAAAGCGTTACGCTCCAGTCGGATGAACGAGAAACGCTTGTACAATTGCAACGAATTGGAGGAGAAAGTTTAAACAAACGCGCTGACTTTGAACGCTCACATCTAGGCCGGGCCAACTCCAAATGGCGTGCAACTCGGTGTGCATCACCTCCATGACTGTCCCTAACGAACGCCACCTGCCACGCTTTCGGCCTATCCCTGGCGGCATTAAAAAATCGTAGCGTGATAACGATGGTTCCGATGCGCGTGCCGCTCGAAGGCGATTACAGGGGAGATACAGCCCTTTCCAAAGAGCCATGAACAGACTTTCTACTCCCAAGGAGACAAGAGATATTACGCGCATTTTCTCCGACGCGCACCACGTTTAAAAAATCGTAGCGTGAGAACGGTGGGTCCGATCCGCGTGCCGCTTAAAGGCGATTACAGGGGAGATGCAACCCTTTCCAAAGAGGCATGAACAGACTTCCTACTCCCAAGGAGACAAGAGATATTAAGCCGCAATGACGTCCGACGCGCACATTTTCTCCGCCGCGCAGCACATTTAAAAAAATCATAGCGTGAAAACCGTGGGTTCGATCCGCGTGCCGCTCGAAGGCGATTACAGGGGAGATGGAGCCCTTTCCAAAAAGGCATGAACAGACTTCCTACTCCCAAGGAGCCCAAAGATATTAAGCCGCAAATACGTCCTACGCGCGTCTTTTCTACGCCGCGCACCACATTTAAAAAATCGTAGCGTAAGAACGGTGGGTCCGATCCGCGTGCCGCTTAAAGGCGATTACAGGGGAGATGCAAACCTTTCCAAAGAGCCATGAAAAGACTTTCTACTCCCAAGGAGACAAGAGATATTAAGCCGCAATGACGTCCGACGCGCGCATTTTCTCCGACGCGCAACACATTTAAAAAAATCATAGCGTGAAAACCGTGGGTTCGATCCGCGTGCCGCTCGAAGGCGATTACAGGGGAGATGCAGCCCTTTCCAAAGAGCCATGAACAGACTTTCTACTCCCAATGAGACAAGAGATATCAAGCCGCAAATACGTCCGGCGCGCGTCTATTCTCCGCCGCGCAACACATTTAAAAAAATCGTAGCGTGAAAACCGTGGGTTCGATCCGCGTGCCGCTTAAAGGCGATTACAGGGGAGATGCAGCCCTTTCCAAAGAGCCATGAAAAGACTTTCTACTCCCAAGGAGACAAGAGATATTAAGCCGAAATGACGTCCGACGCGCGCATTTCCTCCGCCGCGCACCACATTTAAAAAAATCATAGCGTGAAAACCGTGGGTTCGATCCGCGTGCCGCTCGAAGGCGATTACAGGGGAGATGCAGCCCTTTCCAAAGAGGCATGAACAGACTTCCTACTCCCAAGGAGCCCAAAGATATTAAGCCGCAAATACGTGCTACGCGCGTCTTTTCTACGCCGCGCACCACATTTAAAAAATCGTATCGGAAGAACGGTGGGTCCAATCCGCGTGCCGCTTAAAGGCGATTACAAGGGAGATGCAAACCTTTCCAAAGAGCCATGAAAAGACTTTCTACTCCCAAGGAGACAATAGATATTAAGCCGAAATGACGTCCGACGCGCGCATTTTCTCCGCCGCGCACCACATTTAAAAAAATCATAGCGTGAAAACCGTGGGTTCGATCCGCGTGCCGCTCGAAGGCGATTACAGCGGAGATGCAGCCCTTTCCAAAGAGCCATGAAAAGACTTTCTACTCCCAAGGAGACAAGAGATATTAAGCCGAAATGACGTCCGACGCGCGCATTTCCTCCGCCGCGCACCACATTTAAAAAAATCATAGCGTGAAAACCGTGGATTCGATCCGCGTGCCGCTCGAAGGCGATTACAGGGGAGATGCAGCCCTTTCCAAAGAGCCATGAACAGACTTTCTACTCCCAAGGAGACCAGAAATATTAACTTATAAAGCGTTACGCTCCAGTCGGATGAACGAGAAACGCTTGTACAATTGCAACGAATTGGAGGAGAAAGTTTAAACAAACGCGCTGACTTTGAACGCTCACATCTAGGCCGGGCCAACTCCAAATGGCGTGCAACTCGGTGTGCATCACCTCCATGACTGTCCCTAACGAACGCCACCTGCCACGCTTTCGGCCTATCCCTGGCGGCATTAAAAAATCGTAGCGTGATAACGATGGTTCCGATGCGCGTGCCGCTCGAAGGCGATTACAGGGGAGATACAGCCCTTTCCAAAGAGCCATGAACAGACTTTCTACTCCCAAGGAGACAAGAGATATTACGCGCATTTTCTCCGACGCGCACCACGTTTAAAAAATCGTAGCGTGAGAACGGTGGGTCCGATCCGCGTGCCGCTTAAAGGCGATTACAGGGGAGATGCAACCCTTTCCAAAGAGGCATGAACAGACTTCCTACTCCCAAGGAGACAAGAGATATTAAGCCGCAATGACGTCCGACGCGCGCATTTTCTCCGCCGCGCAGCACATTTAAAAAAATCATAGCGTGAAAACCGTGGGTTCGATCCGCGTGCCGCTCGAAGGCGATTACAGGGGAGATGGAGCCCTTTCCAAAGAGGCATGAACAGACTTCCTACTCCCAAGGAGCCCAAAGATATTAAGCCGCAAATACGTCCTACGCGCGTCTTTTCTACGCCGCGCACCACATTTAAAAAATCGTAGCGTAAGAACGGTGGGTCCGATCCGCGTGCCGCTTAAAGGCGATTACAGGGGAGATGCAAACCTTTCCAAAGAGCCATGAAAAGACTTTCTACTCCCAAGGAGACAAGAGATATTAAGCCGCAATGACGTCCGACGCGCGCATTTTCTCCGACGCGCAACACATTTAAAAAAATCATAGCGTGAAAACCTTGGGTTCGATCCGCGTGCCGCTCGAAAGCGATTACAGGGGAGATGCAGCCCTTTCCAAAGAGCCATGAACAGACTTTCTACTCCCAATGAGACAAGAGATATCAAGCCGCAAATACGTCCGGCGCGCGTCTATTCTCCGCCGCGCAACACATTTAAAAAAATCGTAGCGTGAAAACCGTGGGTTCGATCCGCGTGCCGCTTAAAGGCGATTACAGGGGAGATGCAGCCCTTTCCAAAGAGCCATGAAAAGACTTTCTACTCCCAAGGAGACAAGAGATATTAAGCCGAAATGACGTCCGACGCGCGCATTTTCTCCGCCGCGAACCACATTTAAAAAAATCATAGCGTGAAAACCGTGGGTTCGATCCGCGTGCCGCTCGAAGGCGATTACAGGGGAGATGCAGCCCTTTCCAAAGAGGCATGAACAGACTTCCTACTCCCAAGGAGCCCAAAGATATTAAGCCGCAAATACGTCCTACGCGCGTCTTTTCTACGCCGCGCACCACATTTAAAAAATCGTATCGGAAGAACGGTGGGTCCAATCCGCGTGCCGCTTAAAGGCGATTACAAGGGAGATGCAAACCTTTCCAAAGAGCCATGAAAAGACTTTCTACTCCCAAGGAGACAATAGATATTAAGCCAAAATGACGTCCGACGCGCGCATTTTCTCCGCCGCGCACCACATTTAAAAAAATCATAGCGTGAAAACCGTGGGTTCGATCCGCGTGCCGCTCGAAGGCGATTACAGCGGAGATGCAGCCCTTTCCAAAGAGCCATGAAAAGACTTTCTACTCCCAAGGAGACAAGAGATATTAAGCCGAAATGACGTCCGACGCGCGCATTTCCTCCGCCGCGCACCACATTTAAAAAAATCATAGCGTGAAAACCGTGGGTTCGATCCGCGTGCCGCTCGAAGGCGATTACAGCAGAGATGCAGCCCTTTCCAAAGAGCCATGAAAAGACTTTCTACTCCCAAGGAGACAAGAGATATTAAGCCGCAAATACGTCCGGCGCGCGTCTTTTCTCCGCCGCGCAACACATTTAAAAAAAATCGTAGCGTGAAAAACGTGGGTTCGATCCGCGTGCCGCTCGAAGGCGATTACAGGGGAGATGCATCCCTTTCAAAAGAGCCATGAACAGACTTTCTACTCCCAAGGAGACCAGAAATATTAACATATAAAGCGTTACGCTCCAGTCGGATGAACGAGAAACGCTTGTACAATTGCAACGAATTGGAGGAGAAACTTTAAACAAACGCGCTGACTTTGAACGCTCACATCTAGGCCGGGCCAACTCCAAATGGCGTGCAACTCGGTGTGCATCACCTCCATGACTGTCCCTAACGAACGCCACCTGCCACGCTTTCGGCCTATCCCTGGCGGCATTAAAAAATCGTAGCGTGATAACGATGGTTCCGATGCGCGTGCCGCTCGAAGGCGATTACAGGGGAGATACAGCCCTTTCCAAAGAGCCATGAACAGACTTTCTACTCCCAAGGAGACAAGAGATATTACGCGCATTTTCTCCGACGCGCACCACGTTTAAAAAATCGTAGCGTGAGAACGATGGGTCCGATCCGCGTGCCGCTTAAAGGCAATTACAGGGGAGATGCAACCCTTTCCAAAGAACCATGAAAAGACTTTCTACTCCCAAGGAGACAAGAGATATTAAGCCGCAATGACGTCCGACGCGCGCATTTTCTCTGCCGCGCAGCACATTTAAAAAAATCATAGCGTGAAAACCGTGGGTTCGATCCGCGTGCCGCTCGAAGGCGATTAGAAGGGAGATGCAGCCATTTCCAAAGAGCCATGAACAAACTTCCTACTCCCAAGGAGACAAGAGATATTAAGCCACAAATACGTCCGGACCGCGTCTTTTCTCCGCAGCTCACCACATTTAAAAAAATCGCAGCGTGAAAACCGTGGGTTCGATATAGTATACATACAGAGTATATAGTTTGACCAAAAGATCGTGCTGATCTTTGATCTCCTGGTTCTTCATCTCCAGCGCCACTTTCAGACTCATAATGTCCTCCTCTATGGGCTGGTATAACACAGACACGAATCATCACTACAGCCAGTACAATGGAAAGGTGGGAATGTGTACTGAATGTGTACTGACGTTATAAGTGAGAGGTGGTGGTACTGGTGGATGTGTACTGACACTATAAGGGATCTCTACCTGCAGTGACAGTTTGAGCTTCTCAAGTTCTTCCTCCAGAGATTTCTTCTCCTGTTCACAGGCCATTTTCATATCTGCCAGAGCAAGTATCATTACTGCTGGATATAACACAGATTGTATATACTACATAATTACTGCTGAATATATAAAATATAATATATATAGTACTATACATATATTAGTGTCACTTTTATTGGAGCCTAAAGGCTAGCATTCATTATTAGTTATGTTAGTATTATTGCATTTCCATAGTACTTACTCTTGATGGACCTGTTATGCTCCTCCTCCTCCTGCTGTTTCTGCAGGAGCTCTGTCTCCTCCTGCTGCTTGTGTTTCAGCATCTCCTGAAGAACCTGCAGCTCCTTCTGCTTCTGCAACCTCAACTCCTTCAGCTGCTCCAACAAACTGTTCTCCAACTCCTCCTTCTCCCACCGCAAACACTCCAATCGGGCCACAGGCCCCACTAGTGACACAGAACCACACACACACACACACACACACACAAAGAGAGAGATAAACATGTATAAATGTATAAGAATTTGTGGATAAAATTATTATGAGATTATTTATAATCAAACGACTACACTACACAACCACATCTTCCTTTTATTTACATATTATACAGATATTTAGAGATATTTACATTTTATTTACCCGCGTGCGTCTCTCTTCTCCAAGGTAGCGGAGAGATATGAAAGGATAAAAGGGGAAAAGAATAAAATGCACGTCGGTTTTAAATTCGCAGGCTACCTGCGCTGAAGGCGTGGAAAACGAGCACGTGACGGAAAGGCTTCCGTACCCGATGGGTCCAAATCACATGCCCAGCAAAGTAGCCTTAAACCTGGACACGCAATGGAGAGCATTTGACCCTTTAAAATCATACTACAACCAGACTTCCAGGCCCAAGAGGTCACACAGCCATGCCCAGCAAAGTAGCTCTGGGCCTGGGCACACTTCACGCAGTTTGACCGTTTAAATAAAACTAGAAACAGACTTCCTGGCCCAAGAGGTCACAGTCATACCCAGCAAAGTACGTTTAAACCTGGAAACAAATCCGATCCTTTCTGTCATTCAAAGGAATGGGCCTGCAACTCACAACCACATCCCCAGTGAAGCGCACCGTCACCCAGCCACACTACCCCACCTTGCCCGTCCTGGAACAACCACACCTCCAGGGCACCACATGCCAATCTCTCATGCCCAGCAAACTGCAACCTCACGAAGCCAGGCCACACACTGTCTCCCCTTGTACAGTCCAAGGACGAACTCCTCCACAAACCTGGTGTTCACGCGCACACACGCAATTACAACGAATTGGTGGAGAACTTTGAAACAAACGTGCTGACTTTGAATACTCACATCTAGGCTGGGCCAGGTCCAAATGGCCTGCAGCTCGGTGCGCATTAACTGCTTGACTGTCCGTCACAAACGCCACCTGCCAAGCGTTCGTTCCGTCCCTGGCGGATTTTAAAAAATCGTAGCGTGAGAACGATGGGTCCGATCCGCGTGCCGCTTAAAGGCGATTACAGGGGAGATGCAACCCATTCCAAAGAACCATGAAAAGACTTTCTACTCCCAAGGAAACGAGATATTAAGCCGCAATGACATCCGACGCGCGCATTTTCTCCGCCGCGCAGCACATTTAAAAAAATCATAGCGTGAAAACCGTGGGTTCGATCCGCGTGCCGCTCGAAGGCGATTACAGGGGAGATGCAGCCCTTTCCAAAGAGGCATGAACAGACTTCCTACTCCCAAGGAGCCCAAAGATATTAAGCCGCAAATACGTCCTACGCGCGTCTTTTCTACGCCGCGCACCACATTTAAAAAATCGTATCGGAAGATCGGTGGGTCCAATCCGCGTGCCGCTAAAAGGCGATTACAAGGGAGATGCAAACCTTTCCAAAGAGCCATGAAAAGACTTTCTACTCCCAAGGAGACAAGAGATATTACGCGCATTTTCTCCGACGCGCACCACGTTTAAAAAATCGTAGCGTGAGAACGGTGGGTCCGATCCGCGTGCCGCTTAAAGACGATTACAGGGGAGATGCATCCCTTTCCAAAGAGCCATGAACAGACTTTCTACTCCCAAGGAGACCAGAGATATTAACAGATAAAGCGTTACGCTCCAGTCGGATGAGCGAGAAACGCTTGTACAATTGCAACGAATTGGAGGAGAAAGTTTAAACAAACGCGCTGACTTTGAAGGCTCACATCTAGGCCGGGCCAGGTCCAAATGGCCTGCAACTCGGTCCGCATCACGTCCATGACTTTTCCTAACGAACGCCACCTGCCAAGCTTTCGGCCAGTCCCTGTCGGCATTAAAAAATCGTAGCGTGATAACGATGGTTCCGATCCGCGTGCCGCGCGAAGGCGATTACAGGGGAGATGCAGCCCTTTCCAAAGAGCCATGAACAGACTTTCTACTCCCAAGGAGCCCAAAGATATTAAGCCGCAAATAAGTCCTACGCGCGTCTTTTCTACGCCTCGCACCACATTTAAAAAATCGTAGCGTAAGAACGGTGGGTCCGATCCGCGTGCCGCTTAAAGGCGATTACAGGGGAGATGCAACCCTTTCCAAAGAACCATGAAAAGACTTTCTACTCCCAAGGAGACAATAGATATTAAGCCGAAATGACGTCCGACGCGCGCATTTTCTCCGACGCGCACCACATTTAAAAAAATCATAGCGTGAAAACCGTGGGTTCGATCCGCGTGCCGCTCGAAGGCGATTACAGCGGAGATGCAGCCCTTTCCAAAGAGCCATGAAAAGACTTTCTACTCCCAAGGAGACAAGAGATATTAAGCCGAAATGACGTCCGACGCGCGCATTTCCTCCGCCGCGCACCACATTTAAAAAAATCATAGCGTGAAAACCGTGGGTTCGATCCGCGTGCCGCTCGAAGGCGATTACAGGGGAGATGCAGCCCTTTCCAAAGAGCCATGAACAGACTTTCTACTCCCAAGGAGACCAGAAATATTAACTTATAAAGCGTTACGCTCCAGTCGGATGAACGAGAAACGCTTGTACAATTGCAACGAATTGGAGGAGAAAGTTTAAATAAACGCGCTGACTTTGAACGCTCACATCTAGGCCGGGCCAACTCCAAATGGCGTGCAACTCGGTGTGCATCACCTCCATGACTGTCCCTAACGAACGCCACCTGCCACGCTTTCGGCCTATCCCTGGCGGCATTAAAAAATCGTAGCGTGATAACGATGGTTCCGATGCGCGTGCCGCTCGAAGGCGATTACAGGGGAGATACAGCCCTTTCCAAAGAGCCATGAACAGACTTTCTACTCCCAAGGAGACAAGAGATATTACGCGCATATTCTCCGACGCGCACCACGTTTAAAAAATCGTAGCGTGAGAACGGTGGGTCCGATCCGCGTGCCGCTTAAAGGCGATTACAGGGGAGATACAGCCCTTTCCAAAGAGGCATGAACAGACTTCCTACTCCCAAGGAGACAAGAGATATTAAGCCGCAATGACGTCCGACGCGCGCATTTTCTCCGCCGCGCAGCACATTTAAAAAAATCATAGCGTGAAAACCGTGGGTTCGATCCGCGTGCCGCTCGAAGGCTATTACAGGGGAGATGGAGCCCTTTCCAAAGAGGCATGAACAGACTTCCTACTCCCAAGGAGCCCAAAGATATTAAGCCGCAAATACGTCCTACGCGCGTCTTTTCTACGCCGCGCACCACATTTAAAAAATCGTAGCGTAAGAACGGTGGGTCCGATCCGCGTGCCGCTTAAAGGCGATTACAGGGGAGATGCAAACCTTTCCAAAGAGCCATGAAAAGACTTTCTACTCCCAAGGAGACAAGAGATATTAAGCCGCAATGACGTCCGACGCGCGCATTTTCTCCGACGCGCAACACATTTAAAAAAATCATAGCGTGAAAACCGTGGGTTCGATCCGCGTGCCGCTCGAAGGCGATTACAGGGGAGATGCAGCCCTTTCCAAAGAGCCATGAACAGACTTTCTACTCCCAATGAGACAAGAGATATCAAGCCGCAAATACGTCCGGCGCGCGTCTATTCTCCGCCGCGCAACACATTTAAAAAAATCGTAGCGTGAAAACCGTGGGTTCGATCCGCGTGCCGCTTAAAGGCGATTACAGGGGAGATGCAGCCCTTTCCAAAGAGCCATGAAAAGACTTTCTACTCCCAAGGAGACAAGAGATATTAAGCCGAAATGACGTCCGACTCGCGCATTTTCTCCGCCGCGCACCACATTTAAAAAAATCATAGCGTGAAAACCGTGGGTTCGATCCGCGTGCCGCTCGAAGGCGATTACAGGGGAGATGCAGCCCTTTCCAAAGAGGCATGAACAGACTTCCTACTCCCAAGGAGCCCAAAGATATTAAGCCGCAAATACGTCCTACGCGCGTATTTTCTACGCCGCGCACCACATTTAAAAAATCGTATCGGAAGAACGGTGGGTTCGATCCGCGTGCCGCTCGAAGGCGATTACAGCGGAGATGCAGCCCTTTCCAAAGAGCCATGAAAAGACTTCCTACTCCCAAGGAGACAAGAGATATTAAGCCGCAATGACGTCCGACGCGCGCATTTTCTCCGCCGCGCAGCACATTTAAAAAAAATCATAGCGTGAAAACCGTGGGTTCGATCCGCGTGCCGCTCGAAGGCGATTACAGGGGAGATGGAGCCCTTTCCAAAGAGGCATGAACAGACTTCCTACTCCCAAGGAGCCCAAAGATATTAAGCCGCAAATACGTCCTACGCGCGTCTTTTCTACGCCGCGCACCACATTTAAAAAATCGTAGCGTAAGAACGGTGGGTCCGATCCGCGTGCCGCTTAAAGGCGATTACAGGGGAGATGCAAACCTTTCCAAAGAGCCATGAAAAGACTTTCTACTCCCAAGGAGACAAGAGATATTAAGCCGCAATGACGTCCGACGCGCGCATTTTTTCCGACGCGCAACACATTTAAAAAAATCATAGCGTGAAAACCGTGGGTTCGATCCGCGTGCCGCTTAAAGGCGATTACAGGGGAGATGCAGCCCTTTCCAAAGAGCCATGAAAAGACTTTCTACTCCCAAGGAGACAAGAGATATTAAGCCGAAATGACGTCCGACGCGCGCATTTCCTCCGCCGCGCACCACATTTAAAAAAATCATAGCGTGAAAACCGTGGGTTCGATCCGCGTGCCGCTCGAAGGCGATTACAGGGGAGATGCAGCCCTTTCCAAAGAGGCATGAACAGACTTCCTACTCCCAAGGAGCCCAAAGATATTAAGCCGCAAATACGTCCTACGCGCGTCTTTTCTACGCCGCGCACCACATTTAAAAAATCGTATCGGAAGAACGGTGGGTCCAATCCGCGTGCCGCTTAAAGGCGATTACAAGGGAGATGCAAACCTTTCCAAAGAGCCATGAAAAGACTTTCTACTCCCAAGGAGACAATAGATATTAAGCCGAAATGACGTCCGACGCGCGCATTTTCTCCGACGCGCACCACATTTAAAAAAATCATAGCGTGAAAACCGTGGGTTCGATCCGCGTGCCGCTCGAAGGCGATTACAGCGGAGATGCAGCCCTTTCCAAAGAGCCATGAAAAGACTTTCTACTCCCAAGGAGACAAGAGATATTAAGCCGAAATGACGTCCGACGCGCGCATTTCCTCCGCCGCGCACCACATTTAAAAAAATCATAGCGTGAAAACCGTGGGTTCGATCCGCGTGCCGCTCGAAGGCGATTACAGGGGAGATGCAGCCCTTTCCAAAGAGCCATGAACAGACTTTCTACTCCCAAGGAGACCAGAAATATTAACTTATAAAGCGTTACGCTCCAGTCGGATGAACGAGAAACGCTTGTACAATTGCAACGAATTGGAGGAGAAAGTTTAAACAAACGCGCTGACTTTGAACGCTCACATCTAGGCCGGGCCAACTCCAAATGGCGTGCAACTCGGTGTGCATCACCTCCATGACTGTCCCTAACGAACGCCACCTGCCACGCTTTCGGCCTATCCCTGGCGGCATTAAAAAATCGTAGCGTGATAACGATGGTTCCGATGCGCGTGCCGCTCGAAGGCGATTACAGGGGAGATACAGCCCTTTCCAAAGAGCCATGAACAGACTTTCTACTCCCAAGGAGACAAGAGATATTACGCGCATTTTCTCCGACGCGCACCACGTTTAAAAAATCGTAGCGTGAGAACGGTGGGTCCGATCCGCGTGCCGCTTAAAGGCGATTACAGGGGAGATGCAACCCTTTCCAAAGAGGCATGAACAGACTTCCTACTCCCAAGGAGACAAGAGATATTAAGCCGCAATGACGTCCGACGCGCACATTTTCTCCGCCGCGCAGCACATTTAAAAAAATCATAGCGTGAAAACCGTGGGTTCGATCCGCGTGCCGCTCGAAGGCGATTACAGGGGAGATGGAGCCCTTTCCAAAAAGGCATGAACAGACTTCCTACTCCCAAGGAGCCCAAAGATATTAAGCCGCAAATACGTCCTACGCGCGTCTTTTCTACGCCGCGCACCACATTTAAAAAATCGTAGCGTAAGAACGGTGGGTCCGATCCGCGTGCCGCTTAAAGGCGATTACAGGGGAGATGCAAACCTTTCCAAAGAGCCATGAAAAGACTTTCTACTCCCAAGGAGACAAGAGATATTAAGCCGCAATGACGTCCGACGCGCGCATTTTCTCCGACGCGCAACACATTTAAAAAAATCATAGCGTGAAAACCGTGGGTTCGATCCGCGTGCCGCTCGAAGGCGATTACAGGGGAGATGCAGCCCTTTCCAAAGAGCCATGAACAGACTTTCTACTCCCAATGAGACAAGAGATATCAAGCCGCAAATACGTCCGGCGCGCGTCTATTCTCCGCCGCGCAACACATTTAAAAAAATCGTAGCGTGAAAACCGTGGGTTCGATCCGCGTGCCGCTTAAAGGCGATTACAGGGGAGATGCAGCCCTTTCCAAAGAGCCATGAAAAGACTTTCTACTCCCAAGGAGACAAGAGATATTAAGCCGAAATGACGTCCGACGCGCGCATTTCCTCCGCCGCGCACCACATTTAAAAAAATCATAGCGTGAAAACCGTGGGTTCGATCCGCGTGCCGCTCGAAGGCGATTACAGGGGAGATGCAGCCCTTTCCAAAGAGGCATGAACAGACTTCCTACTCCCAAGGAGCCCAAAGATATTAAGCCGCAAATACGTCCTACGCGCGTCTTTTCTACGCCGCGCACCACATTTAAAAAATCGTATCGGAAGAACGGTGGGTCCAATCCGCGTGCCGCTTAAAGGCGATTACAAGGGAGATGCAAACCTTTCCAAAGAGCCATGAAAAGACTTTCTACTCCCAAGGAGACAAGAGATATTACGCGCATTTTCTCCGACGCGCACCACGTTTAAAAAATCGTAGCGTGAGAACGGTGGGTCCGATCCGCGTGCCGCTTAAAGACGATTACAGGGGAGATGCATCCCTTTCCAAAGAGCCATGAACAGACTTTCTACTCCCAAGGAGACCAGAGATATTAACAGATAAAGCGTTACGCTCCAGTCGGATGAGCGAGAAACGCTTGTACAATTGCAACGAATTGGAGGAGAAAGTTTAAACAAACGCGCTGACTTTGAAGGCTCACATCTAGGCCGGGCCAGGTCCAAATGGCCTGCAACTCGGTCCGCATCACGTCCATGACTTTTCCTAACGAACGCCACCTGCCAAGCTTTCGGCCAGTCCCTGTCGGCATTAAAAAATCGTAGCGTGATAACGATGGTTCCGATCCGCGTGCCGCGCGAAGGCGATTACAGGGGAGATGCAGCCCTTTCCAAAGAGCCATGAACAGACTTTCTACTCCCAAGGAGCCCAAAGATATTAAGCCGCAAATAAGTCCTACGCGCGTCTTTTCTACGCCTCGCACCACATTTAAAAAATCGTAGCGTAAGAACGGTGGGTCCGATCCGCGTGCCGCTTAAAGGCGATTACAGGGGAGATGCAACCCTTTCCAAAGAACCATGAAAAGACTTTCTACTCCCAAGGAGACAAGAGATATTAAGCCGAAATGACGTCCGACGCGCGCATTTCCTCCGCCGCGCACCACATTTAAAAAAATCATAGCGTGAAAACCGTGGGTTCGATCCGCGTGCCGCTCGAAGGCGATTACAGGGGAGATGCAGCCCTTTCCAAAGAGCCATGAACAGACTTTCTACTCCCAATGAGACAAGAGATATCAAGCCGCAAATACGTCCGGCGCGCGTCTATTCTCCGCCGCGCAACACATTTAAAAAAATCGTAGCGTGAAAACCGTGGGTTCGATCCGCGTGCCGCTTAAAGGCGATTACAGGGGAGATGCAGCCCTTTCCAAAGAGCCATGAAAAGACTTTCTACTCCCAAGGAGACAAGAGATATTAAGCCGAAATGACGTCCGACGCGCGCATTTCCTCCGCCGCGCACCACATTTAAAAAAATCATAGCGTGAAAACCGTGGGTTCGATCCGCGTGCCGCTCGAAGGCGATTACAGGGGAGATGCAGCCCTTTCCAAAGAGGCATGAACAGACTTCCTACTCCCAAGGAGCCCAAAGATATTAAGCCGCAAATACGTCCTACGCGCGTCTTTTCTACGCCGCGCACCACATTTAAAAAATCGTATCGGAAGAACGGTGGGTCCAATCCGCGTGCCGCTTAAAGGCGATTACAAGGGAGATGCAAACCTTTCCAAAGAGCCATGAAAAGACTTTCTACTCCCAAGGAGACAATAGATATTAAGCCGAAATGACGTCCGACGCGCGCATTTTCTCCGACGCGCACCACATTTAAAAAAATCATAGCGTGAAAACCGTGGGTTCGATCCGCGTGCCGCTCGAAGGCGATTACAGCGGAGATGCAGCCCTTTCCAAAGAGCCATGAAAAGACTTTCTACTCCCAAGGAGACAAGAGATATTAAGCCGAAATGACGTCCGACGCGCGCATTTCCTCCGCCGCGCACCACATTTAAAAAAATCATAGCGTGAAAACCGTGGGTTCGATCCGCGTGCCGCTCGAAGGCGATTACAGGGGAGATGCAGCCCTTTCCAAAGAGCCATGAACAGACTTTCTACTCCCAAGGAGACCAGAAATATTAACTTATAAAGCGTTACGCTCCAGTCGGATGAACGAGAAACGCTTGTACAATTGCAACGAATTGGAGGAGAAAGTTTAAACAAACGCGCTGACTTTGAACGCTCACATCTAGGCCGGGCCAACTCCAAATGGCGTGCAACTCGGTGTGCATCACCTCCATGACTGTCCCTAACGAACGCCACCTGCCACGCTTTCGGCCTATCCCTGGCGGCATTAAAAAATCGTAGCGTGATAACGATGGTTCCGATGCGCGTGCCGCTCGAAGGCGATTACAGGGGAGATACAGCCCTTTCCAAAGAGCCATGAACAGACTTTCTACTCCCAAGGAGACAAGAGATATTACGCGCATATTCTCCGACGCGCACCACGTTTAAAAAATCGTAGCGTGAGAACGGTGGGTCCGATCCGCGTGCCGCTTAAAGGCGATTACAGGGGAGATGCAACCCTTTCCAAAGAACCATGAAAAGACTTTCTACTCCCAAGGAGACAAGAGATATTAAGCCGCAATGACGTCCGACGCGCGCATTTTCTCTGCCGCGCAGCACATTTAAAAAAATCATAGCGTGAAAACCGTGGGTTCGATCCGCGTGCCGCTCGAAGGCGATTACAGGGGAGATGGAGCCCTTTCCAAAGAGGCATGAACAGACTTCCTACTCCCAAGGAGCCCAAAGATATTAAGCCGCAAATACGTCCTACGCGCGTCATTTCTACGCCGCGCACCACATTTAAAAAATCGTAGCGTAAGAACGGTGGGTCCGATCCGCGTGCCGCTTAAAGGCGATTACAGGGGAGATGCAAACCTTTCCAAAGAGCCATGAAAAGACTTTCTACTCCCAAGGAGACAAGAGATATTAAGCCGCAATGACGTCCGACGCGCGCATTTTCTCCGACGCGCAACACATTTAAAAAAATCATAGCGTGAAAACCGTGGGTTCGATCCGCGTGCCGCTCGAAGGCGATTACAGGGGAGATGCAGCCCTTTCCAAAGAGCCATGAACAGACTTTCTACTCCCAATGAGACAAGAGATATCAAGCCGCAAATACGTCCGGCGCGCGTCTATTCTCTGCCGCGCAACACATTTAAAAAAATCGTAGCGTGAAAACCGTGGGTTCGATCCGCGTGCCGCTTAAAGGCGATTACAGGGGAGATGCAGCCCTTTCCAAAGAGCCATGAAAAGACTTTCTACTCCCAAGGAGACAAGAGATATTAAGCCGAAATGACGTCCGACGCGCGCATTTCCTCCGCCGCGCACCACATTTAAAAAAATCATAGCGTGAAAACCGTGGGTTCGATCCGCGTGCCGCTCGAAGGCGATTACAGGGGAGATGCAGCCCTTTCCAAAGAGGCATGAACAGACTTCCTACTCCCAAGGAGCCCAAAGATATTAAGCCGCAAATACGTCCTACGCGCGTCTTTTCTACGCCGCGCACCACATTTAAAAAATCGTATCGGAAGAACGGTGGGTCCAATCCGCGTGCCGCTTAAAGGCGATTACAAGGGAGATGCAAACCTTTCCAAAGAGCCATGAAAAGACTTTCTACTCCCAAGGAGACAATAGATATTAAGCCGAAATGACGTCCGACGCGCGCATTTTCTCCGACGCGCACCACATTTAAAAAAATCATAGCGTGAAAACCGTGGGTTCGATCCGCGTGCCGCTCGAAGGCGATTACAGCGGAGATGCAGCCCTTTCCAAAGAGCCATGAAAAGACTTTCTACTCCCAAGGAGACAAGAGATATTAAGCCGAAATGACGTCCGACGCGCGCATTTCCTCCGCCGCGCACCACATTTAAAAAAATCATAGCGTGAAAACCGTGGGTTCGATCCGCGTGCCGCTCGAAGGCGATTACAGGGGAGATGCAGCCCTTTCCAAAGAGCCATGAACAGACTTCCTACTCCCAAGGAGACAAGAGATATTAAGCCGCAAATACGTCCTACGCCGCGCACCACATTTAAAAAATCGTAGCGTAAGAACGGTGGGTCCGATCCGCGTGCCGCTTAAAGGCGATTACAGGGGAGATGCAACCCTTTCCAAAGAGGCATGAACAGACTTCCTACTCCCAAGGAGACAAGAGATATTAAGCCGCAATGACGTCCGACGCGCGCATTTTCTCCGCCGCGCAGCACATTTAAAAAAATCATAGCGTGAAAACCGTGGGTTCGATCCGCGTGCCGCTCGAAGGCGATTACAGGGGAGATGGAGCCCTTTCCAAAGAGGCATGAACAGACTTCCTACTCCCAAGGAGCCCAAAGATATTAAGCCGCAAATACGTCCTACGCGCGTCTTTTCTACGCCGCGCACCACATTTAAAAAATCGTAGCGTAAGAACGGTGGGTCCGATCCGCGTGCCGCTTAAAGGCGATTACAGGGGAGATGCAAACCTTTCCAAAGAGCCATGAGAAGACTTTCTACTCCCAAGGAGACAAGAGATATTAAGCCGCAATGACGTCCGACGCGCGCATTTTCTCCGACGCGCAACACATTTAAAAAAATCATAACGTGAAAACCGTGGGTTCGATCCGCGTGCCGCTCGAAGGCGATTACAGGGGAGATGCAGCCCTTTCCAAAGAGCCATGAACAGACTTTCTACTCCCAATGAGACAAGAGATATCAAGCCGCAAATACGTCCGGCGCGCGTCTATTCTCCGCCGCGCAACACATTTAAAAAAATCGTAGCGTGAAAACCGTGGGTTCGATCCGCGTGCCGCTTAAAGGCGATTACAGGGGAGATGCAGCCCTTTCCAAAGAGCCATGAAAAGACTTTCTACTCCCAAGGAGACAAGAGATATTAAGCCGAAATGACGTCCGACGCGCGCATTTTCTCCGCCGCGCAGCACATTTAAAAAAATCATAGCGTGAAAACCGTGGGTTCGATCCGCGTGCCGCTCGAAGGCGATTACAGGGGAGATGGAGCCCTTTCCAAAGAGGCATGAACAGACTTCCTACTCCCAAGGAGCCCAAAGATATTAAGCCGCAAATACGTCCTACGCGCGTCTTTTCTACGCCGCGCACCACATTTAAAAAATCGTAGCGTAAGAACGGTGGGTCCGATCCGCGTGCCGCTTAAAGGCGATTACAGGGGAGATGCAAACCTTTCCAAAGAGCCATGAAAAGACTTTCTACTCCCAAGGAGACAAGAGATATTAAGCCGCAATGACGTCCGACGCGCGCATTTTCTCCGACGCGCAACACATTTAAAAAAATCATAGCGTGAAAACCGTGGGTTCGATCCGCGTGCCGCTTAAAGGCGATTACAGGGGAGATGCAGCCCTTTCCAAAGAGCCATGAAAAGACTTTCTACTCCCAAGGAGACAAGAGATATTAAGCCGAAATGACGTCCGACGCGCGCATTTCCTCCGCCGCGCACCACATTTAAAAAAATCATAGCGTGAAAACCGTGGGTTCGATCCGCGTGCCGCTCGAAGGCGATTACAGGGGAGATGCAGCCCTTTCCAAAGAGCCATGAACAGACTTTCTACTCCCAATGAGACAAGAGATATCAAGCCGCAAATACGTCCGGCGCGCGTCTATTCTCCGCCGCGCAACACATTTAAAAAAATCGTAGCGTGAAAACCGTGGGTTCGATCCGCGTGCCGCTTAAAGGCGATTACAGGGGAGATGCAGCCCTTTCCAAAGAGCCATGAAAAGACTTTCTACTCCCAAGGAGACAAGAGATATTAAGCCGAAATGACGTCCGACGCGCGCATTTTCTCCGCCGCGCACCACATTTAAAAAAATCATAGCGTGAAAACCGTGGGTTCGATCCGCGTGCCGCTCGAAGGCGATTACAGGGGAGATGCAGCCCTTTCCAAAGAGGCATGAACAGACTTCCTACTCCCAAGGAGCCCAAAGATATTAAGCCGCAAATACGTCCTACGCGCGTCTTTTCTACGCCGCGCACCACATTTAAAAAATCGTATCGGAAGAACGGTGGGTCCAATCCGCGTGCCGCTTAAAGGCGATTACAAGGGAGATGCAAACCTTTCCAAAGAGCCATGAAAAGACTTTCTACTCCCAAGGAGACAATAGATATTAAGCCAAAATGACGTCCGACGCGCGCATTTTCTCCGCCGCGCACCACATTTAAAAAAATCATAGCGTGAAAACCGTGGGTTCGATCCGCGTGCCGCTCGAAGGCGATTACAGCGGAGATGCAGCCCTTTCCAAAGAGCCATGAAAAGACTTTCTACTCCCAAGGAGACAAGAGATATTAAGCCGAAATGACGTCCGACGCGCGCATTTCCTCCGCCGCGCACCACATTTAAAAAAATCATAGCGTGAAAACCGTGGGTTCGATCCGCGTGCCGCTCGAAGGCGATTACAGCAGAGATGCAGCCCTTTCCAAAGAGCCATGAAAAGACTTTCTACTCCTAAGGAGACAAGAGATATTAAGCCGCAAATACGTCCGGCGCGCGTCTTTTCTCCGCCGCGCAACACATTTAAAAAAAATCGTAGCGTGAAAAACGTGGGTTCGATCCGCGTGCCGCTCGAAGGCGATTACAGGGGAGATGCATCCCTTTCAAAAGAGCCATGAACAGACTTTCTACTCCCAAGGAGACCAGAAATATTAACATATAAAGCGTTACGCTCCAGTCGGATGAACGAGAAACGCTTGTACAATTGCAACGAATTGGAGGAGAAACTTTAAACAAACGCGCTGACTTTGAACGCTCACATCTAGGCCGGGCCAACTCCAAATGGCGTGCAACTCGGTGTGCATCACCTCCATGACTGTCCCTAACGAACGCCACCTGCCACGCTTTCGGCCTATCCCTGGCGGCATTAAAAAATCGTAGCGTGATAACGATGGTTCCGATGCGCGTGCCGCTCGAAGGCGATTACAGGGGAGATACAGCCCTTTCCAAAGAGCCATGAACAGACTTTCTACTCCCAAGGAGACAAGAGATATTAAGCCGAAATGACGTCCGACGCGCGCATTTTCTCCGCCGCGCACCACATTTAAAAAAATCATAGCGTGAAAACCGTGGGTTCGATCCGCGTGCCGCTCGAAGGCGATTACAGGGGAGATGCAGCCCTTTCCAAAGAGGCATGAACAGACTTCCTACTCCCAAGGAGCCCAAAGATATTAAGCCGCAAATACGTCCTACGCGCGTCTTTTCTACGCCGCGCACCACATTTAAAAAATCGTATCGGAAGAACGGTGGGTCCAATCCGCGTGCCGCTTAAAGGCGATTACAAGGGAGATGCAAACCTTTCCAAAGAGCCATGAAAAGACTTTCTACTCCCAAGGAGACAATAGATATTAAGCCAAAATGACGTCCGACGCGCGCATTTTCTCCGCCGCGCACCACATTTAAAAAAATCATAGCGTGAAAACCGTGGGTTCGATCCGCGTGCCGCTCGAAGGCGATTACAGCGGAGATGCAGCCCTTTCCAAAGAGCCATGAAAAGACTTTCTACTCCCAAGGAGACAAGAGATATTAAGCCGAAATGACGTCCGACGCGCGCATTTCCTCCGCCGCGCACCACATTTAAAAAAATCATAGCGTGAAAACCGTGGGTTCGATCCGCGTGCCGCTCGAAGGCGATTACAGCAGAGATGCAGCCCTTTCCAAAGAGCCATGAAAAGACTTTCTACTCCCAAGGAGACAAGAGATATTAAGCCGCAAATACGTCCGGCGCGCGTCTTTTCTCCGCCGCGCAACACATTTAAAAAAAATCGTAGCGTGAAAAACGTGGGTTCGATCCGCGTGCCGCTCGAAGGCGATTACAGGGGAGATGCATCCCTTTCAAAAGAGCCATGAACAGACTTTCTACTCCCAAGGAGACCAGAAATATTAACATATAAAGCGTTACGCTCCAGTCGGATGAACGAGAAACGCTTGTACAATTGCAACGAATTGGAGGAGAAACTTTAAACAAACGCGCTGACTTTGAACGCTCACATCTAGGCCGGGCCAACTCCAAATGGCGTGCAACTCGGTGTGCATCACCTCCATGACTGTCCCTAACGAACGCCACCTGCCACGCTTTCGGCCTATCCCTGGCGGCATTAAAAAATCGTAGCGTGATAACGATGGTTCCGATGCGCGTGCCGCTCGAAGGCGATTACAGGGGAGATACAGCCCTTTCCAAAGAGCCATGAACAGACTTTCTACTCCCAAGGAGACAAGAGATATTACGCGCATTTTCTCCGACGCGCACCACGTTTAAAAAATCGTAGCGTGAGAACGATGGGTCCGATCCGCGTGCCGCTTAAAGGCAATTACAGGGGAGATGCAACCCTTTCCAAAGAACCATGAAAAGACTTTCTACTCCCAAGGAGACAAGAGATATTAAGCCGCAATGACGTCCGACGCGCGCATTTTCTCTGCCGCGCAGCACATTTAAAAAAATCATAGCGTGAAAACCGTGGGTTCGATCCGCGTGCCGCTCGAAGGCGATTAGAAGGGAGATGCAGCCATTTCCAAAGAGCCATGAACAAACTTCCTACTCCCAAGGAGACAAGAGATATTAAGCCACAAATACGTCCGGACCGCGTCTTTTCTCCGCAGCTCACCACATTTAAAAAAATCGCAGCGTGAAAACCGTGGGTTCGATATAGTATACATACAGAGTATATAGTTTGACCAAAAGATCGTGCTGATCTTTGATCTCCTGGTTCTTCATCTCCAGCGCCACTTTCAGACTCATAATGTCCTCCTCTATGGGCTGGTATAACACAGACACGAATCATCACTACAGCCAGTACAATGGAAAGGTGGGAATGTGTACTGAATGTGTACTGACGTTATAAGTGAGAGGTGGTGGTACTGGTGGATGTGTACTGACACTATAAGGGATCTCTACCTGCAGTGACAGTTTGAGCTTCTCAAGTTCTTCCTCCAGAGATTTCTTCTCCTGTTCACAGGCCATTTTCATATCTGCCAGAGCAAGTATCATTACTGCTGGATATAACACAGATTGTATATACTACATAATTACTGCTGAATATATAAAATATAATATATATAGTACTATACATATATTAGTGTCACTTTTATTGGAGCCTAAAGGCTAGCATTCATTATTAGTTATGTTAGTATTATTGCATTTCCATAGTACTTACTCTTGATGGACCTGTTATGCTCCTCCTCCTCCTGCTGTTTCTGCAGGAGCTCTGTCTCCTCCTGCTGCTTGTGTTTCAGCATCTCCTGAAGAACCTGCAGCTCCTTCTGCTTCTGCAACCTCAACTCCTTCAGCTGCTCCAACAAACTGTTCTCCAACTCCTCCTTCTCACACCGCAAACACTCCAATCGGGCCACAGGCCCCACTAGTGACACAGAACCACACACACACACACACACACACACAAAGAGAGAGATAAACATGTATAAATGTATAAGAATTTGTGGATAAAATTATTATGAGATTATTTATAATCAAACGACTACACTACACAACCACATCTTCCTTTTATTTACATATTATACAGATATTTAGAGATATTTACATTTTATTTACCCGCGTGCGTCTCTCTTCTCCAAGGTAGCGGAGAGATATGAAAGGATAAAAGGGGAAAAGAATAAAATGCACGTCGGTTTTAAATTCGCAGGCTACCTGCGCTGAAGGCGTGGAAAACGAGCACGTGACGGAAAGGCTTCCGTACCCGATGGGTCCAAATCACATGCCCAGCAAAGTAGCCTTAAACCTGGACACGCAATGGAGAGCATTTGACCCTTTAAAATCATACTACAACCAGACTTCCAGGCCCAAGAGGTCACACAGCCATGCCCAGCAAAGTAGCTCTGGGCCTGGGCACACTTCACGCAGTTTGACCGTTTAAATAAAACTAGAAACAGACTTCCTGGCCCAAGAGGTCACAGTCATACCCAGCAAAGTACGTTTAAACCTGGAAACAAATCCGATCCTTTCTGTCATTCAAAGGAATGGGCCTGCAACTCACAACCACATCCCCAGTGAAGCGCACCGTCACCCAGCCACACTACCCCACCTTGCCCGTCCTGGAACAACCACACCTCCAGGGCACCACATGCCAATCTCTCATGCCCAGCAAACTGCAACCTCACGCAGCCAGGCCACACACTGTCTCCCCTTGTACAGTCCAAGGACGAACTCCTCCACAAACCTGGTGTTCACGCGCACACACGCAATTACAACGAATTGGTGGAGAACTTTGAAACAAACGTGCTGACTTTGAATACTCACATCTAGGCTGGGCCAGGTCCAAATGGCCTGCAGCTCGGTGCGCATTAACTGCTTGACTGTCCGTCACAAACGCCACCTGCCAAGCGTTCGTTCCGTCCCTGGCGGATTTTAAAAAATCGTAGCGTGAGAACGATGGGTCCGATCCGCGTGCCGCTTAAAGGCGATTACAGGGGAGATGCAACCCATTCCAAAGAACCATGAAAAGACTTTCTACTCCCAAGGAAACGAGATATTAAGCCGCAATGACATCCGACGCGCGCATTTTCTCCGCCGCGCAGCACATTTAAAAAAATCATAGCGTGAAAACCGTGGGTTCGATCCGCGTGCCGCTCGAAGGCGATTACAGGGGAGATGCAGCCCTTTCCAAAGAGGCATGAACAGACTTCCTACTCCCAAGGAGCCCAAAGATATTAAGCCGCAAATACGTCCTACGCGCGTCTTTTCTACGCCGCGCACCACATTTAAAAAATCGTATCGGAAGAACGGTGGGTCCAATCCGCGTGCCGCTTAAAGGCGATTACAAGGGAGATGCAAACCTTTCCAAAGAGCCATGAAAAGACTTTCTACTCCCAAGGAGACAAGAGATATTACGCGCATTTTCTCCGACGCGCACCACGTTTAAAAAATCGTAGCGTGAGAACGGTGGGTCCGATCCGCGTGCCGCTTAAAGACGATTACAGGGGAGATGCATCCCTTTCCAAAGAGCCATGAACAGACTTTCTACTCCCAAGGAGACCAGAGATATTAACAGATAAAGCGTTACGCTCCAGTCGGATGAGCGAGAAACGCTTGTACAATTGCAACGAATTGGAGGAGAAAGTTTAAACAAACGCGCTGACTTTGAAGGCTCACATCTAGGCCGGGCCAGGTCCAAATGGCCTGCAACTCGGTCCGCATCACGTCCATGACTTTTCCTAACGAACGCCACCTGCCAAGCTTTCGGCCAGTCCCTGTCGGCATTAAAAAATCGTAGCGTGATAACGATGGTTCCGATCCGCGTGCCGCGCGAAGGCGATTACAGGGGAGATGCAGCCCTTTCCAAAGAGCCATGAACAGACTTTCTACTCCCAAGGAGCCCAAAGATATTAAGCCGCAAATAAGTCCTACGCGCGTCTTTTCTACGCCTCGCACCACATTTAAAAAATCGTAGCGTAAGAACGGTGGGTCCGATCCGCGTGCCGCTTAAAGGCGATTACAGGGGAGATGCAACCCTTTCCAAAGAACCATGAAAAGACTTTCTACTCCCAAGGAGACAATAGATATTAAGCCGAAATGACGTCCGACGCGCGCATTTTCTCCGACGCGCACCACATTTAAAAAAATCATAGCGTGAAAACCGTGGGTTCGATCCGCGTGCCGCTCGAAGGCGATTACAGCGGAGATGCAGCCCTTTCCAAAGAGCCATGAAAAGACTTTCTACTCCCAAGGAGACAAGAGATATTAAGCCGAAATGACGTCCGACGCGCGCATTTCCTCCGCCGCGCACCACATTTAAAAAAATCATAGCGTGAAAACCGTGGGTTCGATCCGCGTGCCGCTCGAAGTCGATTACAGGGGAGATGCAGCCCTTTCCAAAGAGCCATGAACAGACTTTCTACTCCCAAGGAGACCAGAAATATTAACTTATAAAGCGTTACGCTCCAGTCGGATGAACGAGAAACGCTTGTACAATTGCAACGAATTGGAGGAGAAAGTTTAAACAAACGCGCTGACTTTGAACGCTCACATCTAGGCCGGGCCAACTCCAAATGGCGTGCAACTCGGTGTGCATCACCTCCATGACTGTCCCTAACGAACGCCACCTGCCACGCTTTCGGCCTATCCCTGGCGGCATTAAAAAATCGTAGCGTGATAACGATGGTTCCGATGCGCGTGCCGCTCGAAGGCGATTACAGGGGAGATACAGCCCTTTCCAAAGAGCCATGAACAGACTTTCTACTCCCAAGGAGACAAGAGATATTACGCGCATATTCTCCGACGCGCACCACGTTTAAAAAATCGTAGCGTGAGAACGGTGGGTCCGATCCGCGTGCCGCTTAAAGGCGATTACAGGGGAGATACAGCCCTTTCCAAAGAGGCATGAAAAGACTTCCTACTCCCAAGGAGACAAGAGATATTAAGCCGCAATGACGTCCGACGCGCGCATTTTCTCCGCCGCGCAGCACATTTAAAAAAATCATAGCGTGAAAACCGTGGGTTCGATCCGCGTGCCGCTCGAAGGCGATTACAGGGGAGATGGAGCCCTTTCCAAAGAGGCATGAACAGACTTCCTACTCCCAAGGAGCCCAAAGATATTAAGCCGCAAATACGTCCTACGCGCGTCTTTTCTACGCCGCGCACCACATTTAAAAAATCGTAGCGTAAGAACGGTGGGTCCGATCCGCGTGCCGCTTAAAGGCGATTACAGGGGAGATGCAAACCTTTCCAAAGAGCCATGAAAAGACTTTCTACTCCCAAGGAGACAAGAGATATTAAGCCGCAATGACGTCCGACGCGCGCATTTTCTCCGATGCGCAACACATTTAAAAAAATCATAGCGTGAAAACCGTGGGTTCGATCCGCGTGCCGCTCGAAGGCGATTACAGGGGAGATGCAGCCCTTTCCAAAGAGCCATGAACAGACTTTCAACTCCCAATGAGACAAGAGATATCAAGCCGCAAATACGTCCGGCGCGCGTCTATTCTCCGCCGCGCAACACATTTAAAAAAATCGTAGCGTGAAAACCGTGGGTTCGATCCGCGTGCCGCTTAAAGGCGATTACAGGGGAGATGCAGCCCTTTCCAAAGAGCCATGAAAAGACTTTCTACTCCCAAGGAGACAAGAGATATTAAGCCGAAATGACGTCCGACGCGCGCATTTCCACCGCCGCGCACCACATTTAAAAAAATCATAGCGTGAAAACCGTGGGTTCGATCCGCGTGCCGCTCGAAGGCGATTACAGGGGAGATGCAGCCCTTTCCAAAGAGCCATGAACAGACTTCCTACTCCCAAGGAGACAAGAGATATTAAGCCGCAAATACGTCCTACGCCGCGCACCACATTTAAAAAATCGTAGCGTAAGAACGGTGGGTCCGATCCGCGTGCCGCTTAAAGGCGATTACAGGGGAGATGCAACCCTTTCCAAAGAGGCATGAACAGACTTCCTACTCCCAAGGAGACAAGAGATATTAAGCCGCAATGACGTCCGACGCGCGCATTTTCTCCGCCGCGCAGCACATTTAAAAAAATCATAGCGTGAAAACCGTGGGTTCGATCCGCGTGCCGCTCGAAGGCGATTACAGGGGAGATGGAGCCCTTTCCAAAGAGGCATGAACAGACTTCCTACTCCCAAGGAGCCCAAAGATATTAAGCCGCAAATACGTCCTACGCGCGTCTTTTCTACGCCGCGCACCACATTTAAAAAATCGTAGCGTAAGAACGGTGGGTCCAATCCGCGTGCCGCTTAAAGGCGATTACAAGGGAGATGCAAACCTTTCCAAAGAGCCATGAAAAGACTTTCTACTCCCAAGGAGACAATAGATATTAAGCCGAAATGACGTCCGACGCACGCATTTTCTCCGCCGCGCACCACATTTAAAAAAATCATAGCGTGAAAACCGTGGGTTCGATCCGCGTGCCGCTCGAAGGCGATTACAGCGGAGATGCAGCCCTTTCCAAAGAGCCATGAAAAGACTTTCTACTCCCAAGGAGACAAGAGATATTAAGCCGAAATGACGTCCGACGCGCGCATTTCCTCCGCCGCGCACCACATTTAAAAAAATCATAGCGTGAAAACCGTGGGTTCGATCCGCGTGCCGCTCGAAGGCGATTACAGCAGAGATGCAGCCCTTTCCAAAGAGCCATGAAAAGACTTTCTACTCCCAAGGAGACAAGAGATATTAAGCCGCAAATACGTCCGGCGCGCGTCTTTTCTCCGCCGCGCAACACATTTAAAAAAAATCGTAGCGTGAAAAACGTGGGTTCGATCCGCGTGCCGCTCGAAGGCGATTACAGGGGAGATGCATCCCTTTCAAAAGAGCCATGAACAGACTTTCTACTCCCAAGGAGACCAGAAATATTAACATATAAAGCGTTACGCTCCAGTCGGATGAACGAGAAACGCTTGTACAATTGCAACGAATTGGAGGAGAAACTTTAAACAAACGCGCTGACTTTGAACGCTCACATCTAGGCCGGGCCAACTCCAAATGGCGTGCAACTCGGTGTGCATCACCTCCATGACTGTCCCTAACGAACGCCACCTGCCACGCTTTCGGCCTATCCCTGGCGGCATTAAAAAATCGTAGCGTGATAACGATGGTTCCGATGCGCGTGCCGCTCGAAGGCGATTACAGGGGAGATACAGCCCTTTCCAAAGAGCCATGAACAGACTTTCTACTCCCAAGGAGACAAGAGATATTACGCGCATTTTCTCCGACGCGCACCACGTTTAAAAAATCGTAGCGTGAGAACGATGGGTCCGATCCGCGTGCCGCTTAAAGGCAATTACAGGGGAGATGCAACCCTTTCCAAAGAACCATGAAAAGACTTTCTACTCCCAAGGAGACAAGAGATATTAAGCCGCAATGACGTCCGACGCGCGCATTTTCTCTGCCGCGCAGCACATTTAAAAAAATCATAGCGTGAAAACCGTGGGTTCGATCCGCGTGCCGCTCGAAGGCGATTAGAAGGGAGATGCAGCCATTTCCAAAGAGCCATGAACAGACTTCCTACTCCCAAGGAGACAAGAGATATTAAGCCACAAATACGTCCGGACCGCGTCTTTTCTCCGCAGCTCACCACATTTAAAAAAATCGCAGCGTGAAAACCGTGGGTTCGATATAGTATACATACAGAGTATATAGTTTGACCAAAAGATCGTGCTGATCTTTGATCTCCTGGTTCTTCATCTCCAGCGCCACTTTCAGACTCATAATGTCCTCCTCTATGGGCTGGTATAACACAGACACGAATCATCACTACAGCCAGTACAATGGAAAGGTGGGAATGTGTACTGAATGTGTACTGACGTTATAAGTGAGAGGTGGTGGTACTGGTGGATGTGTACTGACACTATAAGGGATCTCTACCTGCAGTGACAGTTTGAGCTTCTCAAGTTCTTCCTCCAGAGATTTCTTCTCCTGTTCACAGGCCATTTTCATATCTGCCAGAGCAAGTATCATTACTGCTGGATATAACACAGATTGTATATACTACATAATTACTGCTGAATATATAAAATATAATATATATAGTACTATACATATATTAGTGTCACTTTTATTGGAGCCTAAAGGCTAGCATTCATTATTAGTTATGTTAGTATTATTGCATTTCCATAGTACTTACTCTTGATGGACCTGTTATGCTCCTCCTCCTCCTGCTGTTTCTGCAGGAGCTCTGTCTCCTCCTGCTGCTTGTGTTTCAGCATCTCCTGAAGAACCTGCAGCTCCTTCTGCTTCTGCAACCTCAACTCCTTCAGCTGCTCCAACAAACTGTTCTCCAACTCCTCCTTCTCACACCGCAAACACTCCAATCGGGCCACAGGCCCCACTAGTGACACAGAACCACACACACACACACACACACACACACAAAGAGAGAGATAAACATGTATAAATGTATAAGAATTTGTGGATAAAATTATTATGAGATTATTTATAATCAAACGACTACACTACACAACCACATCTTCCTTTTATTTACATATTATACAGATATTTAGAGATATTTACATTTTATTTACCCGCGTGCGTCTCTCTTCTCCAAGGTAGCGGAGAGATATGAAAGGATAAAAGGGGAAAAGAATAAAATGCACGTCGGTTTTAAATTCGCAGGCTACCTGCGCTGAAGGCGTGGAAAACGAGCACGTGACGGAAAGGCTTCCGTACCCGATGGGTCCAAATCACATGCCCAGCAAAGTAGCCTTAAACCTGGACACGCAATGGAGAGCATTTGACCCTTTAAAATCATACTACAACCAGACTTCCAGGCCCAAGAGGTCACACAGCCATGCCCAGCAAAGTAGCTCTGGGCCTGGGCACACTTCACGCAGTTTGACCGTTTAAATAAAACTAGAAACAGACTTCCTGGCCCAAGAGGTCACAGTCATACCCAGCAAAGTACGTTTAAACCTGGAAACAAATCCGATCCTTTCTGTCATTCAAAGGAATGGGCCTGCAACTCACAACCACATCCCCAGTGAAGCGCACCGTCACCCAGCCACACTACCCCACCTTGCCCGTCCTGGAACAACCACACCTCCAGGGCACCACATGCCAATCTCTCATGCCCAGCAAACTGCAACCTCACGCAGCCAGGCCACACACTGTCTCCCCTTGTACAGTCCAAGGACGAACTCCTCCACAAACCTGGTGTTCACGCGCACACACGCAATTACAACGAATTGGTGGAGAACTTTGAAACAAACGTGCTGACTTTGAATACTCACATCTAGGCTGGGCCAGGTCCAAATGGCCTGCAGCTCGGTGCGCATTAACTGCTTGACTGTCCGTCACAAACGCCACCTGCCAAGCGTTCGTTCCGTCCCTGGCGGATTTTAAAAAATCGTAGCGTGAGAACGATGGGTCCGATCCGCGTGCCGCTTAAAGGCGATTACAGGGGAGATGCAACCCATTCCAAAGAACCATGAAAAGACTTTCTACTCCCAAGGAAACGAGATATTAAGCCGCAATGACATCCGACGCGCGCATTTTCTCCGCCGCGCAGCACATTTAAAAAAATCATAGCGTGAAAACCGTGGGTTCGATCCGCGTGCCGCTCGAAGGCGATTACAGGGGAGATGCAGCCCTTTCCAAAGAGGCATGAACAGACTTCCTACTCCCAAGGAGCCCAAAGATATTAAGCCGCAAATACGTCCTACGCGCGTCTTTTCTACGCCGCGCACCACATTTAAAAAATCGTATCGGAAGAACGGTGGGTCCAATCCGCGTGCCGCTTAAAGGCGATTACAAGGGAGATGCAAACCTTTCCAAAGAGCCATGAAAAGACTTTCTACTCCCAAGGAGACAAGAGATATTACGCGCATTTTCTCCGACGCGCACCACGTTTAAAAAATCGTAGCGTGAGAACGGTGGGTCCGATCCGCGTGCCGCTTAAAGACGATTACAGGGGAGATGCATCCCTTTCCAAAGAGCCATGAACAGACTTTCTACTCCCAAGGAGACCAGAGATATTAACAGATAAAGCGTTACGCTCCAGTCGGATGAGCGAGAAACGCTTGTACAATTGCAACGAATTGGAGGAGAAAGTTTAAACAAACGCGCTGACTTTGAAGGCTCACATCTAGGCCGGGCCAGGTCCAAATGGCCTGCAACTCGGTCCGCATCACGTCCATGACTTTTCCTAACGAACGCCACCTGCCAAGCTTTCGGCCAGTCCCTGTCGGCATTAAAAAATCGTAGCATGATAACGATGGTTCCGATCCGCGTGCCGCGCGAAGGCGATTACAGGGGAGATGCAGCCCTTTCCAAAGAGCCATGAACAGACTTTCTACTCCCAAGGAGCCCAAAGATATTAAGCCGCAAATAAGTCCTACGCGCGTCTTTTCTACGCCTCGCACCACATTTAAAAAATCGTAGCGTAAGAACGGTGGGTCCGATCCGCGTGCCGCTTAAAGGCGATTACAGGGAAGATGCAACCCTTTCCAAAGAACCATGAAAAGACTTTCTACTCCCAAGGAGACAATAGATATTAAGCCGAAATGACGTCCGACGCGCGCATTTTCTCCGACGCGCACCACATTTAAAAAAATCATAGCGTGAAAACCGTGGGTTCGATCCGCGTGCCGCTCGAAGGCGATTACAGCGGAGATGCAGCCCTTTCCAAAGAGCCATGAAAAGACTTTCTACTCCCAAGGAGACAAGAGATATTAAGCCGAAATGACGTCCGACGCGCGCATTTCCTCCGCCGCGCACCACATTTAAAAAAATCATAGCGTGAAAACCGTGGGTTCGATCCGCGTGCCGCTCGAAGGCGATTACAGGGGAGATGCAGCCCTTTCCAAAGAGCCATGAACAGACTTTCTACTCCCAAGGAGACCAGAAATATTAACTTATAAAGCGTTACGCTCCAGTCGGATGAACGAGAAACGCTTGTACAATTGCAACGAATTGGAGGAGAAAGTTTAAACAAACGCGCTGACTTTGAACGCTCACATCTAGGCCGGGCCAACTCCAAATGGCGTGCAACTCGGTGTGCATCACCTCCATGACTGTCCCTAACGAACGCCACCTGCCACGCTTTCGGCCTATCCCTGGCGGCATTAAAAAATCGTAGCGTGATAACGATGGTTCCGATGCGCGTGCCGCTCGAAGGTGATTACAGGGGAGATACAGCCCTTTCCAAAGAGCCATGAACAGACTTTCTACTCCCAAGGAGACAAGAGATATTACGCGCATATTCTCCGACGCGCACCACGTTTAAAAAATCGTAGCGTGAGAACGGTGGGTCCGATCCGCGTGCCGCTTAAAGGCGATTACAGGGGAGATACAGCCCTTTCCAAAGAGGCATGAACAGACTTCCTACTCCCAAGGAGACAAGAGATATTAAGCCGCAATGACGTCCGACGCGCGCATTTTCTCCGCCGCGCAGCACATTTAAAAAAATCATAGCGTGAAAACCGTGGGTTCGATCCGCGTGCCGCTCGAAGGCGATTACAGGGGAGATGGAGCCCTTTCCAAAGAGGCATGAACAGACTTCCTACTCCCAAGGAGCCCAAAGATATTAAGCCGCAAATACGTCCTACGCGCGTCTTTTCTACGCCGCGCACCACATTTAAAAAATCGTAGCGTAAGAACGGTGGGTCCGATCCGCGTGCCGCTTAAAGGCGATTACAGGGGAGATGCAAACCTTTCCAAAGAGCCATGAAAAGACTTTCTACTCCCAAGGAGACAAGAGATATTAAGCCGCAATGACGTCCGACGCGCGCATTTTCTCCGACGCGCAACACATTTAAAAAAATCATAGCGTGAAAACCGTGGGTTCGATCCGCGTGCCGCTCGAAGGCGATTACAGGGGAGATGCAGCCCTTTCCAAAGAGCCATGAACAGACTTTCTACTCCCAATGAGACAAGAGATATCAAGCCGCAAATACGTCCGGCGCGCGTCTATTCTCCGCCGCGCAACACAATTAAAAAAATCGTAGCGTGAAAACCGTGGGTTCGATCCGCGTGCCGCTTAAAGGCGATTACAGGGGAGATGCAGCCCTTTCCAAAGAGCCATGAAAAGACTTTCTACTCCCAAGGAGACAAGAGATATTAAGCCGAAATGACGTCCGACGCGCGCATTTCCTCCGCCGCGCACCACATTTAAAAAAATCATAGCGTGAAAACCGTGGGTTCGATCCGCGTGCCGCTCGAAGGCGATTACAGGGGAGATGCAGCCCTTTCCAAAGAGCCATGAACAGACTTCCTACTCCCAAGGAGACAAGAGATATTAAGCCGCAAATACGTCCTACGCCGCGCACCACATTTAAAAAATCGTAGCGTAAGAACGGTGGGTCCGATCCGCGTGCCGCTTAAAGGCGATTACAGGGGAGATGCAACCCTTTCCAAAGAGGCATGAACAGACTTCCTACTCCCAAGGAGACAAGAGATATTAAGCCGCAATGACGTCCGACGCGCGCATTTTCTCCGCCGCGCAGCACATTTAAAAAAATCATAGCGTGAAAACCGTGGGTTCGATCCGCGTGCCGCTCGAAGGCGATTACAGGGGAGATGGAGCCCTTTCCAAAGAGGCATGAACAGACTTCCTACTCCCAAGGAGCCCAAAGATATTAAGCCGCAAATACGTCCTACGCGCGTCTTTTCTACGCCGCGCACCACATTTAAAAAATCGTAGCGTAAGAACGGTGGGTCCGATCCGCGTGCCGCTTAAAGGCGATTACAGGGGAGATGCAAACCTTTCCAAAGAGCCATGAAAAGACTTTCTACTCCCAAGGAGACAAGAGATATTAAGCCGCAATGACGTCCGACGCGCGCATTTTCTCCGACGCGCAACACATTTAAAAAAATCATAGCGTGAAAACCGTGGGTTCGATCCGCGTGCCGCTCGAAGGCGATTACAGGGGAGATGCAGCCCTTTCCAAAGAGCCATGAACAGACTTTCTACTCCCAATGAGACAAGAGATATCAAGCCGCAAATACGTCCGGCGCGCGTCTATTCTCCGCCGCGCAACACATTTAAAAAAATCGTAGCGTGAAAACCGTGGGTTCGATCCGCGTGCCGCTTAAAGGCGATTACAGGGGAGATGCAGCCCTTTCCAAAGAGCCATGAAAAGACTTTCTACTCCCAAGGAGACAAGAGATATTAAGCCGAAATGACGTCCGACGCGCGCATTTTCTCCGCCGCGCACCACATTTAAAAAAATCATAGCGTGAAAACCGTGGGTTCGATCCGCGTGCCGCTCGAAGGCGATTACAGGGGAGATGCAGCCCTTTCCAAAGAGGCATGAACAGACTTCCTACTCCCAAGGAGCCCAAAGATATTAAGCCGCAAATACGTCCTACGCGCGTCTTTTCTACGCCGCGCACCACATTTAAAAAATCGTATCGGAAGAACGGTGGGTTCGATCCGCGTGCCGCTCGAAGGCGATTACAGCGGAGATGCAGCCCTTTCCAAAGAGCCATGAAAAGACTTCCTACTCCCAAGGAGACAAGAGATATTAAGCCGCAATGACGTCCGACGCGCGCATTTTCTCCGCCGCGCAGCACATTTAAAAAAAATCATAGCGTGAAAACCGTGGGTTCGATCCGCGTGCCGCTCGAAGGCGATTACAGGGGAGATGGAGCCCTTTCCAAAGAGGCATGAACAGACTTCCTACTCCCAAGGAGCCCAAAGATATTAAGCCGCAAATACGTCCTACGCGCGTCTTTTCTACGCCGCGCACCACATTTAAAAAATCGTAGCGTAAGAACGGTGGGTCCGATCCGCGTGCCGCTTAAAGGCGATTACAGGGGAGATGCAAACCTTTCCAAAGAGCCATGAAAAGACTTTCTACTCCCAAGGAGACAATAGATATTAAGCCGAAATGACGTCCGACGCGCGCATTTTCTCCGCCGCGCACCACATTTAAAAAAATCATAGCGTGAAAACCGTGGGTTCGATCCGCGTGCCGCTCGAAGGCGATTACAGCGGAGATGCAGCCCTTTCCAAAGAGCCATGAAAAGACTTTCTACTCCCAAGGAGACAAGAGATATTAAGCCGAAATGACGTCCGACGCGCGCATTTCCTCCGCCGCGCACCACATTTAAAAAAATCATAGCGTGAAAACCGTGGGTTCGATCCGCGTGCCGCTCGAAGGCGATTACAGGGGAGATGCAGCCCTTTCCAAAGAGCCATGAACAGACTTTCTACTCCCAAGGAGACCAGAAATATTAACTTATAAAGCGTTACGCTCCAGTCGGATGAACGAGAAACTCTTGTACAATTGCAACGAATTGGAGGAGAAAGTTTAAACAAACGCGCTGACTTTGAACGCTCACATCTAGGCCGGGCCAACTCCAAATGGCGTGCAACTCGGTGTGCATCACCTCCATGACTGTCCCTAACGAACGCCACCTGCCACGCTTTCGGCCTATCCCTGGCGGCATTAAAAAATCGTAGCGTGATAACGATGGTTCCGATGCGCGTGCCGCTCGAAGGCGATTACAGGGGAGATACAGCCCTTTCCAAAGAGCCATGAACAGACTTTCTACTCCCAAGGAGACAAGAGATATTACGCGCATTTTCTCCGACGCGCACCACGTTTAAAAAATCGTAGCGTGAGAACGGTGGGTCCGATCCGCGTGCCGCTTAAAGGCGATTACAGGGGAGATGCAACCCTTTCCAAAGAGGCATGAACAGACTTCCTACTCCCAAGGAGACAAGAGATATTAAGCCGCAATGACGTCCGACGCGCGCATTTTCTCCGCCGCGCAGCACATTTAAAAAAATCATAGCGTGAAAACCGTGGGTTCGATCCGCGTGCCGCTCGAAGGCGATTACAGGGGAGATGGAGCCCTTTCCAAAGAGGCATGAACAGACTTCCTACTCCCAAGGAGCCCAAAGATATTAAGCCGCAAATACGTCCTACGCGCGTCTTTTCTACGCCGCGCACCACATTTAAAAAATCGTAGCGTAAGAACGGTGGGTCCGATCCGCGTGCCGCTTAAAGGCGATTACAGGGGAGATGCAAACCTTTCCAAAGAGCCATGAAAAGACTTTCTACTCCCAAGGAGACAAGAGATATTAAGCCGCAATGACGTCCGACGCGCGCATTTTCTCCGACGCGCAACACATTTAAAAAAATCATAGCGTGAAAACCTTGGGTTCGATCCGCGTGCCGCTCGAAAGCGATTACAGGGGAGATGCAGCCCTTTCCAAAGAGCCATGAACAGACTTTCTACTCCCAATGAGACAAGAGATATCAAGCCGCAAATACGTCCGGCGCGCGTCTATTCTCCGCCGCGCAACACATTTAAAAAAATCGTAGCGTGAAAACCGTGGGTTCGATCCGCGTGCCGCTTAAAGGCGATTACAGGGGAGATGCAGCCCTTTCCAAAGAGCCATGAAAAGACTTTCTACTCCCAAGGAGACAAGAGATATTAAGCCGAAATGACGTCCGACGCGCGCATTTCCTCCGCCGCGCACCACATTTAAAAAAATCATAGCGTGAAAACCGTGGGTTCGATCCGCGTGCCGCTCGAAGGCGATTACAGGGGAGATGCAGCCCTTTCCAAAGAGGCATGAACAGACTTCCTACTCCCAAGGAGCCCAAAGATATTAAGCCGCAAATACGTCCTACGCGCGTCTTTTCTACGCCGCGCACCACATTTAAAAAATCGTATCGGAAGAACGGTGGGTCCAATCCGCGTGCCGCTTAAAGGCGATTACAAGGGAGATGCAAACCTTTCCAAAGAGCCATGAAAAGACTTTCTACTCCCAAGGAGACAATAGATATTAAGCCGAAATGACGTCCGACGCGCGCATTTTCTCCGCCGCGCACCACATTTAAAAAAATCATAGCGTGAAAACCGTGGGTTCGATCCGCGTGCCGCTCGAAGGCGATTACAGCGGAGATGCAGCCCTTTCCAAAGAGCCATGAAAAGACTTTCTACTCCCAAGGAGACAAGAGATATTAAGCCGAAATGACGTCCGACGCGCGCATTTCCTCCGCCGCGCACCACATTTAAAAAAATCATAGCGTGAAAACCGTGGGTTCGATCCGCGTGCCGCTCGAAGGCGATTACAGGGGAGATGCAGCCCTTTCCAAAGAGCCATGAACAGACTTTCTACACCCAATGAGACAAGAGATATTACGCGCATTTTCTCCGACGCGCACCACGTTTAAAAAATCGTAGCGTGAGAACGGTGGGTCCGATCCGCGTGCCGCTTAAAGGCGATTACAGGGGAGATGCAACCCTTTCCAAAGAGGCATGAACAGACTTCCTACTCCCAAGGAGACAAGAGATATTAAGCCGCAATGACGTCCGACGCGCGCATTTTCTCCGCCGCGCAGCACATTTAAAAAAATCATAGCGTGAAAACCGTGGGTTCGATCCGCGTGCCGCTCGAAGGCGATTACAGGGGAGATGGAGCCCTTTCCAAAGAGGCATGAACAGACTTCCTACTCCCAAGGAGCCCAAAGATATTAAGCCGCAAATACGTCCTACGCGCGTCTTTTCTACGCCGCGCACCACATTTAAAAAATCGTAGCGTAAGAACGGTGGGTCCGATCCGCGTGCCGCTTAAAGGCGATTACAGGGGAGATGCAAACCTTTCCAAAGAGCCATGAAAAGACTTTCTACTCCCAAGGAGACAAGAGATATTAAGCCGCAATGACGTCCGACGCGCGCATTTTCTCCGACGCGCAACACATTTAAAAAAATCATAGCGTGAAAACCGTGGGTTCGATCCGCGTGCCGCTCGAAGGCGATTACAGGGGAGATGCAGCCCTTTCCAAAGAGCCATGAACAGACTTTCTACTCCCAATGAGACAAGAGATATCAAGCCGCAAATACGTCCGGCGCGCGTCTATTCTCCGCCGCGCAACACATTTAAAAAAATCGTAGCGTGAAAACCGTGGGTTCGATCCGCGTGCCGCTTAAAGGCGATTACAGGGGAGATGCAGCCCTTTCCAAAGAGCCATGAAAAGACTTTCTACTCCCAAGGAGACAAGAGATATTAAGCCGAAATGACGTCCGACGCGCGCATTTTCTCCGCCGCGCACCACATTTAAAAAAATCATAGCGTGAAAACCGTGGGTTCGATCCGCGTGCCGCTCGAAGGCGATTACAGGGGAGATGCAGCCCTTTCCAAAGAGGCATGAACAGACTTCCTACTCCCAAGGAGCCCAAAGATATTAAGCCGCAAATACGTCCTACGCGCGTCTTTTCTACGCCGCGCACCACATTTAAAAAATCGTATCGGAAGAACGGTGGGTTCGATCCGCGTGCCGCTCGAAGGCGATTACAGCGGAGATGCAGCCCTTTCCAAAGAGCCATGAAAAGACTTCCTACTCCCAAGGAGACAAGAGATATTAAGCCGCAATGACGTCCGACGCGCGCATTTTCTCCGCCGCGCAGCACATTTAAAAAAAATCATAGCGTGAAAACCGTGGGTTCGATCCGCGTGCCGCTCGAAGGCGATTACAGGGGAGATGGAGCCCTTTCCAAAGAGGCATGAACAGACTTCCTACTCCCAAGGAGCCCAAAGATATTAAGCCGCAAATACGTCCTACGCGCGTCTTTTCTACGCCGCGCACCACATTTAAAAAATCGTAGCGTAAGAACGGTGGGTCCGATCCGCGTGCCGCTTAAAGGCGATTACAGGGGAGATGCAAACCTTTCCAAAGAGCCATGAAAAGACTTTCTACTCCCAAGGAGACAAGAGATATTAAGCCGCAATGACGTCCGACGCGCGCATTTTTTCCGACGCGCAACACATTTAAAAAAATCATAGCGTGAAAACCGTGGGTTCGATCCGCGTGCCGCTTAAAGGCGATTACAGGGGAGATGCAGCCCTTTCCAAAGAGCCATGAAAAGACTTTCTACTCCCAAGGAGACAAGAGATATTAAGCCGAAATGACGTCCGACGCGCGCATTTCCTCCGCCGCGCACCACATTTAAAAAAATCATAGCGTGAAAACCGTGGGTTCGATCCGCGTGCCGCTCGAAGGCGATTACAGGGGAGATGCAGCCCTTTCCAAAGAGGCATGAACAGACTTCCTCCTCCCAAGGACCCCAAAGATATTAAGCCGCAAATACGTCCTACGCGCGTCTTTTCTACGCCGCGCACCACATTTAAAAAATCGTATCGGAAGAACGGTGGGTCCAATCCGCGTGCCGCTTAAAGGCGATTACAAGGGAGATGCAAACCTTTCCAAAGAGCCATGAAAAGACTTTCTACTCCCAAGGAGACAATAGATATTAAGCCGAAATGACGTCCGACGCGCGCATTTTCTCCGACGCGCACCACATTTAAAAAAATCATAGCGTGAAAACCGTGGGTTCGATCCGCGTGCCGCTCGAAGGCGATTACAGCGGAGATGCAGCCCTTTCCAAAGAGCCATGAAAAGACTTTCTACTCCCAAGGAGACAAGAGATATTAAGCCGAAATGACGTCCGACGCGCGCATTTCCTCCGCCGCGCACCACATTTAAAAAAATCATAGCGTGAAAACCGTGGGTTCGATCCGCGTGCCGCTCGAAGGCGATTACAGGGGAGAAGCAGCCCTTTCCAAAGAGCCATGAACAGACTTTCTACTCCCAAGGAGACCAGAAATATTAACTTATAAAGCGTTACGCTCCAGTCGGATGAACGAGAAACGCTTGTACAATTGCAACGAATTGGAGGAGAAAGTTTAAACAAACGCGCTGACTTTGAACGCTCACATCTAGGCCGGGCCAACTCCAAATGGCGTGCAACTCGGTGTGCATCACCTCCATGACTGTCCCTAACGAACGCCACCTGCCACGCTTTCGGCCTATCCCTGGCGGCATTAAAAAATCGTAGCGTGATAACGATGGTTCCGATGCGCGTGCCGCTCGAAGGCGATTACAGGGGAGATACAGCCCTTTCCAAAGAGCCATGAACAGACTTTCTACTCCCAAGGAGACAAGAGATATTACGCGCATTTTCTCCGACGCGCACCACGTTTAAAAAATCGTAGCGTGAGAACGGTGGGTCCGATCCGCGTGCCGCTTAAAGGCGATTACAGGGGAGATGCAACCCTTTCCAAAGAGGCATGAACAGACTTCCTACTCCCAAGGAGACAAGAGATATTAAGCCGCAATGACGTCCGACGCGCACATTTTCTCCGCCGCGCAGCACATTTAAAAAAATCATAGCGTGAAAACCGTGGGTTCGATCCGCGTGCCGCTCGAAGGCGATTACAGGGGAGATGGAGCCCTTTCCAAAAAGGCATGAACAGACTTCCTACTCCCAAGGAGCCCAAAGATATTAAGCCGCAAATACGTCCTACGCGCGTCTTTTCTACGCCGCGCACCACATTTAAAAAATCGTAGCGTAAGAACGGTGGGTCCGATCCGCGTGCCGCTTAAAGGCGATTACAGGGGAGATGCAAACCTTTCCAAAGAGCCATGAAAAGACTTTCTACTCCCAAGGAGACAAGAGATATTAAGCCGCAATGACGTCCGACGCGCGCATTTTTTCCGACGCGCAACACATTTAAAAAAATCATAGCGTGAAAACCGTGGGTTCGATCCGCGTGCCGCTTAAAGGCGATTACAGGGGAGATGCAGCCCTTTCCAAAGAGCCATGAAAAGACTTTCTACTCCCAAGGAGACAAGAGATATTAAGCCGAAATGACGTCCGACGCGCGCATTTCCTCCGCCGCGCACCACATTTAAAAAAATCATAGCGTGAAAACCGTGGGTTCGATCCGCGTGCCGCTCGAAGGCGATTACAGGGGAGATGCAGCCCTTTCCAAAGAGGCATGAACAGACTTCCTCCTCCCAAGGATCCCAAAGATATTAAGCCGCAAATACGTCCTACGCGCGTCTTTTCTACGCCGCGCACCACATTTAAAAAATCGTATCGGAAGAACGGTGGGTCCAATCCGCGTGCCGCTTAAAGGCGATTACAAGGGAGATGCAAACCTTTCCAAAGAGCCATGAAAAGACTTTCTACTCCCAAGGAGACAATAGATATTAAGCCGAAATGACGTCCGACGCGCGCATTTTCTCCGACGCGCACCACATTTAAAAAAATCATAGCGTGAAAACCGTGGGTTCGATCCGCGTGCCGCTCGAAGGCGATTACAGCGGAGATGCAGCCCTTTCCAACGAGCCATGAAAAGACTTTCTACTCCCAAGGAGACAAGAGATATTAAGCCGAAATGACGTCCGACGCGCGCATTTCCTCCGCCGCGCACCACATTTAAAAAAATCATAGCGTGAAAACCGTGGGTTCGATCCGCGTGCCGCTCGAAGGCGATTACAGGGGAGATGCAGCCCTTTCCAAAGAGCCATGAACAGACTTTCTACTCCCAAGGAGACCAGAAATATTAACTTATAAAGCGTTACGCTCCAGTCGGATGAACGAGAAACGCTTGTACAATTGCAACGAATTGGAGGAGAAAGTTTAAACAAACGCGCTGACTTTGAACGCTCACATCTAGGCCGGGCCAACTCCAAATGGCGTGCAACTCGGTGTGCATCACCTCCATGACTGTCCCTAACGAACGCCACCTGCCACGCTTTCGGCCTATCCCTGGCGGCATTAAAAAATCGTAGCGTGATAACGATGGTTCCGATGCGCGTGCCGCTCGAAGGCGATTACAGGGGAGATACAGCCCTTTCCAAAGAGCCATGAACAGACTTTCTACTCCCAAGGAGACAAGAGATATTACGCGCATTTTCTCCGACGCGCACCACGTTTAAAAAATCGTAGCGTGAGAACGGTGGGTCCGATCCGCGTGCCGCTTAAAGGCGATTACAGGGGAGATGCAACCCTTTCCAAAGAGGCATGAACAGACTTCCTACTCCCAAGGAGACAAGAGATATTAAGCCGCAATGACGTCCGACGCGCACATTTTCTCCGCCGCGCAGCACATTTAAAAAAATCATAGCGTGAAAACCGTGGGTTCGATCCGCGTGCCGCTCGAAGGCGATTACAGGGGAGATGGAGCCCTTTCCAAAAAGGCATGAACAGACTTCCTACTCCCAAGGAGCCCAAAGATATTAAGCCGCAAATACGTCCTACGCGCGTCTTTTCTACGCCGCGCACCACATTTAAAAAATCGTAGCGTAAGAACGGTGGGTCCGATCCGCGTGCCGCTTAAAGGCGATTACAGGGGAGATGCAAACCTTTCCAAAGAGCCATGAAAAGACTTTCTACTCCCAAGGAGACAAGAGATATTAAGCCGCAATGACGTCCGACGCGCGCATTTTCTCCGACGCGCAACACATTTAAAAAAATCATAGCGTGAAAACCGTGGGTTCGATCCGCGTGCCGCTCGAAGGCGATTACAGGGGAGATGCAGCCCTTTCCAAAGAGCCATGAACAGACTTTCTACTCCCAATGAGACAAGAGATATCAAGCCGCAAATACGTCCGGCGCGCGTCTATTCTCCGCCGCGCAACACATTTAAAAAAATCGTAGCGTGAAAACCGTGGGTTCGATCCGCGTGCCGCTTAAAGGCGATTACAGGGGAGATGCAGCCCTTTCCAAAGAGCCATGAAAAGACTTTCTACTCCCAAGGAGACAAGAGATATTAAGCCGAAATGACGTCCGACGCGCGCATTTCCTCCGCCGCGCACCACATTTAAAAAAATCATAGCGTGAAAACCGTGGGTTCGATCCGCGTGCCGCTCGAAGGCGATTACAGGGGAGATGCAGCCCTTTCCAAAGAGGCATGAACAGACTTCCTACTCCCAAGGAGCCCAAAGATATTAAGCCGCAAATACGTGCTACGCGCGTCTTTTCTACGCCGCGCACCACATTTAAAAAATCGTATCGGAAGAACGGTGGGTCCAATCCGCGTGCCGCTTAAAGGCGATTACAAGGGAGATGCAAACCTTTCCAAAGAGCCATGAAAAGACTTTCTACTCCCAAGGAGACAATAGATATTAAGCCGAAATGACGTCCGACGCGCGCATTTTCTCCGCCGCGCACCACATTTAAAAAAATCATAGCGTGAAAACCGTGGGTTCGATCCGCGTGCCGCTCGAAGGCGATTACAGCGGAGATGCAGCCCTTTCCAAAGAGCCATGAAAAGACTTTCTACTCCCAAGGAGACAAGAGATATTAAGCCGAAATGACGTCCGACGCGCGCATTTCCTCCGCCGCGCACCACATTTAAAAAAATCATAGCGTGAAAACCGTGGGTTCGATCCGCGTGCCGCTCGAAGGCGATTACAGGGGAGATGCAGCCCTTTCCAAAGAGCCATGAACAGACTTTCTACTCCCAAGGAGACCAGAAATATTAACTTATAAAGCGTTACGCTCCAGTCGGATGAACGAGAAACTCTTGTACAATTGCAACGAATTGGAGGAGAAAGTTTAAACAAACGCGCTGACTTTGAACGCTCACATCTAGGCCGGGCCAACTCCAAATGGCGTGCAACTCGGTGTGCATCACCTCCATGACTGTCCCTAACGAACGCCACCTGCCACGCTTTCGGCCTATCCCTGGCGGCATTAAAAAATCGTAGCGTGATAACGATGGTTCCGATGCGCGTGCCGCTCGAAGGCGATTACAGGGGAGATACAGCCCTTTCCAAAGAGCCATGAACAGACTTTCTACTCCCAAGGAGACAAGAGATATTACGCGCATTTTCTCCGACGCGCACCACGTTTAAAAAATCGTAGCGTGAGAACGGTGGGTCCGATCCGCGTGCCGCTTAAAGGCGATTACAGGGGAGATGCAACCCTTTCCAAAGAGGCATGAACAGACTTCCTACTCCCAAGGAGACAAGAGATATTAAGCCGCAATGACGTCCGACGCGCGCATTTTCTCCGCCGCGCAGCACATTTAAAAAAATCATAGCGTGAAAACCGTGGGTTCGATCCGCGTGCCGCTCGAAGGCGATTACAGGGGAGATGGAGCCCTTTCCAAAGAGGCATGAACAGACTTCCTACTCCCAAGGAGCCCAAAGATATTAAGCCGCAAATACGTCCTACGCGCGTCTTTTCTACGCCGCGCACCACATTTAAAAAATCGTAGCGTAAGAACGGTGGGTCCGATCCGCGTGCCGCTTAAAGGCGATTACAGGGGAGATGCAAACCTTTCCAAAGAGCCATGAAAAGACTTTCTACTCCCAAGGAGACAAGAGATATTAAGCCGCAATGACGTCCGACGCGCGCATTTTCTCCGACGCGCAACACATTTAAAAAAATCATAGCGTGAAAACCTTGGGTTCGATCCGCGTGCCACTCGAAAGCGATTACAGGGGAGATGCAGCCCTTTCCAAAGAGCCATGAACAGACTTTCTACTCCCAATGAGACAAGAGATATCAAGCCGCAAATACGTCCGGCGCGCGTCTATTCTCCGCCGCGCAACACATTTAAAAAAATCGTAGCGTGAAAACCGTGGGTTCGATCCGCGTGCCGCTTAAAGGCGATTACAGGGGAGATGCAGCCCTTTCCAAAGAGCCATGAAAAGACTTTCTACTCCCAAGGAGACAAGAGATATTAAGCCGAAATGACGTCCGACGCGCGCATTTCCTCCGCCGCGCACCACATTTAAAAAAATCATAGCGTGAAAACCGTGGGTTCGATCCGCGTGCCGCTCGAAGGCGATTACAGGGGAGATGCAGCCCTTTCCAAAGAGGCATGAACAGACTTCCTACTCCCAAGGAGCCCAAAGATATTAAGCCGCAAATACGTCCTACGCGCGTCTTTTCTACGCCGCGCACCACATTTAAAAAATCGTATCGGAAGAACGGTGGGTCCAATCCGCGTGCCGCTTAAAGGCGATTACAAGGGAGATGCAAACCTTTCCAAAGAGCCATGAAAAGACTTTCTACTCCCAAGGAGACAATAGATATTAAGCCGAAATGACGTCCGACGCGCGCATTTTCTCCGCCGCGCACCACATTTAAAAAAATCATAGCGTGAAAACCGTGGGTTCGATCCGCGTGCCGCTCGAAGGCGATTACAGCGGAGATGCAGCCCTTTCCAAAGAGCCATGAAAAGACTTTCTACTCCCAAGGAGACAAGAGATATTAAGCCGAAATGACGTCCGACGCGCGCATTTCCTCCGCCGCGCACCACATTTAAAAAAATCATAGCGTGAAAACCGTGGGTTCGATCCGCGTGCCGCTCGAAGGCGATTACAGGGGAGATGGAGCCCTTTCCAAAGAGGCATGAACAGACTTCCTACTCCCAAGGAGCCCAAAGATATTAAGCCGCAAATACGTCCTACGCGCGTCTTTTCTACGCCGCGCACCACATTTAAAAAATCGTAGCGTAAGAACGGTGGGTCCGATCCGCGTGCCGCTTAAAGGCGATTACAGGGGAGATGCAAACCTTTCCAAAGAGCCATGAAAAGACTTTCTACTCCCAAGGAGACAAGAGATATTAAGCCGCAATGACGTCCGACGCGCGCATTTTTTCCGACGCGCAACACATTTAAAAAAATCATAGCGTGAAAACCGTGGGTTCGATCCGCGTGCCGCTTAAAGGCGATTACAGGGGAGATGCAGCCCTTTCCAAAGAGCCATGAAAAGACTTTCTACTCCCAAGGAGACAAGAGATATTAAGCCGAAATGACGTCCGACGCGCGCATTTCCTCCGCCGCGCACCACATTTAAAAAAATCATAGCGTGAAAACCGTGGGTTCGATCCGCGTGCCGCTCGAAGGCGATTACAGGGGAGATGCAGCCCTTTCCAAAGAGGCATGAACAGACTTCCTCCTCCCAAGGACCCCAAAGATATTAAGCCGCAAATACGTCCTACGCGCGTCTTTTCTACGCCGCGCACCACATTTAAAAAATCGTATCGGAAGAACGGTGGGTCCAATCCGCGTGCCGCTTAAAGGCGATTACAAGGGAGATGCAAACCTTTCCAAAGAGCCATGAAAAGACTTTCTACTCCCAAGGAGACAATAGATATTAAGCCGAAATGACGTCCGACGCGCGCATTTTCTCCGACGCGCACCACATTTAAAAAAATCATAGCGTGAAAACCGTGGGTTCGATCCGCGTGCCGCTCGAAGGCGATTACAGCGGAGATGCAGCCCTTTCCAAAGAGCCATGAAAAGACTTTCTACTCCCAAGGAGACAAGAGATATTAAGCCGAAATGACGTCCGACGCGCGCATTTCCTCCGCCGCGCACCACATTTAAAAAAATCATAGCGTGAAAACCGTGGGTTCGATCCGCGTGCCGCTCGAAGGCGATTACAGGGGAGAAGCAGCCCTTTCCAAAGAGCCATGAACAGACTTTCTACTCCCAAGGAGACCAGAAATATTAACTTATAAAGCGTTACGCTCCAGTCGGATGAACGAGAAACGCTTGTACAATTGCAACGAATTGGAGGAGAAAGTTTAAACAAACGCGCTGACTTTGAACGCTCACATCTAGGCCGGGCCAACTCCAAATGGCGTGCAACTCGGTGTGCATCACCTCCATGACTGTCCCTAACGAACGCCACCTGCCACGCTTTCGGCCTATCCCTGGCGGCATTAAAAAATCGTAGCGTGATAACGATGGTTCCGATGCGCGTGCCGCTCGAAGGCGATTACAGGGGAGATACAGCCCTTTCCAAAGAGCCATGAACAGACTTTCTACTCCCAAGGAGACAAGAGATATTACGCGCATTTTCTCCGACGCGCACCACGTTTAAAAAATCGTAGCGTGAGAACGGTGGGTCCGATCCGCGTGCCGCTTAAAGGCGATTACAGGGGAGATGCAACCCTTTCCAAAGAGGCATGAACAGACTTCCTACTCCCAAGGAGACAAGAGATATTAAGCCGCAATGACGTCCGACGCGCACATTTTCTCCGCCGCGCAGCACATTTAAAAAAATCATAGCGTGAAAACCGTGGGTTCGATCCGCGTGCCGCTCGAAGGCGATTACAGGGGAGATGGAGCCCTTTCCAAAAAGGCATGAACAGACTTCCTACTCCCAAGGAGCCCAAAGATATTAAGCCGCAAATACGTCCTACGCGCGTCTTTTCTACGCCGCGCACCACATTTAAAAAATCGTAGCGTAAGAACGGTGGGTCCGATCCGCGTGCCGCTTAAAGGCGATTACAGGGGAGATGCAAACCTTTCCAAAGAGCCATGAAAAGACTTTCTACTCCCAAGGAGACAAGAGATATTAAGCCGCAATGACGTCCGACGCGCGCATTTTTTCCGACGCGCAACACATTTAAAAAAATCATAGCGTGAAAACCGTGGGTTCGATCCGCGTGCCGCTTAAAGGCGATTACAGGGGAGATGCAGCCCTTTCCAAAGAGCCATGAAAAGACTTTCTACTCCCAAGGAGACAAGAGATATTAAGCCGAAATGACGTCCGACGCGCGCATTTCCTCCGCCGCGCACCACATTTAAAAAAATCATAGCGTGAAAACCGTGGGTTCGATCCGCGTGCCGCTCGAAGGCGATTACAGGGGAGATGCAGCCCTTTCCAAAGAGGCATGAACAGACTTCCTCCTCCCAAGGATCCCAAAGATATTAAGCCGCAAATACGTCCTACGCGCGTCTTTTCTACGCCGCGCACCACATTTAAAAAATCGTAGCGTAAGAACGGTGGGTCCGATCCGCGTGCCGCTTAAAGGCGATTACAGGGGAGATGCAAACCTTTCCAAAGAGCCATGAAAAGACTTTCTACTCCCAAGGAGACAAGAGATATTAAGCCGCAATGACGTCCGACGCGCGCATTTTTTCCGACGCGCAACACATTTAAAAAAATCATAGCGTGAAAACCGTGGGTTCGATCCGCGTGCCGCTTAAAGGCGATTACAGGGGAGATGCAGCCCTTTCCAAAGAGCCATGAAAAGACTTTCTACTCCCAAGGAGACAAGAGATATTAAGCCGAAATGACGTCCGACGCGCGCATTTCCTCCGCCGCGCACCACATTTAAAAAAATCATAGCGTGAAAACCGTGGGTTCGATCCGCGTGCCGCTCGAAGGCGATTACAGGGGAGATGGAGCCCTTTCCAAAGAGGCATGAACAGACTTCCTACTCCCAAGGAGCCCAAAGATATTAAGCCGCAAATACGTCCTACGCGCGTCTTTTCTACGCCGCGCACCACATTTAAAAAATCGTAGCGTAAGAACGGTGGGTCCGATCCGCGTGCCGCTTAAAGGCGATTACAGGGGAGATGCAAACCTTTCCAAAGAGCCATGAAAAGACTTTCTACTCCCAAGGAGACAAGAGATATTAAGCCGCAATGACGTCCGACGCGCGCATTTTTTCCGACGCGCAACACATTTAAAAAAATCATAGCGTGAAAACCGTGGGTTCGATCCGCGTGCCGCTTAAAGGCGATTACAGGGGAGATGCAGCCCTTTCCAAAGAGCCATGAAAAGACTTTCTACTCCCAAGGAGACAAGAGATATTAAGCCGAAATGACGTCCGACGCGCGCATTTCCTCCGCCGCGCACCACATTTAAAAAAATCATAGCGTGAAAACCGTGGGTTCGATCCGCGTGCCGCTCGAAGGCGATTACAGGGGAGATGCAGCCCTTTCCAAAGAGGCATGAACAGACTTCCTCCTCCCAAGGACCCCAAAGATATTAAGCCGCAAATACGTCCTACGCGCGTCTTTTCTACGCCGCGCACCACATTTAAAAAATCGTATCGGAAGAACGGTGGGTCCAATCCGCGTGCCGCTTAAAGGCGATTACAAGGGAGATGCAAACCTTTCCAAAGAGCCATGAAAAGACTTTCTACTCCCAAGGAGACAAGAGATTTAAGCCGAAATGACGTCCGACGCGCGCATTTTCTCCGACGCGCAACACATTTAAAAAAATCATAGCGTGAAAACCGTGGGTTCGATCCGCGTGCCGCTCGAAGGCGATTACAGGGGAGATGCAGCCCTTTCCAAAGATCCATGAACAGACTTCCTACTCCCAAGGAGACAAGAGATATTAACATATAAAGCGTTACGCTCCAGTCGGATGAGCGAGAAACGCTTGAGCAGTTGCAACGAATTGGAGGAGAAAGTTTAAACAAACGCGCTGACTTTGAACGCTCACATCTAGGCCGGGCCGACTCCAAATGGCGTGCAACTCTGTGTGCATCACCTCCATAACTGTCCCTAACGAACGCCACCTGCCACGCTTTCGGCCTATCCCTGGCGGCATTAAAAAATCGTAGCGTGATAACGATGGTTCCGATGCGCGTGCCGCTCGAAGGCGATTACAGGGGAGATGCAGCCCTTTCCAAAGAGCCATGAACAGACTTTCTACTCCCAAGGAGACAAGAGATATTATGCGCATTTTCTCCGACGCGCACCACGTTTAAAAAATAGTAGCGTGAGAACGGTGGGTCCGATCCGCGTGCCGCTTAAAGGCGATTACAGGGGAGATGCAACCCTTTCCAAAGAACCATGAAAAGACTTTCTACTCCCAAGGAGACAAGAGATATTAAGCCGCAATGACGTCCGACGCGCGCATTTTCTCCGCCGCGCAGCACATTTAAAAAAATCATAGCGTGAAAACCGTGGGTTCGATCCGCGTGCCGCTCGAAGGCGATTACAGGGGAGATGGAGCCCTTTCCAAAGAGGCATGAACAGACTTCCTACTCCCAAGGAGCCCAAAGATATTAAGCCGCAAATACGTCCTACGCGCGTCTTTTCTACGCCGCGCACCACATTTAAAAAATCGTAGCGTAAGAACGGTGGGTCCGATCCGCGTGCCGCTTAAAGGCGATTACAGGGGAGATGCAAACCTTTCCAAAGAGCCATGAAAAGACTTTCTACTCCCAAGGAGACAAGAGATATCAAGCCGCAAATACGTCCGGCGCGCGTCTATTCTCCGCCGCGCACACATTTAAAAAAAATCGTAGCGTGAAAACCGTGGGTTCGATCCGCGTGCCGCTTAAAGGCGATTACAGGGGAGATGCAGCCCTTTCCAAAGAGCCATGAAAAGACTTTCTACTCCCAAGGAGACAAGAGATATTAAGCCGAAATGACGTCCGACGCGCGCATTTCCTCCGCCGCGCACCACATTTAAAAAAATCATAGCGTGAAAACCGTGGGTTCGATCCGGGTGCCGCTCGAAGGCGATTACAGCGGAGATGCAGCCCTTTCCAAAGAGCCATGAAAAGACTTTCTACTCCCAAGGAGACAATAGATATTAAGCCGAAATGACGTCCGACGCGCGCATTTTCTCCGACGCGCACCACATTTAAAAAAATCATAGCGTGAAAACCGTGGGTTCGATCCGCGTGCCGCTCGAAGGCGATTACAGGGGAGATGCAGCCCTTTCCAAAGAGCCATGAACAGACTTTCTACTCCCAAGGAGACCAGAAATATTAACTTATAAAGCGTTACGCTCCAGTCGGATGAACGAGAAACGCTTGTACAATTGCAACGAATTGGAGGAGAAAGTTTAAACAAACGCGCTGACTTTGAAGGCTCACATCTAGGCCGGGCCAGGTCCAAATGGCCTGCAACTCGGTCCGCATCACGTCCATGACTTTTCCTAACGAACGCCACCTGCCAAGCTTTCGGCCCGTCCCTGTCGGCATTAAAAAATCGTAGCGTGATAACGATGGTTCCGATCCGCGTGCCGCGCGAAGGCGATTACAGGGGAGATGCAGCCCTTTCCAAAGAGCCATGAACAGACTTTCTACTCCCAAGGAGCCCAAAGATATTAAGCCGCAAATAAGTCCTACGCGCGTCTTTTCTACGCCGCGCACCACATTTAAAAAATCGTAGCGTAAGAACGGTGGGTCCGATCCGCGTGCCGCTTAAAGGCGATTACAGGGGAGATGCAACCCTTTCCAAAGAGCCATGAAAAGACTTTCTACTCCCAAGGAGACAAGAGATTTAAGCCGAAATGACGTCCGACGCGCGCATTTTCTCCGACGCGCAACACATTTAAAAAAATCATAGCGTGAAAACCGTGGGTTCGATCCGCGTGCCGCTCGAAGGCGATTACAGGGGAGATGCAGCCCTTTCCAAAGATCCATGAACAGACTTCCTACTCCCAAGGAGACAAGAGATATTAACATATAAAGCGTTACGCTCCAGTCGGATGAGCGAGAAACGCTTGAGCAGTTGCAACGAATTGGAGGAGAAAGTTTAAACAAACGCGCTGACTTTGAACGCTCACATCTAGGTCTGGCCAAGTCCAAATGGCGTGCAACTCGGTGCGCATCACCTCCATGACTGTCCCTAACGAACGCCACCTGCCACGCTTTCGGCCCGTCCCTGGCGGCTTTAAAAAATCGTAGCGTGATAACCGTGGGTCCAATCCGCTTGAAGCTCGAAGGCGATTAGAGGGGAGATGCAGCCCTTTCCAAAGAGCCATGAACAGACTTCCTACTCCCAAGGAGACAAGAGATATTAAGCCACAAATACGTCCGGACCGCGTCTTTTCTCCGCAGCTCACCACATTTAAAAAAATCGTAGCGTGAAAACCGTGGGTTCGATATAGTATACATACAGAGTATATAGTTTGACCAAAAGATCGTGCTGATCTTTGATCTCCTGGTTCTTCATCTCCAGCGCCACTTTCAGACTCATAATGTCCTCCTCTATGGGCTGGTATAACACAGACACGAATCATCACTACAGCCAGTACAATGGAAAGGTGGGAATGTGTACTGAATGTGTACTGACGTTATAAGTGAGAGGTGGTGGTACTGGTGGATGTGTACTGACACTATAAGGGATCTCTACCTGCAGTGACAGTTTGAGCTTCTCAAGTTCTTCCTCCAGAGATTTCTTCTCCTGTTCACAGGCCATTTTCATATCTGCCAGAGCAAGTATCATTACTGCTGGATATAACACAGATTGTATATACTACATAATTACTGCTGAATATATAAAATATAATATATATAGTACTATACATATATTAGTGTCACTTTTATTGGAGCCTAAAGGCTAGCATTCATTATTAGTTATGTTAGTATTATTGCATTTCCATAGCACTTACTCTTGATGGACCTGTTATGCTCCTCCTCCTCCTGCTGTTTCTGCAGGAGCTCTGTCTCCTCCTGCTGCTTGTGTTTCAGCATCTCCTGAAGAACCTGCAGCTCCTTCTGCTTCTGCAACCTCAACTCCTTCAGCTGCTCCAACAAACTGTTCTCCAACTCCTCCTTCTCACACCGCAAACACTCCAATCGGGCCACAGGCCCCACTAGTGACACAGAACCACACACACACACACACACACACAAAGAGAGAGATAAACATGTATAAATGTATAAGAATTTGTGGATAAAATTATTATGAGATTATTTATAATCAAACGACTACACTACACAACCACATCTTCCTTTTATTTACATATTATACAGATATTTAGAGATATTTACATTTTATTTACCCGCGTGCGTCTCTCTTCTCCAAGGTAGCGGAGAGATATGAAAGGATAAAAGGGGAAAAGAATAAAATGCACGTCGGTTTTAAATTCGCAGGCTACCTGCGCTGAAGGCGTGGAAAACGAGCACGTGACGGAAAGGCTTCCGTACCCGATGGGTCCAAATCACATGCCCAGCAAAGTAGCCTTAAACCTGGACACGCAATGGAGAGCATTTGACCCTTTAAAATCATACTACAACCAGACTTCCAGGCCCAAGAGGTCACACAGCCATGCCCAGCAAAGTAGCTCTGGGCCTGGGCACACTTCACGCAGTTTGACCGTTTAAATAAAACTAGAAACAGACTTCCTGGCCCAAGAGGTCACAGTCATACCCAGCAAAGTACGTTTAAACCTGGAAACAAATCAGATCCTTTCTGTCATTCAAAGGAATGGGCCTGCAACTCACAACCACATCCCCAGTGAAGCGCACCGTCACCCAGCCACACTACCCCACCTTGCCCGTCCTGGAACAACCACACCTCCAGGGCACCACATGCCAATCTCTCATGCCCAGCAAACTGCAACCTCACGCAGCCAGGCCACACACTGTCTCCCCTTGTACAGTCCAAGGACGAACTCCTCCACAAACCTGGTGTTCACGCGCACACACGCAATTACAACGAATTGGTGGAGAACTTTGAAACAAAAGTGCTGACTTTGAATACTCACATCTAGGCTGGGCCAGGTCCAAATGGCCTGCAGCTCAGTGCGCATTAACTGCTTGACTGTCCGTCACGAACGCGACCTGCCAAGCGTTCGTTCCGTCCCTGGCGGATTTTAAAAAATCGTAGCGTGAGAACGATGGGTCCGATCCGCGTGCCGCTTAAAGGCGATTACAGGGGAGATGCAACACTTTCCAAAGAACCATGAAAAGACTTTCTACTCCCAAGGAGACAAGAGATATTAAGACGCAATGACGTCCGACGCGCGCATTTTCTCCGCCGCGCAGCTCATTTAAAAAAATCATAGCGTGAAAACCGTGGGTTCGATCCGCGTGCCGCTCGAAGGCGATTACAGGGGAGATGGAGCCCTTTCCAAAGAGGCATGAACAGACTTCCTACTCCCAAGGAGCCCAAAGATATTAAGCCGCAAATACGTCCTACGCGCGTCTTTTCTACGCCGCGCACCACATTTAAAAAATCGTAGCGTAAGAACGGTGGGTCCGATCCGCGTGCCGCTTAAAGGCGATTACAGGGGAGATGCAAACCTTTCCAAAGAGCCATGAAAAGACTTTCTACTCTCAAGGAGACAAGAGATATTAAGCCGCAATGACGTCCGACGCGCGCATTTTCTCCGACGCGCAACACATTTAAAAAAATCATAGCGTGAAAACCGTGGGTTCGATCCGCGTGCCGCTCGAAGGCGATTACAGGGGAGATGCAGCCCTTTCCAAAGAGCCATGAACAGACTTTCTACTCCCAATGAGACAAGAGATATCAAGCCGCAAATACGTCCGGCGCGCGTCTATTCTCCGCCGCGCAACACATTTAAAAAAAATCGTAGCGTGAAAACCGTGGGTTCGATCCGCGTGCCGCTTAAAGGCGATTACAGGGGAGATGCAGCCCTTTCCAAAGAGCCATGAAAAGACTTTCTACTCCCAAGGAGACAAGAGATATTAAGCCGAAATGACGTCCGACGCGCGCATTTCCTCCGCCGCGCACCACATTTAAAAAAATCATAGCGTGAAAACCGTGGGTTCGATCCGCGTGCCGCTCGAAGGCGATTACAGGGGAGATGCAGCCCTTTCCAAAGAGGCATGAACAGACTTCCTACTCCCAAGGAGCCCAAAGATATTAAGCCGCAAATACGTCCTACGCGCGTCTTTTCTACGCCGCGCACCACATTTAAAAAATCGTATCGGAAGAACGGTGGGTCCAATCCGCGTGCCGCTTAAAGGCGATTACAAGGGAGATGCAAACCTTTCCAAAGAGCCATGAAAAGACTTTCTACTCCCAAGGAGACAATAGATATTAAGCCGAAATGACGTCCGACGCGCGCATTTTCTCCGCCGCGCACCACATTTAAAAAAATCATAGCGTGAAAACCGTGGGTTCGATCCGCGTGCCGCTCGAAGGCGATTACAGCGGAGATGCAGCCCTTTCCAAAGAGCCATGAAAAGACTTTCTACTCCCAAGGAGACAAGAGATATTAAGCCGAAATGACGTCCGACGCGCGCATTTCCTCCGCCGCGCAACACATTTAAAAAAAATCGTAGCGTGAAAAACGTGGGTTCGATCCGCGTGCCGCTCGAAGGCGATTACAGGGGAGATGCATCCCTTTCAAAAGAGCCATGAACAGACTTTCTACTCCCAAGGAGACCAGAAATATTAACATATAAAGCGTTACGCTCCAGTCGGATGAACGAGAAACGCTTGTACAATTGCAACGAATTGGAGGAGAAAGTTTAAACAAACGCGCTGACTTTCAACGCTCACATCTAGGCCGGGCCGACTCCAAATGGCGTGCAACTCTGTGTGCATCACCTCCATAACTGTCCCTAACGAACGCCACCTGCCACGCTTTCGGCCTATCCCTGGCGGCATTAAAAAATCGTAGCGTGATAACGATGGTTCCGATGCGCGTGCCGCTCGAAGGCGATTACAGGGGAGATACAGCCCTTTCCAAAGAGCCATGAACAGACTTTCTACTCCCAAGGAGACAAGAGATATTATGCGCATTTTCTCCGACGCGCACCACGTTTAAAAAATAGTAGCGTGAGAACGGTGGGTCCGATCCGCGTGCCGCTTAAAGGCGATTACAGGGGAGATGCAACCCTTTCCAAAGAACCATGAAAAGACTTTCTACTCCCAAGGAGACAAGAGATATTAAGCCGCAATGACGTCCGACGCGCGCATTTTCTCCGCCGCGCAGCACATTTAAAAAAATCATAGCGTGAAAACCGTGGGTTCGATCCGCGTGCCGCTCGAAGGCGATTACAGGGGAGATGGAGCCCTTTCCAAAGAGGCATGAACAGACTTCCTACTCCCAAGGAGCCCAAAGATATTAAGCCGCAAATACGTCCTACGCGCGTCTTTTCTACGCCGCGCACCACATTTAAAAAATCGTAGCGTAAGAACGGTGGGTCCGATCCGCGTGCCGCTTAAAGGCGATTACAGGGGAGATGCAAACCTTTCCAAAGAGCCATGAAAAGACTTTCTACTCCCAAGGAGACAAGAGATATTAAGCCGCAATAACGTCCGACGCGCGCATTTTCTCCGACGCGCAACACATTTAAAAAAATCATAGCGTGAAAACCGTGGGTTCGATCCGCGTGCCGCTCGAAGGCGATTACAGGGGAGATGCAGCCCTTTCCAAAGAGCCATGAACAGACTTTCTACTCCCAATGAGACAAGAGATATCAAGCCGCAAATACGTCCGGCGCGCGTCTATTCTCCGCCGCGCACACATTTAAAAAAAATCGTAGCGTGAAAACCGTGGGTTCGATCCGCGTGCCGCTTAAAGGCGATTACAGGGGAGATGCAGCCCTTTCCAAAGAGCCATGAAAAGACTTTCTACTCCCAAGGAGACAAGAGATATTAAGCCGAAATGACGTCCGACGCGCGCATTTCCTCCGCCGCGCACCACATTTAAAAAAATCATAGCGTGAAAACCGTGGGTTCGATCCGCGTGCCGCTCGAAGGCGATTACAGGGGAGATGCATCCCTTTCAAAAGAGCCATGAACAGACTTTCTACTCCCAAGGAGACCAGAAATATTAACATATAAAGCGTTACGCTCCAGTCGGATGAACGAGAAACGCTTGTACAATTGCAACGAATTGGAGGAGAAAGTTTAAACAAACGCGCTGACTTTGAACGCTCACATCTAGGCCGGGCCAACTCCAAATGGCGTGCAACTCGGTGCGCATCACCTCCATGACTGTCCCTAACGAACGCCACCTGCCACGCTTTCGGCCCGTCCCTGGCGGCATTAAAAAATCGTAGCGTGATAACGATGGTTCCGATGCGCGTGCCGCTCGAAGGCGATTACAGGGGAGATACAGCCCTTTCCAAAGAGCCATGAACAGACTTTCTACTCCCAAGGAGACAAGAGATATTACGCGCATTTTCTCCGACGCGCACCACGTTTAAAAAATCGTAGCGTGAGAACGGTGGGTCCGATCCGCGTGCCGCTTAAAGGCGATTACAGGGGAGATGCATCCCTTTCCAAAGAGCCATGAACAGACTTTATACTCCAAAGGAGACCAGAGATATTAACAGATAAAGCGTTACGCTCCAGTCGGATGAGAGAGAAACGCTTGTACAATTGCAACGAATTGGAGGAGAAAGTTTAAACAAACGCGCTGACTTTGAAGGCTCACATCTAGGCCGGGCCAGGTCCAAATGGCCTGCAACTCGGTCCGCATCACGTCCATGACTTTTCCTAACGAACGCCACCTGCCAAGCTTTCGGCCCGTCCCTGTCGGCATTAAAAAATCGTAGCGTGATAACGATGGTTCCGATCCGCGTGCCGCGCGAAGGCGATTACAGGGGAGATGCAGCCCTTTCCAAAGAACCATGAAAAGACTTTCTACTCCCAAGGAGACAAGAGATATTAAGCCGCAATGACGTCCGACGCGCGCATTTTCTCCGCTGCGCAGCACATTTAAAAAAATCATAGCGTGAAAACCGTGGGTTCGATCCACGTGCCGCTCGAAGGCGATTACAGGGGAGATGCAGCCCTTTCCAAAGAGGCATGAACAGACTTCCTACTCCCAAGGAGCCCAAAGATATTAAGCCGCAAATACGTCCTACGCGCGTCTTTTCTACGCCGCGCACCACATTTAAAAAATCGTATCGGAAGAACGGTGGGTCCAATCCGCGTGCCGCTTAAAGGCGATTACAAGGGAGATGCAAACCTTTCCAAAGAGCCATGAAAAGACTTTCTACTCCCAAGGAGACAAGAGATATTAAGCCGAAATGACGTCCGACGCGCGCATTTCCTCCGCCGCGCACCACATTTAAAAAAATCATAGCGTGAAAACCGTGGGTTCGATCCGCGTGCCGCTCGAAGGCGATTACAGGGGAGATGCAGCCCTTTCCAAAGAGCCATGAACAGACTTTCTACACCCAATGAGACAAGAGATATTAAGCCGCAAATACGTCTGGCGCGCGTCTTTTCTCCGCCGCGCAACACATTTAAAAAAAATCGTAGCGTGAAAAACGTGGGTTCGATCCGCGTGCCGCTCGAAGGCGATTACAGGGGAGATGCATCCCTTTCAAAAGAGCCATGAACAGACTTTCTACTCCCAAGGAGACCAGAAATATTAACATATAAAGCGTTACGCTCCAGTCGGATGAACGAGAAACGCTTGTACAATTGCAACGAATTGGAGGAGAAAATTTAAACAAACGCGCTGACTTTGAACGCTCACATCTAGGCCGGGCCAACTCCAAATGGCGTGCAACTCGGTGCGCATCACCTCCATGACTGTCCCTAACGAACGCCACCTGCCACGCTTTCGGCCCGTCCCTGGCGGCATTAAAAAATCGTAGCGTGATAACGATGATTCCGATGCGCGTGCCGCTCGAAGGCGATTACAGGGGAGATACAGCCCTTTCCAAAGAGCCATGAACAGACTTTCTACTCCCAAGGAGCCCAAAGATATTAAGCCGCAAATACGTCCTACGCGCGTCTTTTCTACGCCGCGCACCACATTTAAAAAATCGTATCGGAAGAACGGTGGGTCCAATCCGCGTGCCGCTTAAAGGCGATTACAAGGGAGATGCAAACCTTTCCAAAGAGCCATGAAAAGACTTTCTACTCCCAAGGAGACAATAGATATTAAGCCGAAATGACGTCCGACGCGCGCATTTTCTCCGACGCGCACCACATTAAAAAAATCATAGCGTGAAAACCGTGGGTTCGATCCGCGTGCCGCTCGAAGGCGATTACAGCGGAGATGCAGCCCTTTCCAAAGAGCCATGAAAAGACTTTCTACTCCCAAGGAGACAAGAGATATTAAGCCGAAATGACGTCCGACGCGCGCATTTCCTCCGCCGCGCACCACATTTAAAAAAATCATAGCGTGAAAACCGTGGGTTCGATCCGCGTGCCGCTCGAAGGCGATTACAGGGGAGATGCAGCCCTTTCCAAAGAGCCATGAACAGACTTCCTACTCCCAAGGAGACAAGAGATATTAAGCCACAAATACGTCCGGACCGCGTCTTTTCTCCGCAGCTCACCACATTTAAAAAAATCGTAGCGTGAAAACCGTGGGTTCGATATAGTATACATACAGAGTATATAGTTTGACCAAAAGATCGTGCTGATCTTTGATCTCCTGGTTCTTCATCTCCAGCGCCACTTTCAGACTCATAATGTCCTCCTCTATGGGCTGGTATAACACAGACACGAATCATCACTACAGCCAGTACAATGGAAAGGTGGGAATGTGTACTGAATGTGTACTGACGTTATAAGTGAGAGGTGGTGGTACTGGTGGATGTGTACTGACACTATAAGGGATCTCTACCTGCAGTGACAGTTTGAGCTTCTCAAGTTCTTCCTCCAGAGATTTCTTCTCCTGTTCACAGGCCATTTTCATATCTGCCAGAGCAAGTATCATTACTGCTGGATATAACACAGATTGTATATACTACATAATTACTGCTGAATATATAAAATATAATATATATAGTACTATACATATATTAGTGTCACTTTTATTGGAGCCTAAAGGCTAGCATTCATTATTAGTTATGTTAGTATTATTGCATTTCCATAGCACTTACTCTTGATGGACCTGTTATGCTCCTCCTCCTCCTGCTGTTTCTGCAGGAGCTCTGTCTCCTCCTGCTGCTTGTGTTTCAGCATCTCCTGAAGAACCTGCAGCTCCTTCTGCTTCTGCAACCTCAACTCCTTCAGCTGCTCCAACAAACTGTTCTCCAACTCCTCCTTCTCACACCGCAAACACTCCAATCGGGCCACAGGCCCCACTAGTGACACAGAACCACACACACACACACACACACACAAAGAGAGAGATAAACATGTATAAATGTATAAGAATTTGTGGATAAAATTATTATGAGATTATTTATAATCAAACGACTACACTACACAACCACATCTTCCTTTTATTTACATATTATACAGATATTTAGAGATATTTACATTTTATTTACCCGCGTGCGTCTCTCTTCTCCAAGGTAGCGGAGAGATATGAAAGGATAAAAGGGGAAAAGAATAAAATGCACGTCGGTTTTAAATTCGCAGGCTACCTGCGCTGAAGGCGTGGAAAACGAGCACGTGACGGAAAGGCTTCCGTACCCGATGGGTCCAAATCACATGCCCAGCAAAGTAGCCTTAAACCTGGACACGCAATGGAGAGCATTTGACCCTTTAAAATCATACTACAACCAGACTTCCAGGCCCAAGAGGTCACACAGCCATGCCCAGCAAAGTAGCTCTGGGCCTGGGCACACTTCACGCAGTTTGACCGTTTAAATAAAACTAGAAACAGACTTCCTGGCCCAAGAGGTCACAGTCATACCCAGCAAAGTACGTTTAAACCTGGAAACAAATCAGATCCTTTCTGTCATTCAAAGGAATGGGCCTGCAACTCACAACCACATCCCCAGTGAAGCGCACCGTCACCCAGCCACACTACCCCACCTTGCCCGTCCTGGAACAACCACACCTCCAGGGCACCACATGCCAATCTCTCATGCCCAGCAAACTGCAACCTCACGCAGCCAGGCCACACACTGTCTCCCCTTGTACAGTCCAAGGACGAACTCCTCCACAAACCTGGTGTTCACGCGCACACACGCAATTACAACGAATTGGTGGAGAACTTTGAAACAAAAGTGCTGACTTTGAATACTCACATCTAGGCTGGGCCAGGTCCAAATGGCCTGCAGCTCGGTGCGCATTAACTGCTTGACTGTCCGTCACGAACGCCACCTGCCAAGCGTTCGTTCCGTCCCTGGCGGATTTTAAAAAATCGTAGCGTGAGAACGATGGGTCCGATCCGCGTGCCGCTTAAAGGCGATTACAGGGGAGATGCAACCCTTTCCAAAGAACCATGAAAAGACTTTCTACTCCCAAGGAGACAAGAGATATTAAGACGCAATGACGTCCGACGCGCACATTTTCTCCGCCGCGCAGCTCATTTAAAAAAATCATAGCGTGAAAACCGTGGGTTCGATCCGCGTGCCGCTCGAAGGCGATTACAGGGGAGATGGAGCCCTTTCCAAAGAGGCATGAACAGACTTCCTACTCCCAAGGAGCCCAAAGATATTAAGCCGCAAATACGTCCTACGCGCGTCTTTTCTACGCCGCGCACCACATTTAAAAAATCGTAGCGTAAGAACGGTGGGTCCGATCCGCGTGCCGCTTAAAGGCGATTACAGGGGAGATGCAAACCTTTCCAAAGAGCCATGAAAAGACTTTCTACTCCCAAGGAGACAAGAGATATTAAGCCGCAATGACGTCCGACGCGCGCATTTTCTCCGACGCGCAACACATTTAAAAAAATCATAGCGTGAAAACCGTGGGTTCGATCCGCGTGCCGCTCGAAGGCGATTACAGGGGAGATGCAGCCCTTTCCAAAGAGCCATGAACAGACTTTCTACTCCCAATGAGACAAGAGATATCAAGCCGCAAATACGTCCGGCGCGCGTCTATTCTCCGCCGCGCAACACATTTAAAAAAAATCGTAGCGTGAAAACCGTGGGTTCGATCCGCGTGCCGCTTAAAGGCGATTACAGGGGAGATACAGCCCTTTCCAAAGAGCCATGAAAAGACTTTCTACTCCCAAGGAGACAAGAGATATTAAGCCGAAATGACGTCCGACGCGCGCATTTCCTCCGCCGCGCACCACATTTAAAAAAATCATAGCGTGAAAACCGTGGGTTCGATCCGCGTGCCGCTCGAAGGCGATTACAGGGGAGATGCAGCCCTTTCCAAAGAGGCATGAACAGACTTCCTACTCCCAAGGAGCCCAAAGATATTAAGCCGCAAATACGTCCTACGCGCGTCTTTTCTACGCCGCGCACCACATTTAAAAAATCGTATCGGAAGAACGGTGGGTCCAATCCGCGTGCCGCTTAAAGGCGATTACAAGGGAGATGCAAACCTTTCCAAAGAGCCATGAAAAGACTTTCTACTCCCAAGGAGACAATAGATATTAAGCCGAAATGACGTCCGACGCGCGCATTTTCTCCGCCGCGCACCACATTTAAAAAAATCATAGCGTGAAAACCGTGGGTTCGATCCGCGTGCCGCTCGAAGGCGATTACAGCGGAGATGCAGCCCTTTCCAAAGAGCCATGAACAGACTTCCTACTCCCAAGGAGACAAGAGATATTAACATATAAAGCGTTACGCTCCAGTCGGATGAGCGAGAAACGCTTGAGCAGTTGCAACGAATTGGAGGAGAAAGTTTAAACAAACGCGCTGACTTTGAACGCTCACATCTAGGTCTGGCCAAGTCCAAATGGCGTGCAACTCGGTGCGCATCACCTCCATGACTGTCCCTAACGAACGCCACCTGCCACGCTTTCGGCCCGTCCCTGGCGGCTTTAAAAAATCGTAGCGTGATAACCGTGGGTCCAATCCGCTTGAAGCTCGAAGGCGATTAGAGGGGAGATGCAGCCCTTTCCAAAGAGCCATGAACAGACTTCCTACTCCCAAGGAGACAAGAGATATTAAGCCACAAATACGTCCGGACCGCGTCTTTTCTCCGCAGCTCACCACATTTAAAAAAATCGTAGCGTGAAAACCGTGGGTTCGATATAGTATACATACAGAGTATATAGTTTGACCAAAAGATCGTGCTGATCTTTGATCTCCTGGTTCTTCATCTCCAGCGCCACTTTCAGACTCATAATGTCCTCCTCTATGGGCTGGTATAACACAGACACGAATCATCACTACAGCCAGTACAATGGAAAGGTGGGAATGTGTACTGAATGTGTACTGACGTTATAAGTGAGAGGTGGTGGTACTGGTGGATGTGTACTGACACTATAAGGGATCTCTACCTGCAGTGACAGTTTGAGCTTCTCAAGTTCTTCCTCCAGAGATTTCTTCTCCTGTTCACAGGCCATTTTCATATCTGCCAGAGCAAGTATCATTACTGCTGGATATAACACAGATTGTATATACTACATAATTACTGCTGAATATATAAAATATAATATATATAGTACTATACATATATTAGTGTCACTTTTATTGGAGCCTAAAGGCTAGCATTCATTATTAGTTATGTTAGTATTATTGCATTTCCATAGCACTTACTCTTGATGGACCTGTTATGCTCCTCCTCCTCCTGCTGTTTCTGCAGGAGCTCTGTCTCCTCCTGCTGCTTGTGTTTCAGCATCTCCTGAAGAACCTGCAGCTCCTTCTGCTTCTGCAACCTCAACTCCTTCAGCTGCTCCAACAAACTGTTCTCCAACTCCTCCTTCTCACACCGCAAACACTCCAATCGGGCCACAGGCCCCACTAGTGACACAGAACCACACACACACACACACACACACAAAGAGAGAGATAAACATGTATAAATGTATAAGAATTTGTGGATAAAATTATTATGAGATTATTTATAATCAAACGACTACACTACACAACCACATCTTCCTTTTATTTACATATTATACAGATATTTAGAGATATTTACATTTTATTTACCCGCGTGCGTCTCTCTTCTCCAAGGTAGCGGAGAGATATGAAAGGATAAAAGGGGAAAAGAATAAAATGCACGTCGGTTTTAAATTCGCAGGCTACCTGCGCTGAAGGCGTGGAAAACGAGCACGTGACGGAAAGGCTTCCGTACCCGATGGGTCCAAATCACATGCCCAGCAAAGTAGCCTTAAACCTGGACACGCAATGGAGAGCATTTGACCCTTTAAAATCATACTACAACCAGACTTCCAGGCCCAAGAGGTCACACAGCCATGCCCAGCAAAGTAGCTCTGGGCCTGGGCACACTTCACGCAGTTTGACCGTTTAAATAAAACTAGAAACAGACTTCCTGGCCCAAGAGGTCACAGTCATACCCAGCAAAGTACGTTTAAACCTGGAAACAAATCAGATCCTTTCTGTCATTCAAAGGAATGGGCCTGCAACTCACAACCACATCCCCAGTGAAGCGCACCGTCACCCAGCCACACTACCCCACCTTGCCCGTCCTGGAACAACCACACCTCCAGGGCACCACATGCCAATCTCTCATGCCCAGCAAACTGCAACCTCACGCAGCCAGGCCACACACTGTCTCCCCTTGTACAGTCCAAGGACGAACTCCTCCACAAACCTGGTGTTCACGCGCACACACGCAATTACAACGAATTGGTGGAGAACTTTGAAACAAAAGTGCTGACTTTGAATACTCACATCTAGGCTGGGCCAGGTCCAAATGGCCTGCAGCTCGGTGCGCATTAACTGCTTGACTGTCCGTCACGAACGCCACCTGCCAAGCGTTCGTTCCGTCCCTGGCGGATTTTAAAAAATCGTAGCGTGAGAACGATGGGTCCGATCCGCGTGCCGCTTAAAGGCGATTACAGGGGAGATGCAACCCTTTCCAAAGAACCATGAAAAGACTTTCTACTCCCAAGGAGACAAGAGATATTAAGACGCAATGACGTCCGACGCGCGCATTTTCTCCGCCGCGCAGCTCATTTAAAAAAATCATAGCGTGAAAACCGTGGGTTCGATCCGCGTGCCGCTCGAAGGCGATTACAGGGGAGATGGAGCCCTTTCCAAAGAGGCATGAACAGACTTCCTACTCCCAAGGAGCCCAAAGATATTAAGCCGCAAATACGTCCTACGCGCGTCTTTTCTACGCCGCGCACCACATTTAAAAAATCGTAGCGTAAGAACGGTGGGTCCGATCCGCGTGCCGCTTAAAGGCGATTACAGGGGAGATGCAAACCTTTCCAAAGAGCCATGAAAAGACTTTCTACTCCCAAGGAGACAAGAGATATTAAGCCGCAATGACGTCCGACGCGCGCATTTTCTCCGACGCGCAACACATTTAAAAAAATCATAGCGTGAAAACCGTGGGTTCGATCCGCGTGCCGCTCGAAGGCGATTACAGGGGAGATGCAGCCCTTTCCAAAGAGCCATGAACAGACTTTCTACTCCCAATGAGACAAGAGATATCAAGCCGCAAATACGTCCGGCGCGCGTCTATTCTCCGCCGCGCAACACATTTAAAAAAAATCGTAGCGTGAAAACCGTGGGTTCGATCCGCGTGCCGCTTAAAGGCGATTACAGGGGAGATACAGCCCTTTCCAAAGAGCCATGAAAAGACTTTCTACTCCCAAGGAGACAAGAGATATTAAGCCGAAATGACGTCCGACGCGCGCATTTCCTCCGCCGCGCACCACATTTAAAAAAATCATAGCGTGAAAACCGTGGGTTCGATCCGCGTGCCGCTCGAAGGCGATTACAGGGGAGATGCAGCCCTTTCCAAAGAGGCATGAACAGACTTCCTACTCCCAAGGAGCCCAAAGATATTAAGCCGCAAATACGTCCTACGCGCGTCTTTTCTACGCCGCGCACCACATTTAAAAAATCGTATCGGAAGAACGGTGGGTCCAGTCCGCGTGCCGCTTAAAGGCGATTACAAGGGAGATGCAAACCTTTCCAAAGAGCCATGAAAAGACTTTCTACTCCCAAGGAGACAATAGATATTAAGCCGAAATGACGTCCGACGCGCGCATTTTCTCCGCCGCGCACCACATTTAAAAAAATCATAGCGTGAAAACCGTGGGTTCGATCCGCGTGCCGCTCGAAGGCGATTACAGCGGAGATGCAGCCCTTTCCAAAGAGCCATGAAAAGACTTTCTACTCCCAAGGAGACAAGAGATATTAAGCCGAAATGACGTCCGACGCGCGCATTTCCTCCGCCGCGCAACACATTTAAAAAAAATCGTAGCGTGAAAAACGTGGGTTCGATCCGCGTGCCGCTCGAAGGCGATTACAGGGGAGATGCATCCCTTTCAAAAGAGCCATGAACAGACTTTCTACTCCCAAGGAGACCAGAAATATTAACATATAAAGCGTTACGCTCCAGTCGGATGAACGAGAAACGCTTGTACAATTGCAACGAATTGGAGGAGAAAGTTTAAACAAACGCGCTGACTTTCAACGCTCACATCTAGGCCGGGCCGACTCCAAATGGCGTGCAACTCTGTGTGCATCACCTCCATAACTGTCCCTAACGAACGCCACCTGCCACGCTTTCGGCCTATCCCTGGCGGCATTAAAAAATCGTAGCGTGATAACGATGGTTCCGATGCGCGTGCCGCTCGAAGGCGATTACAGGGGAGATACAGCCCTTTCCAAAGAGCCATGAACAGACTTTCTACTCCCAAGGAGACAAGAGATATTATGCGCATTTTCTCCGACGCGCACCACGTTTAAAAAATAGTAGCGTGAGAACGGTGGGTCCGATCCGCGTGCCGCTTAAAGGCGATTACAGGGGAGATGCAACCCTTTCCAAAGAACCATGAAAAGACTTTCTACTCCCAAGGAGACAAGAGATATTAAGCCGCAATGACGTCCGACGCGCGCATTTTCTCCGCCGCGCAGCACATTTAAAAAAATCATAGCGTGAAAACCGTGGGTTCGATCCGCGTGCCGCTCGAAGGCGATTACAGGGGAGATGGAGCCCTTTCCAAAGAGGCATGAACAGACTTCCTACTCCCAAGGAGCCCAAAGATATTAAGCCGCAAATACGTCCTACGCGCGTCTTTTCTACGCCGCGCACCACATTTAAAAAATCGTAGCGTAAGAACGGTGGGTCCGATCCGCGTGCCGCTTAAAGGCGATTACAGGGGAGATGCAAACCTTTCCAAAGAGCCATGAAAAGACTTTCTACTCCCAAGGAGACAAGAGATATTAAGCCGCAATGACGTCCGACGCGCGCATTTTCTCCGACGCGCAACACATTTAAAAAAATCATAGCGTGAAAACCGTGGGTTCGATCCGCGTGCCGCTCGAAGGCGATTACAGGGGAGATGCAGCCCTTTCCAAAGAGCCATGAACAGACTTTCTACTCCCAATGAGACAAGAGATATCAAGCCGCAAATACGTCCGGCGCGCGTCTATTCTCCGCCGCGCAACACATTTAAAAAAAATCGTAGCGTGAAAACCGTGGGTTCGATCCGCGTGCCGCTTAAAGGCGATTACAGGGGAGATGCAGCCCTTTCCAAAGAGCCATGAAAAGACTTTCTACTCCCAAGGAGACAAGAGATATTAAGCCGAAATGACGTCCGACGCGCGCATTTCCTCCGCCGCGCACCACATTTAAAAAAATCATAGCGTGAAAACCGTGGGTTCGATCCGCGTGCCGCTTAAAGGCGATTACAGGGGAGATGCAGCCCTTTCCAAAGAGGCATGAACAGACTTCCTACTCCCAAGGAGCCCAAAGATATTAAGCCGCAAATACGTCCTACGCGCGTCTTTTCTACGCCGCGCACCACATTTAAAAAATCGTATCGGAAGAACGGTGGGTCCAATCCGCGTGCCGCTTAAAGGCGATTACAAGGGAGATGCAAACCTCTCCAAAGAGCCATGAAAAGACTTTCTACTCCCAAGGAGACAATAGATATTAAGCCGAAATGACGTCCGACGCGCGCATTTTCTCCGCCGCGCACCACATTTAAAAAAATCATAGCGTGAAAACCGTGGGTTCGATCCGCGTGCCGCTCGAAGGCGATTACAGGGGAGATGCATCCCTTTCAAAAGAGCCATGAACAGACTTTCTACTCCCAAGGAGACCAGAAATATTAACATATAAAGCGTTACGCTCCAGTCGGATGAACGAGAAACGCTTGTACAATTGCAACGAATTGGAGGAGAAAGTTTAAACAAACGCGCTGACTTTGAACGCTCACATCTAGGCCGGGCCAACTCCAAATGGCGTGCAACTCGGTGCGCATCACCTCCATGACTGTCCCTAACGAACGCCACCTGCCACGCTTTCGGCCCGTCCCTGGCGGCATTAAAAAATCGTAGCGTGATAACGATGGTTCCGATGCGCGTGCCGCTCGAAGGCGATTACAGGGGAGATACAGCCCTTTCCAAAGAGCCATGAACAGACTTTCTACTCCCAAGGAGACAAGAGATATTACGCGCATTTTCTCCGACGCGCACCACGTTTAAAAAATCGTAGCGTGAGAACGGTGGGTCCGATCCGCGTGCCGCTTAAAGGCGATTACAGGGGAGATGCATCCCTTTCCAAAGAGCCATGAACAGACTTTATACTCCAAAGGAGACCAGAGATATTAACAGATAAAGCGTTACGCTCCAGTCGGATGAGAGAGAAACGCTTGTACAATTGCAACGAATTGGAGGAGAAAGTTTAAACAAACGCGCTGACTTTGAAGGCTCACATCTAGGCCGGGCCAGGTCCAAATGGCCTGCAACTCGGTCCGCATCACGTCCATGACTTTTCCTAACGAACGCCACCTGCCAAGCTTTCGGCCCGTCCCTGTCGGCATTAAAAAATCGTAGCGTGATAACGATGGTTCCGATCCGCGTGCCGCGCGAAGGCGATTACAGGGGAGATGCAGCCCTTTCCAAAGAACCATGAAAAGACTTTCTACTCCCAAGGAGACAAGAGATATTAAGCCGCAATGACGTCCGACGCGCGCATTTTCTCCGCTGCGCAGCACATTTAAAAAAATCATAGCGTGAAAACCGTGGGTTCGATCCACGTGCCGCTCGAAGGCGATTACAGGGGAGATGCAGCCCTTTCCAAAGAGGCATGAACAGACTTCCTACTCCCAAGGAGCCCAAAGATATTAAGCCGCAAATACGTCCTACGCGCGTCTTTTCTACGCCGCGCACCACATTTAAAAAATCGTATCGGAAGAACGGTGGGTCCAATCCGCGTGCCGCTTAAAGGCGATTACAAGGGAGATGCAAACCTTTCCAAAGAGCCATGAAAAGACTTTCTACTCCCAAGGAGACAATAGATATTAAGCCGAAATGACGTCCGACGCGCGCATTTTCTCCGACGCGCACCACATTTAAAAAAATCATAGCGTGAAAACCGTGGGTTCGATCCGCGTGCCGCTCGAAGGCGATTACAGCGGAGATGCAGCCCTTTCCAAAGAGCCATGAAAAGACTTTCTACTCCCAAGGAGACAAGAGATATTAAGCCGAAATGACGTCCGACGCGCGCATTTCCTCCGCCGCGCACCACATTTAAAAAAATCATAGCGTGAAAACCGTGGGTTCGATCCGCGTGCCGCTCGAAGGCGATTACAGGGGAGATGCAGCCCTTTCCAAAGAGCCATGAACAGACTTTCTACACCCAATGAGACAAGAGATATTAAGCCGCAAATACGTCTGGCGCGCGTCTTTTCTCCGCCGCGCAACACATTTAAAAAAAATCGTAGCGTGAAAAACGTGGGTTCGATCCGCGTGCCGCTCGAAGGCGATTACAGGGGAGATGCATCCCTTTCAAAAGAGCCATGAACAGACTTTCTACTCCCAAGGAGACCAGAGATATTAACAGATAAAGCGTTACGCTCCAGTCGGATGAGCGAGAAACGCTTGTACAATTGCAACGAATTGGAGGAGAAAGTTTAAACAAACGCGCTGACTTTGAAGGCTCACATCTAGGCCGGGCCAACTCCAAATGGCGTGGAACTCGGTGCGCATCACCTCCATGACTGTCCCTAACGAACGCCACCTGCCACGCTTTCGGCCCGTCCCTGGCGGCATTAAAAAATCGTAGCGTGATAACGATGGTTCCGATGCGCGTGCCGCTCGAAGGCGATTACAGGGGAGATGCAGCCCTTTCCAAAGAGGCATGAACAGACTTCCTACTCCCAAGGAGCCCAAAGATATTAAGCCGCAAATACGTCCTACGCGCGTCTTTTCTACGCCGCGCACCACATTTAAAAAATCGTATCGGAAGAACGGTGGGTCCAATCCGCGTGCCGCTTAAAGGCGATTACAAGGGAGATGCAAACCTTTCCAAAGAGCCATGAAAAGACTTTCTACTCCCAAGGAGACAATAGATATTAAGCCGAAATGACGTCCGACGCGCGCATTTTCTCCGACGCGCACCACATTAAAAAAATCATAGCGTGAAAACCGTGGGTTCGATCCGCGTGCCGCTCGAAGGCGATTACAGCGGAGATGCAGCCCTTTCCAAAGAGCCATGAAAAGACTTTCTACTCCCAAGGAGACAAGAGATATTAAGCCGAAATGACGTCCGACGCGCGCATTTCCTCCGCCGCGCACCACATTTAAAAAAATCATAGCGTGAAAACCGTGGGTTCGATCCGCGTGCCGCTCGAAGGCGATTACAGGGGAGATGCAGCCCTTTCCAAAGAGCCATGAACAGACTTTCTACACCCAATGAGACAAGAGATATTAAACCGCAAATACGTCCGGCGCGCGTCTTTTCTCCGCCGCGCAACACATTTAAAAAAAATCGTAGCGTGAAAAACGTGGGTTCGATCCGCGTGCCGCTCGAAGGCGATTACAGGGGAGATGCATCCCTTTCAAAAGAGCCATGAACAGACTTTCTACTCCCAAGGAGACCAGAAATATTAACATATAAAGCGTTACGCTCCAGTCGGATGAACGAGAAACGCTTGTACAACTGCAACGAATTGGAGCAGAAAGTTTAAACAAACGCGCTGACTTTGAACGCTCACATCTAGGCCGGGCCAACTCCAAATGGCGTGCAACTCGGTGCGCATCACCTCCATGACTGTCCCTAACGAACGCCACCTGCCACGCTTTCGGCCCGTCCCTGGCGGCATTAAAAAATCGTAGCGTGATAACGATGGTTCCGATGCGCGTGCCGCTCGAAGGCGATTACAGGGGAGATACAGCCCTTTCCAAAGAGCCATGAACAGACTTTCTACTCCCAAGGAGACCAGAGATATTACGCGCATTTTCTCCGACGCGCACCACGTTTAAAAAATCGTAGCGTGAGAACGGTGGGTCCGATCCGCGTGCCGCTTAAAGGCGATTACAGGGGAGATGCATCCCTTTCCAAAGAGCCATGAACAGACTTTCTACTCCCAAGGAGACCAGAGATATTAACAGATAAAGCGTTACGCTCCAGTCGGATGAGCGAGAAACGCTTGTACAATTGCAACGAATTGGAGGAGAAAGTTTAAACAAACGCGCTGACTTTGAAGGCTCACATCTAGGCCGGGCCAGGTCCAAATGGCCTGCAACTCGGTCCGCATCACGTCCATGACTTTTCCTAACGAACGCCACCTGCCAAGCTTTCGGCCCGTCCCTGTCGGCATTAAAAAATCGTAGCATGATAACGATGGTTCCGATCCGCGTGCCGCGCGAAGGCGATTACAGGGGAGATGCAGCCCTTTCCAAAGAGCTATGAACAGACTTTCTACTCCCAAGGAGCCCAAAGATATTAAGCCGCAAATAAGTCCTACGCGCGTCTTTTCTACGCCGCGCACCACATTTAAAAAATCGTAGCGTAAGAACGGTGGGTCCGATCCGCGTGCCGCTTAAAGGCGATTACAGGGGAGATGTAACCCTTTCCAAAGAACCATGAAAAGACTTTCTACTCCCAAGGAGACAAGAGATATTAAGCCGCAATGACGTCCGACGCGCGCATTTTCTCCGACGCGCAACACATTTAAAAAAATCATAGCGTGAAAACCGTGGGTTCGATCCGCGTGCCGCTCGAAGGCGATTACAGGGGAGATGCAGCCCTTTCCAAAGAGCCATGAACAGACTTTCTACTCCCAAGGAGACCAGAGATATTAACAGATAAAGCGTTACGCTCCAGTCGGATGAGCGAGAAACGCTTGTACAATTGCAACGAATTGGAGGAGAAAGTTTAAACAAACGCGCTGACTTTGAAGGCTCACATCTAGGCCGGGCCAGATCCAAATGGCCTGCAACTCGGTGCGCATCACCTCCATGACTGTCCCTAACGAACGCCACCTGCCACGCTTTCGGCCCGTCCCTGGCGGCATTAAAAAATCGTAGCGTGATAACGATGGTTCCGATGCGCGTGCCGCACGAAGGCGATTACAGGGGAGATGCAGCCCTTTCCAAAGAGCAATGAAAAGACTTTCTACTCACAAGGAGACAAGAGATATTAAGCCGCAATGATATCCGACGCGCGCATTTTCTCCGCCGCACACCACATTTAAAAAATCGTAGCGTGAGAACGGTGGGTCCGATCCGCATGCCGCTTAAAGGCGATTACAGGGGAGATGCAACCCTTTCCAAAGAGCCATGAAAAGACTTTCTATTCCCAAGGAGACAAGAGATATTAAGCCGCAATGACGTCCGACGCGCGCATTTTCTCCGCCGCGCACCACATTTAAAAAAATCATAGCGTGAAAACCGTGGGTTCGATCCGCGTGCCGCTTGAAGGCGATTACAGGGGAGATGCAGCATTTCCAAAGAGCCATGAACAGACTTCCTACTCCCAAGGAGAAAAGAGATATTAAGCAGCAATGATGTCCGACACGCGCATTTTCTCCGCCGCGCACCACATTTAAAAAATCTTAGCGTGAGAACGGTGGGTCCGATCCGCGTGCCGCTTAAAGGCGATTACAGGGGAGATGCACCCCTTTCCAAAGAGCCATGAAAAGACTTTCTACTCCCAAGGAGACAAGAGATATTAAGCCGAAATGACGTCCGAGGCGCGCAATTTCTCCGCCGCGCAACCCATTTTAAAAAATCATAGCGTGAAAACCGTGGGTTCGATCTGCGTGCCGCTCGAAGGCGATTACAGGGGAGATGCAGCCCTTTCCAAAGATCCATGAACAGACTTCCTACTCCCAAGGAGACAAGAGATATTAACATATAAAGCGTTACGCTACAGTCGGATGAGCGAGAAACGCTTGAGCAGTTGCAACGAATTGGAGGAGAAAGTTTAAACAAACGCGCTGACTTTGAACGCTCACATCTAGGTCTGGCCAAGTCCAAATGGCGTGCAACTCGGTGCGCATCACCTCCATGACTGTCCCTAACGAACGCCACCTGCCACGCTTTCGGCCCGTCCCTGGCGGCTTTAAAAAATCGTAGCGTGATAACCGTGGGTCCAATCCGCTTGAAGCTCGAAGGCGATTAGAGGGGAGATGCAGCCCTTTCCAAAGAGCCATGAACAGACTTCCTACTCCCAAGGAGACAAGAGATATTAAGCCACAAATACGTCCGGACCGCGTCTTTTCTCCGCAGCTCACCACATTTAAAAAAATCGTAGCGTGAAAACCGTGGGTTCGATATAGTATACATACAGAGTATATAGTTTGACCAAAAGATCGTGCTGATCTTTGATCTCCTGGTTCTTCATCTCCAGCGCCACTTTCAGACTCATAATGTCCTCCTCTATGGGCTGGTATAACACAGACACGAATCATCACTACAGCCAGTACAATGGAAAGGTGGGAATGTGTACTGAATGTGTACTGACGTTATAAGTGAGAGGTGGTGGTACTGGTGGATGTGTACTGACACTATAAGGGATCTCTACCTGCAGTGACAGTTTGAGCTTCTCAAGTTCTTCCTCCAGAGATTTCTTCTCCTGTTCACAGGCCATTTTCATATCTGCCAGAGCAAGTATCATTACTGCTGGATATAACACAGATTGTATATACTACATAATTACTGCTGAATATATAAAATATAATATATATAGTACTATACATATATTAGTGTCACTTTTATTGGAGCCTAAAGGCTAACATTCGTTATTAGTTATGTTAGTATTATTGCATTTCCATAGTACTTACTCTTGATGGACCTGTTATGCTCCTCCTCCTCCTGCTGTTTCTGCAGGAGCTCTGTCTCCTCCTGCTGCTTGTGTTTCAGCATCTCCTGAAGAACCTGCAGCTCCTTCTGCTTCTGCAACCTCAACTCCTTCAGCTGCTCAAACAAACTGTTCTCCAACTCCTCCTTCTCACACTGCAAACACTCCAATCGGGCCACAGGCCCCACTAGTGACACAGAACCACACACACACACACACAGACACACACACACACACACACAGAGAGAGATAAACATGTATAAATGTATAAGAATTTGTGGATAAAATTATTATGAGATTATTTATAATGAAACGACTACACTACACAACCACTTCTTCCTTTTATTTACATATTATACAGATATTTAGAGATATTTACATTTTATTTACCCGCGTGCGTCTCTCTTCTCCAAGGTAGCGGAGAGATATGAAGGGATAAAAGGGGAAAAGAATAAAATGCACGTCGGTTTTAAATTCGCAGGCTACCTGCGCTGAAGGCGTGGAAAACGAGCACGTGACGGAAAGGCTTCCGTACCCGATGGGTCCAAATCACATGCCCAGCAAAGTAGCCTTAAACCTGGACACACAATGGAGACCATTTGACCCTTTAAAATCATACTACAACCAGACTTCCAGGCCCAAGAGGTCACACAGTCATGCCCAGCAAAGTAGCTCTGGGCCTGGGCACACTTCACGCAGTTTGACCGTTTAAATAAAACTAGAAACAGACTTCCTGGCCCAAGAGGTCACACAGTCATGCCCAGCAAGGTTGCTTTAAACGTGGGCACACTTCAGACCGTTTCACTCTTTAAATCATTCAAAGCACCACATTTCAAGGCCCAAGAGGTCACAGAATCATGCCCATCAAAGTAGCTCTGGGCCTGGGCACACTTCACGCAGTTTGACCCTTTAAATAATACTACAACCAGACACATACAGGTGCGCACATATACACAGATACACATTCTGTTTAATTTCTTCACATCTGCAGACTAGAGTAAGCTGAGGGTATAGTGTTAAACCAGGTACTACATAAACAGTATATAGTATATATACAGAGGATATAGTGTTAAACCAGGTACTACATACAGAGTATATAGTATACATACAGAGTATATAGTTTGACCAAAAGATCGTGCTGATCTTTGATCTCCTGGTTCTTCATCTCCAGCGCCACTTTCAGACTCATAATGTCCTCCTCTATGGGCTGGTATAACACACACACGAATCATCACTACAGCCAGTACAATGGAAAGTTGGGAATGTGTACTGAATGTGTACTGACGTTATAAGTGAAAGGTGGAGCTACTGGTGGATGTGTACTGACACTATAAGGGATCTCTACCTGCAGTGACAGTCTGAGCTTCTCAAGTTCTTCCTCCAGAGATTTCTTCTCCTGTTCACAGGCCATTTTCATATCTGCCAGAGCAAGTATCATTACTGCTGGATATAACATAGATTGTATATACTACATAATTACTACTGAATATATAAAATATAATATATATAGTACTATACATATATTAGTATCACTTTTATTGGAGCCTAAAGGCTAACATTCATTATTAGTTATGTTAGTATTATTGCATTTCCATAGTACTTACTCTTGATGGACCTGTTATGCTCCTCCTCCTCCTGCTGTTTCTGCAGGAGCTCTGTCTCCTCCTGCTGCTTGTGTTTCAGCATCTCCTGAAGAACCTGCAGCTCCTTCTGCTTCTGCAACCTCAACTCCTTCAGCTGCTCCAACAAACTGTTCTCCAACTCCTCCTTCTCACACCGCAAACACTCCAATCGGGCCACAGGCCCCACTAGTGACACAGAACCACACACACACACACACACACACAAAGAGAGAGATAAACATGTATAAATGTATAAGAATTTGTGGATAAAATTATTATGAGATTATTTATAATCAAACGACTACACTACACAACCACATCTTCCTTTTATTTACATATTATACAGATATTTAGAGATATTTACATTTTATTTACCCGCGTGCGTCTCTCTTCTCCAAGGTAGCGGAGAGATATGAAAGGATAAAAGGGGAAAAGAATAAAATGCACGTCGGTTTTAAATTCGCAGGCTACCTGCGCTGAAGGCGTGGAAAACGAGCACGTGACGGAAAGGCTTCCGTACCCGATGGGTCCAAATCACATGCCCAGCAAAGTAGCCTTAAACCTGGACACACAATGGAGAGCATTTGACCCTTTAAAATCATACTACAACCAGACTTCCAGGCCCAAGAGGTCACACAGCCATGCCCAGCAAAGTAGCTCTGGGCCTGGGCACACTTCACGCAGTTTGACCGTTTAAATAAAACTAGAAACAGACTTCCTGGCCAAAGAGGTCACAGTCATACCCAGCAAAGTACGTTTAAACCTGGAAACAAATCAGATCCTTTCTGTCATTCAAAGGAATGGGCCTGCAACTCACAACCACATCCCCAGTGAAGCGCACCGTCACCCAGCCACACTACCCCACCTTGCCCGTCCTGGAACAACCACACCTCCAGGGCGCCACATGCCAATCTCTCATGCACAGCAAACTGCAACCTCACGCAGCCAGGCCACACACTGTCTCCCCTTGTACAGTCCAAGGACGAACTCCTCCACAAACCTGGTGTTCACGCGCACACACGCAATTACAACGAATTGGTGGAGAACTTTGAAACAAACGTGCTGACTTTGAATACTCACATCTAGGCTGGGCCAGATCCAAATGGCCTGCAACTCGGTGCGCATCACCTCCATGACTGTCCCTAACGAACGCCACCTGCCACGCTTTCGGCCCGTCCCTGGCGGCATTAAAAAATCGTAGCGTGATAACGATGGTTCCGATGCGCGTGCCGCACGAAGGCGATTACAGGGGAGATGCAGCCCTTTCCAAAGAGCAATGAAAAGACTTTCTACTCACAAGGAGACAAGAGATATTAAGCCGCAATGATATCCGACGCGCGCATTTTCTCCGCCGCACACCACATTTAAAAAATCGTAGCGTGAGAACGGTGGGTCCGATCCGCATGCCGCTTAAAGGCGATTACAGGGGAGATGCAACCCTTTCCAAAGAGCCATGAAAAGACTTTCTATTCCCAAGGAGACAAGAGATATTAAGCCGCAATGACGTCCGACGCGCGCATTTTCTCCGCCGCGCACCACATTTAAAAAAATCATAGCGTGAAAACCGTGGGTTCGATCCGCGTGCCGCTTGAAGGCGATTACAGGGGAGATGCAGCATTTCCAAAGAGCCATGAACAGACTTCCTACTCCCAAGGAGAAAAGAGATATTAAGCAGCAATGATGTCCGACACGCGCATTTTCTCCGCCGCGCACCACATTTAAAAAATCTTAGCGTGAGAACGGTGGGTCCGATCCGCGTGCCGCTTAAAGGCGATTACAGGGGAGATGCACCCCTTTCCAAAGAGCCATGAAAAGACTTTCTACTCCCAAGGAGACAAGAGATATTAAGCCGAAATGACGTCCGAGGCGCGCAATTTCTCCGCCGCGCAACCCATTTTAAAAAATCATAGCGTGAAAACCGTGGGTTCGATCTGCGTGCCGCTCGAAGGCGATTACAGGGGAGATGCAGCCCTTTCCAAAGATCCATGAACAGACTTCCTACTCCCAAGGAGACAAGAGATATTAACATATAAAGCGTTACGCTACAGTCGGATGAGCGAGAAACGCTTGAGCAGTTGCAACGAATTGGAGGAGAAAGTTTAAACAAACGCGCTGACTTTGAACGCTCACATCTAGGTCTGGCCAAGTCCAAATGGCGTGCAACTCGGTGCGCATCACCTCCATGACTGTCCCTAACGAACGCCACCTGCCACGCTTTCGGCCCGTCCCTGGCGGCTTTAAAAAATCGTAGCGTGATAACCGTGGGTCCAATCCGCTTGAAGCTCGAAGGCGATTAGAGGGGAGATGCAGCCCTTTCCAAAGAGCCATGAACAGACTTCCTACTCCCAAGGAGACAAGAGATATTAAGCCACAAATACGTCCGGACCGCGTCTTTTCTCCGCAGCTCACCACATTTAAAAAAATCGTAGCGTGAAAACCGTGGGTTCGATATAGTATACATACAGAGTATATAGTTTGACCAAAAGATCGTGCTGATCTTTGATCTCCTGGTTCTTCATCTCCAGCGCCACTTTCAGACTCATAATGTCCTCCTCTATGGGCTGGTATAACACAGACACGAATCATCACTACAGCCAGTACAATGGAAAGGTGGGAATGTGTACTGAATGTGTACTGACGTTATAAGTGAGAGGTGGTGGTACTGGTGGATGTGTACTGACACTATAAGGGATCTCTACCTGCAGTGACAGTTTGAGCTTCTCAAGTTCTTCCTCCAGAGATTTCTTCTCCTGTTCACAGGCCATTTTCATATCTGCCAGAGCAAGTATCATTACTGCTGGATATAACACAGATTGTATATACTACATAATTACTGCTGAATATATAAAATATAATATATATAGTACTATACATATATTAGTGTCACTTTTATTGGAGCCTAAAGGCTAACATTCGTTATTAGTTATGTTAGTATTATTGCATTTCCATAGTACTTACTCTTGATGGACCTGTTATGCTCCTCCTCCTCCTGCTGTTTCTGCAGGAGCTCTGTCTCCTCCTGCTGCTTGTGTTTCAGCATCTCCTGAAGAACCTGCAGCTCCTTCTGCTTCTGCAACCTCAACTCCTTCAGCTGCTCAAACAAACTGTTCTCCAACTCCTCCTTCTCACACTGCAAACACTCCAATCGGGCCACAGGCCCCACTAGTGACACAGAACCACACACACACACACACAGACACACACACACACACACACAGAGAGAGATAAACATGTATAAATGTATAAGAATTTGTGGATAAAATTATTATGAGATTATTTATAATGAAACGACTACACTACACAACCACTTCTTCCTTTTATTTACATATTATACAGATATTTAGAGATATTTACATTTTATTTACCCGCGTGCGTCTCTCTTCTCCAAGGTAGCGGAGAGATATGAAGGGATAAAAGGGGAAAAGAATAAAATGCACGTCGGTTTTAAATTCGCAGGCTACCTGCGCTGAAGGCGTGGAAAACGAGCACGTGACGGAAAGGCTTCCGTACCCGATGGGTCCAAATCACATGCCCAGCAAAGTAGCCTTAAACCTGGACACACAATGGAGACCATTTGACCCTTTAAAATCATACTACAACCAGACTTCCAGGCCCAAGAGGTCACACAGTCATGCCCAGCAAAGTAGCTCTGGGCCTGGGCACACTTCACGCAGTTTGACCGTTTAAATAAAACTAGAAACAGACTTCCTGGCCCAAGAGGTCACACAGTCATGCCCAGCAAGGTTGCTTTAAACGTGGGCACACTTCAGACCGTTTCACTCTTTAAATCATTCAAAGCACCACATTTCAAGGCCCAAGAGGTCACAGAATCATGCCCATCAAAGTAGCTCTGGGCCTGGGCACACTTCACGCAGTTTGACCCTTTAAATAATACTACAACCAGACACATACAGGTGCGCACATATACACAGATACACATTCTGTTTAATTTCTTCACATCTGCAGACTAGAGTAAGCTGAGGGTATAGTGTTAAACCAGGTACTACATAAACAGTATATAGTATATATACAGAGGATATAGTGTTAAACCAGGTACTACATACAGAGTATATAGTATACATACAGAGTATATAGTTTGACCAAAAGATCGTGCTGATCTTTGATCTCCTGGTTCTTCATCTCCAGCGCCACTTTCAGACTCATAATGTCCTCCTCTATGGGCTGGTATAACACACACACGAATCATCACTACAGCCAGTACAATGGAAAGTTGGGAATGTGTACTGAATGTGTACTGACGTTATAAGTGAAAGGTGGAGCTACTGGTGGATGTGTACTGACACTATAAGGGATCTCTACCTGCAGTGACAGTCTGAGCTTCTCAAGTTCTTCCTCCAGAGATTTCTTCTCCTGTTCACAGGCCATTTTCATATCTGCCAGAGCAAGTATCATTACTGCTGGATATAACATAGATTGTATATACTACATAATTACTACTGAATATATAAAATATAATATATATAGTACTATACATATATTAGTATCACTTTTATTGGAGCCTAAAGGCTAACATTCATTATTAGTTATGTTAGTATTATTGCATTTCCATAGTACTTACTCTTGATGGACCTGTTATGCTCCTCCTCCTCCTGCTGTTTCTGCAGGAGCTCTGTCTCCTCCTGCTGCTTGTGTTTCAGCATCTCCTGAAGAACCTGCAGCTCCTTCTGCTTCTGCAACCTCAACTCCTTCAGCTGCTCCAACAAACTGTTCTCCAACTCCTCCTTCTCACACCGCAAACACTCCAATCGGGCCACAGGCCCCACTAGTGACACAGAACCACACACACACACACACACACACAAAGAGAGAGATAAACATGTATAAATGTATAAGAATTTGTGGATAAAATTATTATGAGATTATTTATAATCAAACGACTACACTACACAACCACATCTTCCTTTTATTTACATATTATACAGATATTTAGAGATATTTACATTTTATTTACCCGCGTGCGTCTCTCTTCTCCAAGGTAGCGGAGAGATATGAAAGGATAAAAGGGGAAAAGAATAAAATGCACGTCGGTTTTAAATTCGCAGGCTACCTGCGCTGAAGGCGTGGAAAACGAGCACGTGACGGAAAGGCTTCCGTACCCGATGGGTCCAAATCACATGCCCAGCAAAGTAGCCTTAAACCTGGACACACAATGGAGAGCATTTGACCCTTTAAAATCATACTACAACCAGACTTCCAGGCCCAAGAGGTCACACAGCCATGCCCAGCAAAGTAGCTCTGGGCCTGGGCACACTTCACGCAGTTTGACCGTTTAAATAAAACTAGAAACAGACTTCCTGGCCAAAGAGGTCACAGTCATACCCAGCAAAGTACGTTTAAACCTGGAAACAAATCAGATCCTTTCTGTCATTCAAAGGAATGGGCCTGCAACTCACAACCACATCCCCAGTGAAGCGCACCGTCACCCAGCCACACTACCCCACCTTGCCCGTCCTGGAACAACCACACCTCCAGGGCGCCACATGCCAATCTCTCATGCACAGCAAACTGCAACCTCACGCAGCCAGGCCACACACTGTCTCCCCTTGTACAGTCCAAGGACGAACTCCTCCACAAACCTGGTGTTCACGCGCACACACGCAATTACAACGAATTGGTGGAGAACTTTGAAACAAACGTGCTGACTTTGAATACTCACATCTAGGCTGGGCCAGGTCCAAATGGCCTGCAGCTCGGTGCGCATTAACTGCTTGACTGTCCGTCACGAACGCCACCTGCCAAGCGTTCGTTCCGTCCCTGGCGGATTTTAAAAAATCGTAGCGTGATAACGATGGTTCCGATCCGCGTGCCGCGCGAAGGCGATTACAGGGGAGATGCAGCCCTTTCCAAAGAACCATGAAAAGACTTTCTACTCCCAAGGAGACAAGAGATATTAAGACGCAATGACGTCCGACGCGCGCATTTTCTCCGCCGCGCAGCTCATTTAAAAAAATCATAGCGTGAAAACCGTGGGTTCGATCCGCGTGCCGCTCGAAGGCGATTACAGGGGAGATGGAGCCCTTTCCAAAGAGGCATGAACAGACTTCCTACTCCCAAGGAGCCCAAAGATATTAAGCCGCAAATACGTCCTACGCGCGTCTTTTCTACGCCGCGCACCACATTTAAAAAATCGTAGCGTAAGAACGGTGGGTCCGATCCGCGTGCCGCTTAAAGGCGATTACAGGGGAGATGCAAACCTTTCCAAAGAGCCATGAAAAGACTTTCTACTCCCAAGGAGACAAGAGATATTAAGCCGCAATGACGTCCGACGCGCGCATTTTCTCCGACGCGCAACACATTTAAAAAAATCATAGCGTGAAAACCGTGGGTTCGATCCGCGTGCCGCTCGAAGGCGATTACAGGGGAGATGCAGCCCTTTCCAAAGAGCCATGAACAGACTTTCTACTCCCAATGAGACAAGAGATATCAAGCCGCAAATACGTCCGGCGCGCGTCTATTCTCCGCCGCGCAACACATTTAAAAAAAATCGTAGCGTGAAAACCGTGGGTTCGATCCGCGTGCCGCTTAAAGGCGATTACAAGGGAGATGCAAACCTTTCCAAAGAGCCATGAAAAGACTTTCTACTCCCAAGGAGACAAGAGATATTAAGCCGAAATGACGTCCGACGCGCGCATTTCCTCCGCCGCGCACCACATTTAAAAAAATCATAGCGTGAAAACCGTGGGTTCGATCCGCGTGCCGCTCGAAGGCGATTACAGGGGAGATGCAGCCCTTTCCAAAGAGGCATGAACAGACTTCCTACTCCCAAGGAGCCCAAAGATATTAAGCCGCAAATACGTCCTACGCGCGTCTTTTCTACGCCGCGCACCACATTTAAAAAATCGTATCGGAAGAACGGTGGGTCCAATCCGCGTGCCGCTTAAAGGCGATTACAAGGGAGATGCAAACCTTTCCAAAGAGCCATGAAAAGACTTTCTACTCCCAAGGAGACAATAGATATTAAGCCGAAATGACGTCCGACGCGCGCATTTTCTCCGCCGCGCACCACATTTAAAAAAATCATAGCGTGAAAACCGTGGGTTCGATCCGCGTGCCGCTCGAAGGCGATTACAGCGGAGATGCAGCCCTTTCCAAAGAGCCATGAAAAGACTTTCTACTCCCAAGGAGACAAGAGATATTAAGCCGAAATGACGTCCGACGCGCGCATTTCCTCCGCCGCGCAACACATTTAAAAAAAATCGTAGCGTGAAAAACGTGGGTTCGATCCGCGTGCCGCTCGAAGGCGATTACAGGGGAGATGCATCCCTTTCAAAAGAGCCATGAACAGACTTTCTACTCCCAAGGAGACCAGAAATATTAACATATAAAGCGTTACGCTCCAGTCGGATGAACGAGAAACGCTTGTACAATTGCAACGAATTGGAGGAGAAAGTTTAAACAAACGCGCTGACTTTGAACGCTCACATCTAGGCCGGGCCAACTCCAAATGGCGTGCAACTCGGTGTGTATCACCTCCATGACTGTCCCTAACGAACGCCACCTGCCACGCTTTCGGCCCGTCCCTGGCGGCATTAAAAAATCGTAGCGTGATAACGATGGTTCCGATGCGCGTGCCGCTCGAAGGCGATTACAGGGGAGATACAGCCCTTTCCAAAGAGCCATGAACAGACTTTCTACTCCCAAGGAGACAAGAGATATTATGCGCATTTTCTCCGACGCGCACCACGTTTAAAAAATAGTAGCGTGAGAACGGTGGGTCCGATCCGCGTGCCGCTTAAAGGCGATTACAGGGGAGATGCAACCCTTTCCAAAGAGGCATGAACAGACTTCCTACTCCCAAGGAGCCCAAAGATATTAAGCCGCAAATACGTCCTACGCGCGTCTTTTCTACGCCGCGCACCACATTTAAAAAATCGTATCGGAAGAACGGTGGGTCCGATCCGCGTGCCGCTTAAAGGCGATTACAAGGGAGATGCAAACCTTTCCAAAGAGCCATGAAAAGACTTTCTACTCCCAAGGAGACAATAGATATTAAGCCGAAATGACGTCCGACGCGCGCATTTTCTCCGCCGCGCACCACATTTAAAAAAATCATAGCGTGAAAACCGTGGGTTCGATCCGCGTGCCGCTCGAAGGCGATTACAGCGGAGATGCAGCCCTTTGCAAAGAGCCATGAAAAGACTTTCTACTCCCAAGGAGACAAGAGATATTAAGCCGAAATGACGTCCGACGCGCGCATTTCCTCCGCCGCGCACCACATTTAAAAAAATCATAGCGTGAAAATCGTGGGTTCGATCCGCGTGCCGCTCGAAGGCGATTACAGGGGAGATGCATCCCTTTCAAAAGAGCCATGAACAGACTTTCTACTCCCAATGAGACAAGAGATATCAAGCCGCAAATACGTCCGGCGCGCGTCTATTCTCCGCCGCGCAACACATTTAAAAAAAATCGTAGCGTGAAAACCGTGGGTTCGATCCGCGTGCCGCTTAAAGGCGATTACAGGGGAGATGCAGCCCTTTCCAAAGAGCCATGAAAAGACTTTCTACTCCCAAGGAGACAAGAGATATTAAGCCGAAATGACGTCCGACGCGCGCATTTCCTCCGCCGCGCACCACATTTAAAAAAATCATAGCGTGAAAACCGTGGGTTCGATCCGCGTGCCGCTCGAAGGCGATTACAGGGGAGATGCAGCCCTTTCCAAAGAGGCATGAACAGACTTCCTACTCCCAAGGAGCCCAAAGATATTAAGCCGCAAATACGTCCTACGCGCGTCTTTTCTACGCCGCGCACCACATTTAAAAAATCGTATCGGAAGAACGGTGGGTCCAATCCGCGTGCCGCTTAAAGGCGATTACAAGGGAGATGCAAACCTTTCCAAAGAGCCATGAAAAGACTTTCTACTCCCAAGGAGACAAGAGATATTAAGCCGAAATGACGTCCACGCGCGCATTTCCTCCGCCGCGCACCACATTTAAAAAAATCATAGCGTGAAAACCGTGGGTTCGATCCGCGTGCCGCTCGAAGGCGATTACAGGGGAGATGCAGCCCTTTCAAAAGAGCCATGAACAGACTTTCTACTCCCAAGGAGACCAGAAATATTAACATATAAATCGTTACGCTCCAGTCGGATGAACGAGAAACGCTTGTACAATTGCAACGAATTGGAGGAGAAAGTTTAAACAAACGCGCTGACTTTGAACGCTCACATCTAGGCCGGGCCAACTCCAAATGGCGTGCAACTCGGTGCGCATCACCTCCATGACTGTCGCTAACGAACGCCACCTGCCACGCTTTCGGCCTATCCCTGGCGGCATTAAAAAATCGTAGCGTGATAACGATGGTTCCGATGCGCGTGCCGCTCGAAGGCGATTACAGGGGAGATACAGCCCTTTCCAAAGAGCCATGAACAGACTTTCTACTCCCAAGGAGACAAGAGATATTACGCGCATTTTCTCCGACGCGCACCACGTTTAAAAAATCGTAGCGTGAGAACGGTGGGTCCGATCCGCGTGCCGCTTAAAGGCGATTACAGGGGAGATGCATCCCTTTCCAAAGAGCCATGAACAGACTTTCTACTCCCAAGGAGACCAGAGATATTAACAGATAAAGCGTTACGCTCCAGTCGGATGAGCGAGAAACGCTTGTACAATTGCAACGAATTGGAGGAGAAAGTTTAAACAAACGCGCTGACTTTGAAGGCTCACATCTAGGCCGGGCCAGGTCCAAATGGCCTGCAACTCGGTCCGCATCACGTCCATGACTTTTCCTAACGAACGCCACCTGCCAAGCTTTCGGCCCGTCCCTGTCGGCATTAAAAAATCGTAGCGTGATAACGGTGGTTCCGATCCGCGTGCCGCGCGAAGGCGATTACAGGGGAGATGCAGCCCTTTCCAAAGAGCCATGAACAGACTTTCTACTCCCAAGGAGCCCAAAGATATTAAGCCGCAAATAAGTCCTACGCGCGTCTTTTCTACGCCGCGCACCACATTTAAAAAATCGTTCCGTAAGAACGGTGGGTCCGATCCGCGTGCCGCTTAAAGGCGATTACAGGGGAGATGCAACCCTTTCCAAAGAGCCATAAAAAGACTTTCTATTCCCAAGGAGACAAGAGATATTAAGCCGCAATGACGTCCGACGCGCGCATTTTCTCCGCCGCGCACCACATTTAAAAAAATCATAGCGTGAAAACCGTGGGTTCGATCCGCGTGCCGCTCGAAGGCGATTACAGGGGAGATGCAGCCCTTTCCAAAGAACCATGAAAAGACTTTCTAATCCCAAGGAGACAAGTGATATTAAGCCGCAATGACGTCCGACGCGCGCATTTTCTCCGCCGCGCACCACATTTAAAAAAATCATAGCGTGAAAACCGTGGGTTCGATCCGCGTGCCGCTCAAAGGCGATTACAGGGGAGATGGAGCCCTTTCCAAAGAGGCATGAACAGACTTCCTACTCCCAAGGAGCCCAAAGATATTAAGCCGCAAATACGTCCTACGCGCGTCTTTTCTACGCCGCGCACCACATTTAAAAAATCGTAGCGTAAGAACGGTGGGTCCGATCCGCGTGCCGCTTAAAGGCGATTACAGGGGAGATGCAAACCTTTCCAAAGAGCCATGAAAAGACTTTCTACTCCCAAGGAGACAAGAGATATTAAGCCGAAATGACGTCCGACGCGCGCATTTCCTCCGCCGCGCACCACATTTAAAAAAATCATAGCGTGAAAACCGTGGGTTCGATCCGCGTGCCGCTCGAAGGCGATTACAGGGGAGATGCAGCCCTTTCCAAAGAGGCATGAACAGACTTCCTACTCCCAAGTAGCCCAAAGATATTAAGCAGCAAATACGTCCGGCGCGCGTCTTTTCTCCGCCGCGCAACACATTTAAAAAAAATCGTAGCGTGAAAAACGTGGGTTCGATCCGCGTGCCGCTCGAAGGCGATAACAGGGGAGATGCATCCCTTTCAAAAGAGCCATGAACAGACTTTCTACTCCCAAGGAGACCAGAAATATTAACATATAAAGCGTTACGCTCCAGTCGGATGAACGAGAAACGCTTGTACAATTGCAACGAATTGGAGGAGAAAGTTTAAACAAACGCGCTGACTTTGAACGCTCACATCTAGGCCGGGCCAACTCCAAATGGCGTGCAACTCGGTGCGCATCACCTCCATGACTGTCGCTAACGAACGCCACCTGCCACGCTTTCGGCCCGTCCCTGGCGGCATTAAAAAATCGTAGCGTGATAACGATGGTTCCGATGCGCGTGCCGCTCGAAGGCGATTACAGGGGAGATGCAGCCCTTTCCAAAGAGCCATGAACAGACTTTCTACTCCCAAGGAGACAAGAGATATTACGCCGCAATGACGTCCGACGCGCGCATTTTCTCCGCCGCGCACCACATTTAAAAAATCGTATCGTGAGAACGGTGGGTCCGATCCGCGTGCCGCTTAAAGGCAATTACAGGGGAGATGCAGCGCTTTCCAAAGAGCCATGAACAGACTTTCTACTCCCAAGGAGCCCAAAGATATTAAGCCGCAAATACGTCCTACGCGCGTCTTTTCTACGCCGCGCACCACATTTAAAAAATCGTAGCGTAAGAACGGTGGGTCCGATCCGCGTGCCGCTTAAAGGCGATTACAGGGGAGATGCAGCCCTTTCCAAAGAGCCATGAAAAGACTTTCTACTCCCAAGGAGACAAGAGATATTAAGCCGAAATGACGTCCGACGCGCGCATTTCCTCCGCCGCGCACCACATTTAAAAAATCATAGCGTGAAAACCGTGGGTTCGATCCGCGTGCCGCTCGAAGGCGATTACAGGGGAGATACAGCCCTTTCCAAAGAGCCATGAACAGACTTTCTACTCCCAAGGAGACAAGAGATATTACGCGCATTTTCTCCGACGCGCACCACGTTTAAAAAATCGTAGCGTGAGAACGGTGGGTCCGATCCGCGTGCCGCTTAAAGGCGATTACAGGGGAGATGCATCCCTTTCCAAAGAGCCATGAACAGACTTTCTACTCCCAAGGAGACCAGAGATATTAACAGATAAAGCGTTACGCTCCAGTCGGATGAGCGAGAAACGCTTGTACAATTGCAACGAATTGGAGGAGAAAGTTTAAACAAACGCGCTGACTTTGAAGGCTCACATCTAGGCCGGGCCAGGTCCAAATGGCCTACAACTCAGTCCGCATCACGTCCATGACTTTTCCTAACGAACGCCACCTGCCAAGCTTTCGGCCCGTCCCTGTCGGCATTAAAAAATCGTAGCGTGATAACGATGGTTCCGATCCGCGTGCCGCGCGAAGGCGATTACAGGGGAGATGCAGCCCTTTCCAAAGAGCCATGAACAGACTTTCTACTCCCCAGGAGCCCAAAGATATTAAGCCGCAAATAAGTCCTACGCGCGTCTTTTCTACGCCTCGCACCACATTTAAAAAATCGTAGCGTAAGAACGGTGGGTCCGATCCGCGTGCCGCTTAAAGGCGATTACAGGGGAGATGCAACCCTTTCCAAAGAACCATGAAAACACTTTCTACTCCCAAGGAGACAAGAGATATTAAGCCGCAATGACGTCCGACGCGCGCATTGTCTCCGCCGCAGCACATTTAAAAAAATCATAGCGTGAAAACCGTGGGTTCGATCCGCGTGCCGCTCGAAGGCGATTACAGGGGAGATGGAGCCCTTTCCAAAAAGGCATGAACAGACTTCCTACTCCCAAGGAGCCCAAAGATATTAAACCGCAAATACGTCCTACGCGCGTCTTTTCTACGCCGCGCACCACATTTAAAAAATCGTATCGGAAGAACGGTGGGTCCAATCCGCGTGCCGCTTAAAGGCGATTACAAGGGAGATGCAAACCTTTCCAAAGAGCCATGAAAAGACTTTCTACTCCCAAGGAGACAAGAGATATTAAGCCGAAATGACGTCCGACGCGCGCATTTTCTCCGCCGCGCACCACATTTTAAAAAATCATAGCGTGAAAACCGTGGGTTCGATCCGCGTGCCGCTCGAAGGCGATTACAGCGGAGATGCAGCCCTTTCCAAAGAGCCATGAAAAGACTTTCTACTCCCAAGGATACAAGAGATATTAAGCCGAAATGACGTCCGACGCGCGCATTTCCTCCGCCGCGCACCACATTTAAAAAAATCATAGCGTGAAAACCGTGGGTTCGATCCGCGTGCCGCTCGAAGGCGATTACAGGGGAGATGCAGCCCTTTCCAAAGAGCCATGAACAGACTTTCTACTCCCAAGGAGACCAGAAATATTAACTTATAAAGCGTTACGCTCCAGTCGGATGAACGAGAAACGCTTGTACAATTGCAACGAATTGGAGGAGAAAGCTTAAACAAACGCGCTGACTTTGAACGCTCACATCTAGGCCGGGCCAACTCCAAATGGCGTGCAACTCGGTGTGCATCACCTCCATGACTGTCCCTAACGAACGCCACCTGCCACGCTTTCGGCATATCCCTGGCGGCATTAAAAAATCGTAGCGTGATAACGATGGTTCCGATGCGCGTGCCGCTCGAAGGCGATTACAGGGGAGATACAGCCCTTTCCAAAGAGCCATGAACAGACTTTCTACTCCCAAGGAGACAAGAGATATTACGCGCATTTTCTCCGACGCGCACCACGTTTAAAAAATCGTAGCGTGAAAACCGTGGGTTCGATCCGCGTGCCGCTCGAAGGCGATTACAGGGGAGATGCAGCCCTTTCCAAAGAGCCATGAACAGACTTTCTACTCCCAATGAGACAAGAGATATCAAGCCGCAAATACGTCCGGCGCGCGTCTATTCTCCGCCGCGCAACACATTTAAAAAAATCGTAGCGTGAAAACCGTGGGTTCGATCCGCGTGCCGCTTAAAGGCGATTACAGGGGAGATGCAGCCCTTTCCAAAGAGCCATGAAAAGACTTTCTACTCCCAAGGAGACAAGAGATATTAAGCCGAAATGACGTCCGACGCGAGCATTTCCTCCGCCGCGCACCACATTTAAAAAAATCATAGCGTGAAAACCGTGGGTTCGATCCGTGTGCCGCTCGAAGGCGATTACAGGGGAGATGCAGCCCTTTCCAAAGAGGCATGAACAGACTTCCTACTCCCAAGGAGCCCAAAGATATTAAGCCGCAAATACGTCCTACGCGCGTCTTTTCTACGCCGCGCACCACATTTAAAAAATCGTATCGGAAGAACGGTGGGTCCAATCCGCGTGCCGCTTAAAGGCGATTACAAGGGAGATGCAAACCTTTCCAAAGAGCCATGAAAAGACTTTCTACTCCCAAGGAGACAATAGATATTAAGCCGAAATGACGTCCGACGCGCGCATTTTCTCCGACGCGCACCACATTTAAAAAAATCATAGCGTGAAAACCGTGGGTTCGATCCGCGTGCCGCTCGAAGGCGATTACAGCGGAGATGCAGCCCTTTCCAAAGAGCCATGAAAAGACTTTCTACTCCCAAGGAGACAATAGATATTAAGCCGAAATGACGTCCGACGCGCGCATTTTCTCCGACGCGCACCACATTTAAAAAAATCATAGCGTGAAAACCGTGGGTTCGATCCGCGTGCCGCTCGAAGGCGATTACAGGGGAGATGTAGCCCTTTCCAAAGAGCCATGAACAGACTTTCTACTCCCAAGGAGACCAGAAATATTAACTTATAAAGCGTTACGCTCCAGTCGGATGAACGAGAAACGCTTGTACAATTGCAACGAATTGGAGGAGAAAGTTTAAACAAACGCGCTGACTTTGAAGGCTCACATCTAGGCCGGGCCAGGTCCAAATGGCCTGCAACTCGGTCCGCATCACGTCCATGACTTTTCCTAACGAACGCCACCTGCCAAGCTTTCGGCCCGTCCCTGTCGGCATTAAAAAATCGTAGCGTGATAACGATGGTTCCGATCCGCGTGCCGCGCGAAGGCGATTACAGGGGAGATGCAGCCCTTTCCAAAGAGCCATGAACAGACGTTCTACTCCCAAGGAGCCCAAAGATATTAAGCCGCAAATAAGTCCTACGCGCGTCTTTTCTACGCCGCGCACCACATTTAAAAAATCGTAGCGTAAGAACGGTGGGTCCGATCCGCGTGCCGCTTAAAGGCGATTACAGGGGAGATGCAACCCTTTCCAAAGAGCCATGAAAAGACTTTCTACTCCCAAGGAGACAAGAGATTTAAGCCGAAATGACGTCCGACGCGCGCATTTTCTCCGACGCGCAACACATTTAAAAAAATCATAGCGTGAAAACCGTGGGTTCGATCCGCGTGCCGCTCGAAGGCGATTACAGGGGAGATGCAGCCCTTTCCAAAGATCCATGAACAGACTTTCTACTCCCAAGGAGACCAGAAATATTAACTTATAAAGCGTTACGCTCCAGTCGGATGAACGAGAAACGCTTGTACAATTGCAACGAATTGGAGGAGAAAGCTTAAACAAACGCGCTGACTTTGAACGCTCACATCTAGGCCGGGCCAACTCCAAATGGCGTGCAACTCGGTGTGCATCACCTCCATGACTGTCCCTAACGAACGCCACCTGCCACGCTTTCGGCATATCCCTGGCGGCATTAAAAAATCGTAGCGTGATAACGATGGTTCCGATGCGCGTGCCGCTCGAAGGCGATTACAGGGGAGATACAGCCCTTTCCAAAGAGCCATGAACAGACTTTCTACTCCCAAGGAGACAAGAGATATTACGCGCATTTTCTCCGACGCGCACCACGTTTAAAAAATCGTAGCGTGAAAACCGTGGGTTCGATCCGCGTGCCGCTCGAAGGCGATTACAGGGGAGATGCAGCCCTTTCCAAAGAGCCATGAACAGACTTTCTACTCCCAATGAGACAAGAGATATCAAGCCGCAAATACGTCCGGCGCGCGTCTATTCTCCGCCGCGCAACACATTTAAAAAAATCGTAGCGTGAAAACCGTGGGTTCGATCCGCGTGCCGCTTAAAGGCGATTACAGGGGAGATGCAGCCCTTTCCAAAGAGCCATGAAAAGACTTTCTACTCCCAAGGAGACAAGAGATATTAAGCCGAAATGACGTCCGACGCGAGCATTTCCTCCGCCGCGCACCACATTTAAAAAAATCATAGCGTGAAAACCGTGGGTTCGATCCGTGTGCCGCTCGAAGGCGATTACAGGGGAGATGCAGCCCTTTCCAAAGAGGCATGAACAGACTTCCTACTCCCAAGGAGCCCAAAGATATTAAGCCGCAAATACGTCCTACGCGCGTCTTTTCTACGCCGCGCACCACATTTAAAAAATCGTATCGGAAGAACGGTGGGTCCAATCCGCGTGCCGCTTAAAGGCGATTACAAGGGAGATGCAAACCTTTCCAAAGAGCCATGAAAAGACTTTCTACTCCCAAGGAGACAATAGATATTAAGCCGAAATGACGTCCGACGCGCGCATTTTCTCCGACGCGCACCACATTTAAAAAAATCATAGCGTGAAAACCGTGGGTTCGATCCGCGTGCCGCTCGAAGGCGATTACAGCGGAGATGCAGCCCTTTCCAAAGAGCCATGAAAAGACTTTCTACTCCCAAGGAGACAATAGATATTAAGCCGAAATGACGTCCGACGCGCGCATTTTCTCCGACGCGCACCACATTTAAAAAAATCATAGCGTGAAAACCGTGGGTTCGATCCGCGTGCCGCTCGAAGGCGATTACAGGGGAGATGTAGCCCTTTCCAAAGAGCCATGAACAGACTTTCTACTCCCAAGGAGACCAGAAATATTAACTTATAAAGCGTTACGCTCCAGTCGGATGAACGAGAAACGCTTGTACAATTGCAACGAATTGGAGGAGAAAGTTTAAACAAACGCGCTGACTTTGAACGCTCACATCTAGGTCTGGCCAAGTCCAAATGGCGTGCAACTCGGTGCGCATCACCTCCATGACTGTCCCTAACGAACGCCACCTGCCACGCTTTCGGCCCGTCCCTGGCGGCTTTAAAAAATCGTAGCGTGATAACCGTGGGTCCAATCCGCTTGAAGCTCGAAGGCGATTAGAGGGGAGATGCAGCCCTTTCCAAAGAGCCATGAACAGACTTCCTACTCCCAAGGAGACAAGAGATATTAAGCCACAAATACGTCCGGACCGCGTCTTTTCTCCGCAGTTCACCACATTTAAAAAAATCGTAGCGTGAAAACCGTGGGTTCGATATAGTATACATACAGAGTATATAGTTTGACCAAAAGATCGTGCTGATCTTTGATCTCCTGGTTCTTCATCTCCAGCGCCACTTTCAGACTCATAATGTCCTCCTCTATGGGCTGGTATAACACAGACACGAATCATCACTACAGCCAGTACAATGGAAAGGTGGGAATGTGTACTGAATGTGTACTGACGTTATAAGTGAGAGGTGGTGGTACTGGTGGATGTGTACTGACACTATAAGGGATCTCTACCTGCAGTGACAGTTTGAGCTTCTCAAGTTCTTCCTCCAGAGATTTCTTCTCCTGTTCACAGGCCATTTTCATATCTGCCAGAGCAAGTATCATTACTGCTGGATATAACACAGATTGTATATACTACATAATTACTGCTGAATATATAAAATATAATATATATAGTACTATACATATATTAGTGTCACTTTTATTGGAGCCTAAAGGCTAGCATTCATTATTAGTTATGTTAGTATTATTGCATTTCCATAGCACTTACTCTTGATGGACCTGTTATGCTCCTCCTCCTCCTGCTGTTTCTGCAGGAGCTCTGTCTCCTCCTGCTGCTTGTGTTTCAGCATCTCCTGAAGAACCTGCAGCTCCTTCTGCTTCTGCAACCTCAACTCCTTCAGCTGCTCCAACAAACTGTTCTCCAACTCCTCCTTCTCACACCGCAAACACTCCAATCGGGCCACAGGCCCCACTAGTGACACAGAACCACACACACACACACACACACACAAAGAGAGAGATAAACATGTATAAATGTATAAGAATTTGTGGATAAAATTATTATGAGATTATTTATAATCAAACGACTACACTACACAACCACATCTTCCTTTTATTTACATATTATACAGATATTTAGAGATATTTACATTTTATTTACCCGCGTGCGTCTCTCTTCTCCAAGGTAGCGGAGAGATATGAAAGGATAAAAGGGGAAAAGAATAAAATGCACGTCGGTTTTAAATTCGCAGGCTACCTGCGCTGAAGGCGTGGAAAACGAGCACGTGACGGAAAGGCTTCCGTACCCGATGGGTCCAAATCACATGCCCAGCAAAGTAGCCTTAAACCTGGACACGCAATGGAGAGCATTTGACCCTTTAAAATCATACTACAACCAGACTTCCAGGCCCAAGAGGTCACACAGCCATGCCCAGCAAAGTAGCTCTGGGCCTGGGCACACTTCACGCAGTTTGACCGTTTAAATAAAACTAGAAACAGACTTCCTGGCCCAAGAGGTCACAGTCATACCCAGCAAAGTACGTTTAAACCTGGAAACAAATCAGATCCTTTCTGTCATTCAAAGGAATGGGCCTGCAACTCACAACCACATCCCCAGTGAAGCGCACCGTCACCCAGCCACACTACCCCACCTTGCCCGTCCTGGAACAACCACACCTCCAGGGCACCACATGCCAATCTCTCATGCCCAGCAAACTGCAACCTCACGCAGCCAGGCCACACACTGTCTCCCCTTGTACAGTCCAAGGACGAACTCCTCCACAAACCTGGTGTTCACGCGCACACACGCAATTACAACGAATTGGTGGAGAACTTTGAAACAAAAGTGCTGACTTTGAATACTCACATCTAGGCTGGGCCAGGTCCAAATGGCCTGCAGCTCGGTGCGCATTAACTGCTTGACTGTCCGTCACGAACGCCACCTGCCAAGCGTTCGTTCCGTCCCTGGCGGATTTTAAAAAATCGTAGCGTGAAAACCGTGGGTTCGATCCGCGTGCCGCTTAAAGGCGATTACAAGGGAGATGCAAACCTTTCCAAAGAGCCATGAAAAGACTTTCTACTCCCAAGGAGACAATAGATATTAAGCCGAAATGACGTCCGACGCGCGCATTTTCTCCGCCGCGCACCACATTTAAAAAAATCATAGCGTGAAAACCGTGGGTTCGATCCGCGTGCCGCTCGAAGGCGATTACAGGGGAGATGCATCCCTTTCAAAAGAGCCATGAACAGACTTTCTACTCCCAAGGAGACCAGAAATATTAACATATAAAGCGTTACGCTCCAGTCGGATGAACGAGAAACGCTTGTACAATTGCAACGAATTGGAGGAGAAAGTTTAAACAAACGCGCTGACTTTGAACGCTCACATCTAGGCCGGGCCAACTCCAAATGGCGTGCAACTCGGTGCGCATCACCTCCATGACTGTCCCTAACGAACGCCACCTGCCACGCTTTCGGCCCGTCCCTGGCGGCATTAAAAAATCGTAGCGTGATAACGATGGTTCCGATGCGCGTGCCGCTCGAAGGCGATTACAGGGGAGATACAGCCCTTTCCAAAGAGCCATGAACAGACTTTCTACTCCCAAGGAGACAAGAGATATTATGCGCATTTTCTCCGACGCGCACCACGTTTAAAAAATAGTAGCGTGAGAACGGTGGGTCCGATCCGCGTGCCGCTTAAAGGCGATTACAGGGGAGATGCAACCCTTTCCAAAGAACCATGAAAAGACTTTCTACTCCCAAGGAGACAAGAGATATTAAGCCGCAATGACGTCCGACGCGCGCATTTTCTCCGCCGCGCAGCACATTTAAAAAAATCATAGCGTGAAAACCGTGGGTTCGATCCGCGTGCCGCTCGAAGGCGATTACAGGGGAGATAAAGCCCTTTCCAAAGAGGCATGAACAGACTTCCTACTCCCAAGGAGCCCAAAGATATTAAGCCGCAAATACGTCCTACGCGCGTCTTTTCTACGCCGCGCACCACATTTAAAAAATCGTATCGGAAGAACGGTGGGTCCGATCCGCGTGCCGCTTAAAGGCGATTACAAGGGAGATGCAAACCTTTCCAAAGAGCCATGAAAAGACTTTCTACTCCCAAGGAGACAATAGATATTAAGCCGAAATGACGTCCGACGCGCGCATTTTCTCCGCCGCGCACCACATTTAAAAAAATCATAGCGTGAAAACCGTGGGTTCGATCCGCGTGCCGCTCGAAGGCGATTACAGCGGAGATGCAGCCCTTTGCAAAGAGCCATGAAAAGACTTTCTACTCCCAAGGAGACAAGAGATATTAAGCCGAAATGACGTCCGACGCGCGCATTTCCTCCGCCGCGCACCACATTTAAAAAAATCATAGCGTGAAAACCGTGGGTTCGATCCGCGTGCCGCTCGAAGGCGATTACAGGGGAGATGCATCCCTTTCAAAAGAGCCATGAACAGACTTTCTACTCCCAATGAGACAAGAGATATCAAGCCGCAAATACGTCCGGCGCGCGTCTATTCTCCGCCGCGCAACACATTTAAAAAAAATCGTAGCGTGAAAACCGTGGGTTCGATCCGCGTGCCGCTTAAAGGCGATTACAGGGGAGATGCAGCCCTTTCCGAAGAGCCATGAAAAGACTTTCTACTCCCAAGGAGACAAGAGATATTAAGCCGAAATGACGTCCGACGCGCGCATTTCCTCCGCCGCGCACCACATTTAAAAAAATCATAGCGTGAAAACCGTGGGTTCGATCCGCGTGCCGCTCGAAGGCGATTACAGGGGAGATGCAGCCCTTTCCAAAGAGGCATGAACAGACTTCCTACTCCCAAGGAGCCCAAAGATATTAAGCCGCAAATACGTCCTACGCGCGTCTTTTCTACGCCGCGCACCACATTTAAAAAATCGTATCGGAAGAACGGTGGGTCCAATCCGCGTGCCGCTTAAAGGCGATTACAAGGGAGATGCAAACCTTTCCAAAGAGCCATGAAAAGACTTTCTACTCCCAAGGAGACAAGAGATATTAAGCCGAAATGACGTCCACGCGCGCATTTCCTCCGCCGCGCACCACATTTAAAAAAATCATAGCGTGAAAACCGTGGGTTCGATCCGCGTGCCGCTCGAAGGCGATTACAGGGGAGATGCATCCCTTTCCAAAGAGCCATGAACAGACTTTCTACTCCCAAGGAGACCAGAGATATTAACAGATAAAGCGTTACGCTCCAGTCGGATGAGCGAGAAACGCTTGTACAATTGCAACGAATTGGAGGAGAAAGTTTAAACAAACGCGCTGACTTTGAAGGCTCACATCTAGGCCGGGCCAGGTCCAAATGGCCTGCAACTCGGTCCGCATCACGTCCATGACTTTTCCTAACGAACGCCACCTGCCAAGCTTTCGGCCCGTCCCTGGCGGCATTAAAAAATCGTAGCGTGATAACGATGGTTCCGATGCGCGTGCCGCTCGAAGGCGATTACAGGGGAGATACAGCCCTTTCCAAAGAGCCATGAACAGACTTTCTACTCCCAAGGAGACAAGAGATATTACGCGCACTTTCTCCGACGCGCACCACGTTTAAAAAATCGTAGCGTGAGAACGGTGGGTCCGATCCGCGTGCCGCTTAAAGGCGATTACAGGGGAGATGCAACCCTTTCCAAAGAGGCATGAACAGACTTCCTACTCCCAAGGAGACAAGAGATATTAAGCCGCAATGACGTCCGACGCGCGCATTTTCTCCGCCGCGCAGCACATTTAAAAAAATCATAGCGTGAAAACCGTGGGTTCGATCCGCGTGCCGCTCGAAGGCGATTACAGGGGAGATGGAGCCCTTTCCAAAGAGGCATGAACAGACTTCCTACTCCCAAGGAGCCCAAAGATATTAAGCCGCAAATACGTCCTACGCGCGTCTTTTCTACGCCGCGCACCACATTTAAAAAATCGTAGCGTAAGAACGGTGGGTCCGATCCGCGTGCCGCTTAAAGGCGATTACAGGGGAGATGCAAACCTTTCCAAAGAGCCATGAAAAGACTTTCTACTCCCAAGGAGACAAGAGATATTAAGCCGCAATGACGTCCGACGCGCGCATTTTCTCCGACGCGCAACACATTTAAAAAAATCATAGCGTGAAAACCGTGGGTTCGATCCGCGTGCCGCTCGAAGGCGATTACAGCGGAGATGCAGCCCTTTCCAAAGAGCCATGAAAAGACTTTCTACTCCCAAGGAGACAAGAGATATTAAGCCGAAATGACGTCCGACGCGCGCATTTCCTCCGCCGCGCACCACATTTAAAAAAATCATAGCGTGAAAACCGTGGGTTCGATCCGCGTGCCGCTCGAAGGCGATTACAGGGGAGATGCAGCCCTTTCCAAAGAGCCATGAACAGACTTTCTACACCCAATGAGACAAGAGATATTAAGCCGCAAATACGTCCGGCGCGCGTCTTTTCTCCGCCGCGCAACACATTTAAAAAAAATCGTAGCGTGAAAAACGTGGGTTCGATCCGCGTGCCGCTCGAAGGTGATTACAGGGGAGATGCAGCCCTTTCCAAAGAGCCATGAACAGACTTCCTACTCCCAAGGAGACAAGAGATATTAAGCCACAAATACGTCCGGACCGCGTCTTTTCTCCGCAGCTCACCACATTTAAAAAAATCGTAGCGTGAAAACCGTGGGTTCGATATAGTATACATACAGAGTATATAGTTTGACCAAAAGATCGTGCTGATCTTTGATCTCCTGGTTCTTCATCTCCAGCGCCACTTTCAGACTCATAATGTCCTCCTCTATGGGCTGGTATAACACAGACACGAATCATCACTACAGCCAGTACAATGGAAAGGTGGGAATGTGTACTGAATGTGTACTGACGTTATAAGTGAGAGGTGGTGGTACTGGTGGATGTGTACTGACACTATAAGGGATCTCTACCTGCAGTGACAGTTTGAGCTTCTCAAGTTCTTCCTCCAGAGATTTCTTCTCCTGTTCACAGGCCATTTTCATATCTGCCAGAGCAAGTATCATTACTGCTGGATATAACACAGATTGTATATACTACATAATTACTGCTGAATATATAAAATATAATATATATAGTACTATACATATATTAGTGTCACTTTTATTGGAGCCTAAAGGCTAGCATTCATTATTAGTTATGTTAGTATTATTGCATTTCCATAGTACTTACTCTTGATGGACCTGTTATGCTCCTCCTCCTCCTGCTGTTTCTGCAGGAGCTCTGTCTCCTCCTGCTGCTTGTGTTTCAGCATCTCCTGAAGAACCTGCAGCTCCTTCTGCTTCTGCAACCTCAACTCCTTCAGCTGCTCCAACAAACTGTTCTCCAACTCCTCCTTCTCACACCGCAAACACTCCAATCGGGCCACAGGCCCCACTAGTGACACAGAACCACACACACACACACACACACACAAAGAGAGAGATAAACATGTATAAATGTATAAGAATTTGTGGATAAAATTATTATGAGATTATTTATAATCAAACGACTACACTACACAACCACATCTTCCTTTTATTTACATATTATACAGATATTTAGAGATATTTACATTTTATTTACCCGCGTGCGTCTCTCTTCTCCAAGGTAGTGGAGAGATATGAAAGGATAAAAGGGGAAAAGAATAAAATGCACGTCGGTTTTAAATTCGCAGGCTACCTGCGCTGAAGGCGTGGAAAACGAGCACGTGACGGAAAGGCTTCCGTACCCGATGGGTCCAAATCACATGCCCAGCAAAGTAGCCTTAAACCTGGACACGCAATGGAGAGCATTTGACCCTTTAAAATCATACTACAACCAGACTTCCAGGCCCAAGAGGTCACACAGCCATGCCCAGCAAAGTAGCTCTGGGCCTGGGCACACTTCACGCAGTTTGACCGTTTAAATAAAACTAGAAACAGACTTCCTGGCCAAAGAGGTCACAGTCATACCCAGCAAAGTACGTTTAAACCTGGAAACAAATCAGATCCTTTCTGTCATTCAAAGGAATGGGCCTGCAACTCACAACCACATCCCCAGTGAAGCGCACCGTCACCCAGCCACACTACCCCACCTTGCCCGTCCTGGAACAACCACACCTCCAGGGCACCACATGCCAATCTCTCATGCCCAGCAAACTGCAACCTCACGCAGCCAGGCCACACACTGTCTCCCCTTGTACAGTCCAAGGACGAACTCCTCCACAAACCTGGTGTTCACGCGCACACACGCAATTACAACGAATTGGTGGAGAACTTTGAAACAAAAGTGCTGACTTTGAATACTCACATCTAGGCTGGGCCAGGTCCAAATGGCCTGCAGCTCGGTGCGCATTAACTGCTTGACTGTCCGTCACGAACGCCACCTGCCAAGCGTTCGTTCCGTCCCTGGCGGATTTTAAAAAATCGTAGCGTGAGAACGATGGGTCCGATCCGCGTGCCGCTTAAAGGCGATTACAGGGGAGATGCAACCCTTTCCAAAGAACCATGAAAAGACTTTCTACTCCCAAGGAGACAAGAGATATTAAGACGCAATGACGTCCGACGCACGCATTTTCTCCGCCGCGCAGCTCATTTAAAAAAATCATAGCGTGAAAACCGTGGGTTCGATCCGCGTGCCGCTCGAAGGCGATTACAGGGGAGATGGAGCCCTTTCCAAAGAGGCATGAACAGACTTCCTACTCCCAAGGAGCCCAAAGATATTAAGCCGCAAATACGTCCTACGCGCGTCTTTTCTACGCCGCGCACCACATTTAAAAAATCGTAGCGTAAGAACGGTGGGTCCGATCCGCGTGCCGCTTAAAGGCGATTACAGGGGAGATGCAAACCTTTCCAAAGAGCCATGAAAAGACTTTCTACTCCCAAGGAGACAAGAGATATTAAGCCGCAATGACGTCCGACGCGCGCATTTTCTCCGACGCGCAACACATTTAAAAAAATCATAGCGTGAAAACCGTGGGTTCGATCCGCGTGCCGCTCGAAGGCGATTACAGGGGAGATGCAGCCCTTTCCAAAGAGCCATGAACAGACTTTCTACTCCCAATGAGACAAGAGATATCAAGCCGCAAATACGTCCGGCGCGCGTCTATTCTCCGCCGCGCAACACATTTAAAAAAAATCGTAGCGTGAAAACCGTGGGTTCGATCCGCGTGCCGCTCGAAGGCGATTACAGCGGAGATGCAGCCCTTTCCAAAGAGCCATGAAAAGACTTTCTACTCCCAAGGAGACAAGAGATATTAAGCCGAAATGACGTCCGACGCGCGCATTTCCTCCGCCGCGCACCACATTTAAAAAAATCATAGCGTGAAAACCGTGGGTTCGATCCGCGTGCCGCTCGAAGGCGATTACAGGGGAGATGCAGCCCTTTCCAAAGAGCCATGAACAGACTTTCTACACCCAATGAGACAAGAGATATTAAGCCGCAAATACGTCCGGCGCGCGTCTTTTCTCCGCCGCGCAACACATTTAAAAAAAATCGTAGCGTGAAAAACGTGGGTTCGATCCGCGTGCCGCTCGAAGGCGATTACAGGGGAGATGCATCCCTTTCAAAAGAGCCATGAACAGACTTTCTACTCCCAAGGAGACCAGAAATATTAACATATAAAGCGTTACGCTCCAGTCGGATGAACGAGAAACGCTTGTACAACTGCAACGAATTGGAGGAGAAAGTTTAAACAAACGCGCTGACTTTGAACGCTCACATCTAGGCCGGGCCAACTCCAAATGGCGTGCAACTCGGTGCGCATCACCTCCATGACTGTCCCTAACGAACGCCACCTGCCACGCTTTCGGCCCGTCCCTGGCGGCATTAAAAAATCGTAGCGTGATAACGATGGTTCCGATGCGCGTGCCGCTCGAAGGCGATTACAGGGGAGATACAGCCCTTTCCAAAGAGCCATGAACAGACTTTCTACTCCCAAGGAGACCAGAGATATTACGCGCATTTTCTCCGACGCGCACCACGTTTAAAAAATCGTAGCGTGAGAACGGTGGGTCCGATCCGCGTGCCGCTTAAAGGCGATTACAGGGGAGATGCATCCCTTTCCAAAGAGCCATGAACAGACTTTCTACTCCCAAGGAGACCAGAGATATTAACAGATAAAGCGTTACGCTCCAGTCGGATGAGCGAGAAACGCTTGTACAATTGCAACGAATTGGAGGAGAAAGTTTAAACAAACGCGCTGACTTTGAAGGCTCACATCTAGGCCGGGCCAGGTCCAAATGGCCTGCAACTCGGTCCGCATCACGTCCATGACTTTTCCTAACGAACGCCACCTGCCAAGCTTTCGGCCCGTCCCTGTCGGCATTAAAAAATCGTAGCATGATAACGATGGTTCCGATCCGCGTGCCGCGCGAAGGCGATTACAGGGGAGATGCAGCCCTTTCCAAAGAGCTATGAACAGACTTTCTACTCCCAAGGAGCCCAAAGATATTAAGCCGCAAATAAGTCCTACGCGCGTCTTTTCTACGCCGCGCACCACATTTAAAAAATCGTAGCGTAAGAACGGTGGGTCCGATCCGCGTGCCGCTTAAAGGCGATTACAGGGGAGATGTAACCCTTTCCAAAGAACCATGAAAAGACTTTCTACTCCCAAGGAGACAAGAGATATTAAGCCGCAATGACGTCCGACGCGCGCATTTTCTCCGACGCGCAACACATTTAAAAAAATCATAGCGTGAAAACCGTGGGTTCGATCCGCGTGCCGCTCGAAGGCGATTACAGGGGAGATGCAGCCCTTTCCAAAGAGCCATGAACAGACTTTCTACTCCCAAGGAGACCAGAGATATTAACAGATAAAGCGTTACGCTCCAGTCGGATGAGCGAGAAACGCTTGTACAATTGCAACGAATTGGAGGAGAAAGTTTAAACAAACGCGCTGACTTTGAACGCTCACATCTAGGCCGGGCCAGATCCAAATGGCCTGCAACTCGGTGCGCATCACCTCCATGACTGTCCCTAACGAACGCCACCTGCCACGCTTTCGGCCCGTCCCTGGCGGCATTAAAAAATCGTAGCGTGATAACGATGGTTCCGATGCGCGTGCCGCACGAAGGCGATTACAGGGGAGATGCAGCCCTTTCCAAAGAGCAATGAACAGACTTTCTACTCACAAGGAGACAAGAGATATTAAGCCGCAATGATATCCGACACGCGCATTTTCTCCGCCGCGCACCACATTTAAAAAATCTTAGCGTGAGAACGGTGGGTCCGATCCGCGTGCCGCTTAAAGGCGATTACAGGGGAGATGCACCCCTTTCCAAAGAGCCATGAAAAGACTTTCTACTCCCAAGGAGACAAGAGATATTAAGCCGAAATGACGTCCGAGGCGCGCAATTTCTCCGCCGCGCAACACATTTAAAAAAATCATAGCGTGAAAACCGTGGGTTCGATCTGCGTGCCGCTCGAAGGCGATTACAGGGGAGATGCAGCCCTTTCCAAAGATCCATGAACAGACTTCCTACTCCCAAGGAGACAAGAGATATTAACATATAAAGCGTTACGCTACAGTCGGATGAGCGAGAAACGCTTGAGCAGTTGCAACGAATTGGAGGAGAAAGTTTAAACAAACGCGCTGACTTTGAACGCTCACATCTAGGTCTGGCCAAGTCCAAATGGCGTGCAACTCGGTGCGCATCACCTCCATGACTGTCCCTAACGAACGCCACCTGCCACGCTTTCGGCCCGTCCCTGGCGGCTTTAAAAAATCGTAGCGTGATAACCGTGGGTCCAATCCGCTTGAAGCTCGAAGGCGATTAGAGGGGAGATGCAGCCCTTTCCAAAGAGCCATGAACAGACTTCCTACTCCCAAGGAGACAAGAGATATTAAGCCACAAATACGTCCGGACCGCGTCTTTTCTCCGCAGCTCACCACATTTAAAAAAATCGTAGCGTGAAAACCGTGGGTTCGATATAGTATACATACAGAGTATATAGTTTGACCAAAAGATCGTGCTGATCTTTGATCTCCTGGTTCTTCATCTCCAGCGCCACTTTCAGACTCATAATGTCCTCCTCTATGGGCTGGTATAACACAGACACGAATCATCACTACAGCCAGTACAATGGAAAGGTGGGAATGTGTACTGAATGTGTACTGACGTTATAAGTGAGAGGTGGTGGTACTGGTGGATGTGTACTGACACTATAAGGGATCTCTACCTGCAGTGACAGTTTGAGCTTCTCAAGTTCTTCCTCCAGAGATTTCTTCTCCTGTTCACAGGCCATTTTCATATCTGCCAGAGCAAGTATCATTACTGCTGGATATAACACAGATTGTATATACTACATAATTACTGCTGAATATATAAAATATAATATATATAGTACTATACATATATTAGTGTCACTTTTATTGGAGCCTAAAGGCTAACATTCATTATTAGTTATGTTAGTATTATTGCATTTCCATAGTACTTACTCTTGATGGACCTGTTATGCTCCTCCTCCTCCTGCTGTTTCTGCAGGAGCTCTGTCTCCTCCTGCTGCTTGTGTTTCAGCATCTCCTGAAGAACCTGCAGCTCCTTCTGCTTCTGCAACCTCAACTCCTTCAGCTGCTCAAACAAACTGTTCTCCAACTCCTCCTTCTCACACTGCAAACACTCCAATCGGGCCACAGGCCCCACTAGTGACACAGAACCACACACACACACACACAGACACACACACACACACACACACAGAGAGAGATAAACATGTATAAATGTATAAGAATTTGTGGATAAAATTATTATGAGATTATTTATAATGAAACGACTACACTACACAACCACTTCTTCCTTTTATTTACATATTATACAGATATTTAGAGATATTTACATTTTATTTACCCGCGTGCGTCTCTCTTCTCCAAGGTAGCGGAGAGATATGAAGGGATAAAAGGGGAAAAGAATAAAATGCACGTCGGTTTTAAATTCGCAGGCTACCTGCGCTGAAGGCGTGGAAAACGAGCACGTGACGGAAAGGCTTCCGTACCCGATGGGTCCAAATCACATGCCCAGCAAAGTAGCCTTAAACCTGGACACACAATGGAGACCATTTGACCCTTTAAAATCATACTACAACCAGACTTCCAGGCCCAAGAGGTCACACAGTCATGCCCAGCAAAGTAGCTCTGGGCCTGGGCACACTTCACGCAGTTTGACCGTTTAAATAAAACTAGAAACAGACTTCCTGGCCCAAGAGGTCACACAGTCATGCCCAGCAAGGTTGCTTTAAACGTGGGCACACTTCAGACCGTTTCACTCTTTAAATCATTCAAAGCACCACATTTCAAGGCCCAAGAGGTCACAGAATCATGCCCATCAAAGTAGCTCTGGGCCTGGGCACACTTCACGCAGTTTGACCCTTTAAATAATACTACAACCAGACACATACAGGTGCGCACATATACACAGATACACATTCTGTTTAATTTCTTCACATCTGCAGACTAGAGTAAGCTGAGGGTATAGTGTTAAACCAGGTACTACATAAACAGTATATAGTATATATACAGAGGATATAGTGTTAAACCAGGTACTACATACAGAGTATATAGTATACATACAGAGTATATAGTTTGACCAAAAGATCGTGCTGATCTTTGATCTCCTGGTTCTTCATCTCCAGCGCCACTTTCAGACTCATAATGTCCTCCTCTATGGGCTGGTATAACACACACACGAATCATCACTACAGCCAGTACAATGGAAAGTTGGGAATGTGTACTGAATGTATACTGACGTTATAAGTGAAAGGTGGAGCTACTGGTGGATGTGTACTGACACTATAAGGGATCTCTACCTGCAGTGACAGTCTGAGCTTCTCAAGTTCTTCCTCCAGAGATTTCTTCTCCTGTTCACAGGCCATTTTCATATCTGCCAGAGCAAGTATCATTACTGCTGGATATAACATAGATTGTATATACTACATAATTACTACTGAATATATAAAATATAATATATATAGTACTATACATATATTAGTATCACTTTTATTGGAGCCTAAAGGCTAACATTCATTATTAGTTATGTTAGTATTATTGCATTTCCATAGTACTTACTCTTGATGGACCTGTTATGCTCCTCCTCCTCCTGCTGTTTCTGCAGGAGCTCTGTCTCCTCCTGCTGCTTGTGTTTCAGCATCTCCTGAAGAACCTGCAGCTCCTTCTGCTTCTGCAACCTCAACTCCTTCAGCTGCTCCAACAAACTGTTCTCCAACTCCTCCTTCTCACACCGCAAACACTCCAATCGGGCCACAGGCCCCACTAGTGACACAGAACCACACACACACACACACACACACAAAGAGAGAGATAAACATGTATAAATGTATAAGAATTTGTGGATAAAATTATTATGAGATTATTTATAATCAAACGACTACACTACACAACCACATCTTCCTTTTATTTACATATTATACAGATATTTAGAGATATTTACATTTTATTTACCCGCGTGCGTCTCTCTTCTCCAAGGTAGCGGAGAGATATGAAAGGATAAAAGGGGAAAAGAATAAAATGCACGTCGGTTTTAAATTCGCAGGCTACCTGCGCTGAAGGCGTGGAAAACGAGCACGTGACGGAAAGGCTTCCGTACCCGATGGGTCCAAATCACATGCCCAGCAAAGTAGCCTTAAACCTGGACACACAATGGAGACCATTTGACCCTTTAAAATCATACTACAACCAGACTTCCAGGCCCAAGAGGTCACACAGTCATGCCCAGCAAAGTAGCTCTGGGCCTGGGCACACTTCACGCAGTTTGACCGTTTAAATAAAACTAGAAACAGACTTCCTGGCCCAAGAGGTCACACAGTCATGCCCAGCAAGGTTGCTTTAAACGTGGGCACACTTCAGACCGTTTCACTCTTTAAATCATTCAAAGCACCACATTTCAAGGCCCAAGAGGTCACAGAATCATGCCCATCAAAGTAGCTCTGGGCCTGGGCACACTTTACGGAGTTTGACCCTTTAAATAATACTACAACCAGACACATACAGGTGCGCACATATACACAGATACACATTCTGTTTAATTTCTTCACATCTGCAGACTAGAGTAAGCTGAGGGTATAGTGTTAAACCAGGAGCTACATAAACAGTATATAGTATATATAAAGAGGATATAGTGTTAAACCAGGTACTACATACAGAGTATATAGTATACATACAGAGTATATAGTTTGACCAAAAGATCGTGCTGATCTTTGATCTCCTGGTTCTTCATCTCCAGCGCCACTTTCAGACTCATAATGTCCTCCTCTATGGGCTGGTATAACCCACACATACGAATCATCACTACAGCCAGTACAATGGAAAGGTGGGAATGTGTACTGAATGTGTACTGACGTTATAAGTGAAAGGTGGAGGTACTGGTGGATGTGTACTGACACTATAAGGGATCTCTACCTGCAGTGACAGTCTGAGCTTCTCAAGTTCTTCCTCCAGAGATTTCTTCTCCTGTTCACAGGCCATTTTCATATCTGCCAGAGCAAGTATCATTACTGCTGGATATAACATAGATTGTATATACTACATAATTACTACTGAATATATAAAATATAATATATATAGTACTATACATATATTAGTATCACTTTTATTGGAGCCTAAAGGCTAACATTCATTATTAGTTATGTTAGTATTATTGCATTTCCATAGTACTTACTCTTGATGGACCTGTTATGCTCCTCCTCCTCCTGCTGTTTCTGCAGGAGCTCTGTCTCCTCATGCTGCTTGTGTTTCAGCATCTCCTGAAGAACCTGCAGCTCCTTCTGCTTCTGCAACCTCAACTCCTTCAGCTGCTCCAACAAACTGTTCTCCAACTCCTCCTTCTCACACCGCAAACACTCCAATCGGGCCACAGGCCCCACTAGTGACACAGAACCACACACACACACACACACACACAAAGAGAGAGATAAACATGTATAAATGTATAAGAATTTGTGGATAAAATTATTATGAGATTATTTATAATGAAACGACTACACTACACAACCACATCTTCCTTTTATTTACATATTATACAGATATTTAGAGATATTTACATTTTATTTACCCGCGTGCGTCTCTCTTCTCCAAGGTAGCGGAGAGATATGAAAGGATAAAAGGGGAAAAGAATAAAATGCACGTCCGTTTTAAATTCGCAGGCTACCTGCGCTGAAGGCGTGGAAAACGAGCACGTGACGGAAAGGCTTCCGTACCCGATGGGTCCAAATCACATGCCCAGCAAATTAGCCTTAAACCTGGACACACAATGGAGAGCATTTGACCCTTTAAAATCATACTACAACCAGACTTCCAGGCCCAAGAGGTCACACAGCCATGCCCAGCAAAGTAGCTCTGGGCCTGGGCACACTTCACGCAGTTTGACCGTTTAAATAAAACTAGAAACAGACTTCCTGGCCCAAGAGGTCACAGTCATACCCAGCAAAGTACGTTTAAACCTGGAAACAAATCAGATCCTTTCTGTCATTCAAAGGAATGGGCCTGCAACTCACAACCACATCCCCAGTGAAGCGCACCGTCACCCAGCCACACTACCCCACCTTGCCCGTCCTGGAACAACCACACCTCCAGGGCACCACATGCCAATCTCTCATGCCCAGCAAACTGCAACCTCACGCAGCCAGGCCACACACTGTCTCCCCTTGTACCGTCCAAGCACGAACTCCTCCACAAACCTGGTGTTCACGCGCACACACGCAATTACAACGAATTGGTAGAGAACTTTGAAACAAACGTGCTGACTTTGAATACTCACATCTAGGCTGGGCCAGGTCCAAATGGCCTGCAGCTCGGTGCGTATTAACTGCTTGACTGTCCGTCACGAACGCCACCTGCCAAGCGTTCGTTCCGTCCCTGGCGGATTTTAAAAAATCGTAGCGTGAGAACGGTGGGTCCGATCCGCGTGCCGCTTAAAGGCGATTACAGGGGAGATGCATCCCTTTCCAAAGAGCCATGAACAGACTTTCTACTCCCAAGGAGACCAGAGATATTAACAGATAAAGCGTTACGCTCCAGTCGGATGAGCGAGAAACGCTTGTACAATTGCAACGAATTGGAGGAGAAAGTTTAAACAAACGCGCTGACTTTGAAGGCTCACATCTAGGCCGGGCCAGGTCCAAATGGCCTGCAACTCGGTCCGCATCACGTCCATGACTTTTCCTAACGAACGCCACCTGCCAAGCTTTCGGCCCGTCCCTGTCGGCATTAAAAAATCGTAGCGTGATAACGGTGGTTCCGATCCGCGTGCCGCGCGAAGGCGATTACAGGGGAGATGCAGCCCTTTCCAAAGAGCCATGAACAGACTTTCTACTCCCAAGGAGCCCAAAGATATTAAGCCGCAAATAAGTCCTACGCGCGTCTTTTCTACGCCGCGCACCACATTTAAAAAATCGTTCCGTAAGAACGGTGGGTCCGATCCGCGTGCCGCTTAAAGGCGATTACAGGGGAGATGCAACCCTTTCCAAAGAGCCATAAAAAGACTTTCTATTCCCAAGGAGACAAGAGATATTAAGCCGCAATGACGTCCGACGCGCGCATTTTCTCCGCCGCGCACCACATTTAAAAAAATCATAGCGTGAAAACCGTGGGTTCGATCCGCGTGCCGCTCGAAGGCGATTACAGGGGAGATGCAGCCCTTTCCAAAGAGCCATGAACAGACTTCCTACTCCCAAGGAGACAAGAGATATTAAGCAGCAATGATGTCCGACACGCGCATTTTCTCCGCCGCGCACCACATTTAAAAAATCTTAGCGTGAGAACGGTGGGTCCGATCCGCGTGCCGCTTAAAGGCGATTACAGGGGAGATGCAGCCCTTTCCAAAGAGCCATGAAAAGACTTTCTACTCCCAAGGAGACAAGAGATATTAAGCCGAAATGACGTCCGACGCGCGCATTTTCTCCGCCGCGCACCACATTTAAAAAAATCATAGCGTGAAAACCGTGGGTTCGATCCGCGTGCCGCTCGAAGGCGATTACAGGGGAGATGCAGCCCTTTCCAAAGATCCATGAACAGACTTCCTACTCCCAAGGAGACAAGAGATATTAACATATAAAGAGTTACGCTCCAGTCGGATGAGCGAGAAACGCTTGAGCAGTTGCAACGAATTGGAGGAGAAAGTTTAAACAAACGCGCTGACTTTGAACGCTCACATCTAGGTCTGGCCAAGTCCAAATGCCGTGCAACTCGGTGCGCATCACCTCCATGACTGTCCCTAACGAACGCCACCTGCCACGCTTTCGGCCTATCCCTGGCGGCATTAAAAAATCGTAGCGTGATAACGATGGTTCCGATGCGCGTGCCGCTCGAAGGCGATTACAGGGGAGATACAGCCCTTTCCAAAGAGCCATGAACAGACTTTCTACTCCCAAGGAGACAAGAGATATTACGCGCATTTCCTCCGACGCGCACCACGTTTAAAAAATCGTAGCGTGAGAACGGTGGGTCCGATCCGCGTGCCGCTTAAAGGCGATTACAGGGGAGATGCAACCCTTTCCAAAGAACCATGAAAAGACTTTCTAATCCCAAGGAGACAAGTGATATTAAGCCGCAATGACGTCCGACGCGCGCATTTTCTCCGCCGCGCACCACATTTAAAAAAATCATAGCGTGAAAACCGTGGGTTCGATCCGCGTGCCGCTCAAAGGCGATTACAGGGGACATGGAGCCCTTTCCAAAGAGGCATGAACAGACTTCCTACTCCCAAGGAGCCCAAAGATATTAAGCCGCAAATACTTCCTACGCGCGTCTTTTCTACGCCGCGCACCACATTTAAAAAATCGTAGCGTAAGAACGGTGGGTCCGATCCGCGTGCCGCTTAAAGGCGATTACAGGGGAGATGCAAACCTTTCCAAAGAGCCATGAAAAGACTTTCTACTCCCAAGGAGACAAGAGATATTAAGCCGCAATGACGTCCGACGCGCGCATTTTCTCCGCCGCGCAACACATTTAAAAAAAATCGTAGCGTGAAAACCGTGGGTTCGATCCGCGTGCCGCTTAAAGGCGATTACAGGGGAGATGCAGCCCTTTCCAAAGAGCCATGAAAAGACTTTCTACTCCCAAGGAGACAAGAGATATTAAGCCGAAATGACGTCCGACGCGCGCATTTCCTCCGCCGCGCACCACATTTAAAAAAATCATAGCGTGAAAACCGTGGGTTCGATCCGCGTGCCGCTCGAAGGCGATTACAGGGGAGATGCAGCCCTTTCCAAAGAGGCATGAACAGACTTCCTACTCCCAAGTAGCCCAAAGATATTAAGCAGCAAATACGTCCGGCGCGCGTCTTTTCTCCGCCGCGCAACACATTTAAAAAAAATCGTAGCGTGAAAAACGTGGGTTCGATCCGCGTGCCGCTCGAAGGCGATTACAGGGGAGATGCATCCCTTTCAAAAGAGCCATGAACAGACTTTCTACTCCCAAGGAGACCAGAAATATTAACATATAAAGCGTTACGCTCCAGTCGGATGAACGAGAAACGCTTGTACAATTGCAACGAATTGGAGGAGAAAGTTTAAACAAACGCGCTGACTTTGAACGCTCACATCTAGGCCGGGCCAACTCCAAATGGCGTGCAACTCGGTGCGCATCACCTCCATGACTGTCGCTAACGAACGCCACCTGCCACGCTTTCGGCCCGTCCCTGGCGGCATTAAAAAATCGTAGCGTGATAACGATGGTTCCGATGCGCGTGCCGCTCGAAGGCGATTACAGGGGAGATGCAGCCCTTTCCAAAGAGCCATGAACAGACTTTCTACTCCCAAGGAGACAAGAGATATTACGCCGCAATGACGTCCGACGCGCGCATTTTCTCCGCCGCGCACCACATTTAAAAAATCGTATCGTGAGAACGGTGGGTCCGATCCGCGTGCCGCTTAAAGGCAATTACAGGGGAGATGCAGCGCTTTCCAAAGAGCCATGAACAGACTTTCTACTCCCAAGGAGCCCAAAGATATTAAGCCGCAAATACGTCCTACGCGCGTCTTTTCTACGCCGCGCACCACATTTAAAAAATCGTAGCGTAAGAACGGTGGGTCCGATCCGCGTGCCGCTTAAAGGCGATTACAGGGGAGATGCAGCCCTTTCCAAAGAGCCATGAAAAGACTTTCTACTCCCAAGGAGACAAGAGATATTAAGCCGAAATGACGTCCGACGCGCGCATTTCCTCCGCCGCGCACCACATTTAAAAAATCATAGCGTGAAAACCGTGGGTTCGATCCGCGTGCCGCTCGAAGGCGATTACAGGGGAGATGGAGCCCTTTCCAAAGAGGCATGAACAGACTTCCTACTCCCAAGGAGCCCAAAGATATTAAGCCGCAAATACGTCCTACGCGCGTCTTTTCTACGCCGCGCACCACATTTAAAAAATCGTATCGGAAGAACGGTGGGTCCGATCCGCGTGCCGCTTAAAGGCGATTACAAGGGAGATGCAAACCTTTCCAAAGAGCCATGAAAAGACTTTCTACTCCCAAGGAGACAATAGATATTAAGCCGAAATGACGTCCGACGCGCGCATTTTCTCCGCCGCGCACCACATTTAAAAAAATCATAGCGTGAAAACCGTGGGTTCGATCCGCGTGCCGCTCGAAGGCGATTACAGCGGAGATGCAGCCCTTTGCAAAGAGCCATGAAAAGACTTTCTACTCCCAAGGAGACAAGAGATATTAAGCCGAAATGACGTCCGACGCGCGCATTTCCTCCGCCGCGCACCACATTTAAAAAAATCATAGCGTGAAAACCGTGGGTTCGATCCGCGTGCCGCTCGAAGGCGATTACAGGGGAGATGCATCCCTTTCAAAAGAGCCATGAACAGACTTTCTACTCCCAATGAGACAAGAGATATCAAGCCGCAAATACGTCCGGCGCGCGTCTATTCTCCGCCGCGCAACACATTTAAAAAAAATCGTAGCGTGAAAACCGTGGGTTCGATCCGCGTGCCGCTTAAAGGCGATTACAGGGGAGATGCAGCCCTTTCCAAAGAGCCATGAAAAGACTTTCTACTCCCAAGGAGACAAGAGATATTAAGCCGAAATGACGTCCGACGCGCGCATTTCCTCCGCCGCGCACCACATTTAAAAAAATCATAGCGTGAAAACCGTGGGTTCGATCCGCGTGCCGCTCGAAGGCGATTACAGGGGAGATGCAGCCCTTTCCAAAGAGGCATGAACAGACTTCCTACTCCCAAGGAGCCCAAAGATATTAAGCCGCAAATACGTCCTACGCGCGTCTTTTCTACGCCGCACACCACATTTAAAAAATCGTATCGGAAGAACGGTGGGTCCAATCCGCGTGCCGCTTAAAGGCGATTACAAGGGAGATGCAAACCTTTCCAAAGAGCCATGAAAAGACTTTCTACTCCCAAGGAGACAAGAGATATTAAGCCGAAATGACGTCCACGCGCGCATTTCCTCCGCCGCGCACCACATTTAAAAAAATCATAGCGTGAAAACCGTGGGTTCGATCCGCGTGCCGCTCGAAGGCGATTACAGGGGAGATGCAGCCCTTTCAAAAGAGCCATGAACAGACTTTCTACTCCCAAGGAGACCAGAAATATTAACATATAAATCGTTACGCTCCAGTCGGATGAACGAGAAACGCTTGTACAATTGCAACGAATTGGAGGAGAAAGTTTAAACAAACGCGCTGACTTTGAACGCTCACATCTAGGCCGGGCCAACTCCAAATGGCGTGCAACTCGGTGCGCATCACCTCCATGACTGTCGCTAACGAACGCCACCTGCCACGCTTTCGGCCTATCCCTGGCGGCATTAAAAAATCGTAGCGTGATAACGATGGTTCCGATGCGCGTGCCGCTCGAAGGCGATTACAGGGGAGATACAGCCCTTTCCAAAGAGCCATGAACAGACTTTCTACTCCCAAGGAGACAAGAGATATTACGCGCATTTTCTCCGACGCGCACCACGTTTAAAAAATCGTAGCGTGAGAACGGTGGGTCCGATCCGCGTGCCGCTTAAAGGCGATTACAGGGGAGATGCATCCCTTTCCAAAGAGCCATGAACAGACTTTCTACTCCCAAGGAGACCAGAGATATTAACAGATAAAGCGTTACGCTCCAGTCGGATGAGCGAGAAACGCTTGTACAATTGCAACGAATTGGAGGAGAAAGTTTAAACAAACGCGCTGACTTTGAAGGCTCACATCTAGGCCGGGCCAGGTCCAAATGGCCTGCAACTCGGTCCGCATCACGTCCATGACTTTTCCTAACGAACGCCACCTGCCAAGCTTTCGGCCCGTCCCTGGCGGCATTAAAAAATCGTAGCGTGATAACGATGGTTCCGATGCGCGTGCCGCTCGAAGGCGATTACAGGGGAGATACAGCCCTTTCCAAAGAGCCATGAACAGACTTTCTACTCCCAAGGAGACAAGAGATATTACGCGCACTTTCTCCGACGCGCACCACGTTTAAAAAATCGTAGCGTGAGAACGGTGGGTCCGATCCGCGTGCCGCTTAAAGGCGATTACAGGGGAGATGCAACCCTTTCCAAAGAGGCATGAACAGACTTCCTACTCCCAAGGAGACAAGAGATATTAAGCCGAAATGACGTCCGACGCGCGCATTTCCTCCGCCGCGCACCACATTTAAAAAAATCATAGCGTGAAAACCGTGGGTTCGATCCGCGTGCCGCTCGAAGGCGATTACAGGGGAGATGCAGCCCTTTCCAAAGAGCCATGAACAGACTTTCTACACCCAATGAGACAAGAGATATTAAGCCGCAAATACGTCCGGCGCGCGTCTTTTCTCCGCCGCGCAACACATTTAAAAAAAATCGTAGCGTGAAAAACGTGGGTTCGATCCGCGTGCCGCTCGAAGGTGATTACAGGGGAGATGCAGCCCTTTCCAAAGAGCCATGAACAGACTTTCTACTCCCAAGGAGCCCAAAGATATTAAGCCGCAAATAAGTCCTACGCGCGTCTTTTCTACGCCTCGCACCACATTTAAAAAATCGTAGCGTAAGAACGGTGGGTCCGATCCGCGTGCCGCTTAAAGGCGATTACAGGGGAGATGCAACCCTTTCCAAAGAACCATGAAAAGACTTTCTACTCCCAAGGAGACAAGAGATATTAAGCCGCAATGACGTCCGACGCGCGCATTTTCTCCGCCGCGCAGCACATTTAAAAAAATCATAGCGTGAAAACCGTGGGTTCGATCCGCGTGCCGCTCGAAGGCGATTACAGGGGAGATGCAACCCTTTCCAAAGAGCCATGAACAGACTTCCTACTCCCAAGGAGACAAGAGATATTAAGCCACAAATACGTCCGGACCGCGTCTTTTCTCCGCAGCTCACCACATTTAAAAAAATCGTAGCGTGAAAACCGTGGGTTCGATATAGTATACATACAGAGTATATAGTTTGACCAAAAGATCGTGCTGATCTTTGATCTCCTGGTTCTTCATCTCCAGCGCCACTTTCAGACTCATAATGTCCTCCTCTATGGGCTGGTATAACACAGACACGAATCATCACTACAGCCAGTACAATGGAAAGGTGGGAATGTGTACTGAATGTGTACTGACGTTATAAGTGAGAGGTGGTGGTACTGGTGGATGTGTACTGACACTATAAGGGATCTCTACCTGCAGTGACAGTTTGAGCTTCTCAAGTTCTTCCTCCAGAGATTTCTTCTCCTGTTCACAGGCCATTTTCATATCTGCCAGAGCAAGTATCATTACTGCTGGATATAACACAGATTGTATATACTACATAATTACTGCTGAATATATAAAATATAATATATATAGTACTATACATATATTAGTATCACTTTTATTGGAGCCTAAAGGCTAGCATTCATTATTAGTTATGTTAGTATTATTGCATTTCCATAGTACTTACTCTTGATGGACCTGTTATGCTCCTCCTCCTCCTGCTGTTTCTGCAGGAGCTCTGTCTCCTCCTGCTGCTTGTGTTTCAGCATCTCCTGAAGAACCTGCAGCTCCTTCTGCTTCTGCAACCTCAACTCCTTCAGCTGCTCAAACAAACTGTTCTCCAACTCCTCCTTCTCACACCGCAAACACTCCAATCGGGCCACAGGCCCCACTAGTGACACAGAACCACACACACACACACACAGACACACACACACACACACACACACAGAGAGAGATAAACATGTATAAATGTATAAGAATTTGTGGATAAAATTATTATGAGATTATTTATAATCAAACGACTACACTACACAACCACATCTTCCTTTTATTTACATATTATACAGATATTTAGAGATATTTACATTTTATTTACCCGCGTGCGTCTCTCTTCTCCAAGGTAGCGGAGAGATATGAAAGGATAAAAGGGGAAAAGAATAAAATGCACGTCGGTTTTAAATTCGCAGGCTACATGCGCTTAAGGCGTGGAAAACGAGCACGTGACGGAAAGGCTTCCGTACCCGATGGGTCCAAATCACATGCCCAGCAAAGTAGCCTTAAACCTGGACACACAATGGAGACCATTTGACCCTTTAAAATCATACTACAACCAGACTTCCAGGCCCAAGAGGTCACACAGCCATGCCCAGCAAAGTAGCTCTGGGCCTGGGCACACTTTACGCAGTTTGACCGTTTAAATAAAACTAGAAACAGACTTCCTGGCCCAAGAGGTCACACAGTCATGCCCAGCAAGGTTGCTTTAAACGTGGGCACACTTCAGACCGTTTCACTCTTTAAATCATTCAAAGCACCACATTTCAAGGCCCAAGAGGTCACAGAATCATGCCCATCAAAGTAGCTCTGGGCCTGGGCACACTTCACGCAGTTTGACCCTTTAAATAATACTACAACCAGACACATACAGGTGCGCACAGATACACAGATACACATTCTGTTTAATTTCTTCACATCTGCAGACTAGAGTAAGCTGAGGGTATACTGTTAAACCAGGTACTACATAAACAGTATATAGTATATATACAGAGGATATAGTGTTAAACCAGGTACTACATACAGAGTATATAGTTTGACCAAAAGATCGTGCTGATCTTTGATCTCCTGGTTCTTCATCTCCAGCGCCACTTTCAGACTCATAATGTCCTCCTCTATGGGCTGGTATAACACACACACGAATCATCACTACAGCCAGTACAATGGAAAGGTGGGAATGTGTACTGAATGTGTACTGACGTTATAAGTGAAAGGTGGAGCTACTGGTGGATGTGTACTGACACTATAAGGGATCTCTACCTGCAGTGACAGTCTGAGCTTCTCAAGTTCTTCCTCCAGAGATTTCTTCTCCTGTTCACAGGCCATTTTCATATCTGCCAGAGCAAGTATCATTACTGCTGGATATAACACAGATTGTATATACTACATAATTACTAATGAATATATTAAAAAATAATATATATAGTACTATACATCTATTAGTATCACTTTTATTGGCGCCTAAAGGCTAACATTCATTATTAATTATGTTAGTATTATTGCATTTCCATAGTACTTACTCTTGATGGACCTGTTATGCTCCTCCTCCTCCTGCTGTTTCTGCAGGAGCTCTGTCTCCTCCTGCTGCTTGTGTTTCAGCATCTCGTGAAGAACCTGCAGCTCCTTCTGCTTCTGCAACCTCAACTCCTTCAGCTGCTCCAACAAACTGTTCTCCAACTCCTCCTTCTCACACCGCAAACACTCCAATCGGGCCACAGGCCCCACTAGTGACACAGAACCACACACACACACACACACACAAAGAGAGAGATAAACATGTATAAATGTATAAGAATTTGTGGATAAAATTATTATGAGATTATTCATAATCAAACGACTACACTACACAACCACTTCTTCCTTTTATTTACATATTATACAGATATTTACAGATATTTACATTTTATTTACCCGCGTGCGTCTCTCTTCTCCAAGGTAGCGGAGAGATATGAAAGGATAAAAGGGGAAAAGAATAAAATGCACGTCGGTTTTAAATTCGCAGGCTACATGCGCTTAAGGCGTGGAAAACGAGCACGTGACGGAAAGGCTTCCGTACCCGATGGGTCCAAATCACATGCCCAGCAAAGTAGCCTTAAACCTGGACACACAATGGAGACCATTTGACCCTTTAAAATCATACTACAACCAGACTTCCAGGCCCAAGAGGTCACACAGTCATGCACAGCAAAGTAGCTCTGGGCCTGGGCACACTTCACGCAGTTTGACCGTTTAAATAAAAGTAGAAACAGACTTCCTGGCCCAAGAGGTCACACAGTCATGCCCAGCAAGGATGCTTTAAACGTGGGCACACTTCAGACCGTTTCACTCTTTAAATCATTCAAAGCACCACATTTCAAGGCCCAAGAGGTCACAGAATCATGCCCATCAAAGTAGCTCTGCGCCTGGGCACACTTCACGCAGTATGAACCTTTAAATAATACTACAACCAGACACATACAGGTGCGCACATATACACAGATACACATTCTGTTTAATTTCTTCACATCTGCAGACTAGAGTAAGCTGAGGGTATAGTGTTAAACCAGGTACTACATAAACAGTATATAGTATATATACAGAGGATATAGTGTTAAACCAGGTACTACATACAGAGTATATCGTATACATACAGAGTATATAGTTTGACCAAAAGATCGTGCTGATCTTTGATCTCCTGGTTCTTCATCTCCAGTGCCACTTTCAGACTCATAATGTCCTCCTCTATGGGCTGGTATAACACACACACGAATCATCACTACAGCCAGTACAATGGAAAGGTGGGAATGTGTACTGAATGTGTACTGACGTTATAAGTGAAAGGTGGAGGTACTGGTGGATGTGTACTGACACTAGAAGGGATCTCTACCTGCAGTGACAGTCTGAGCTTCTCAAGTTCTTCCTCCAGAGATTTCTTCTCCTGTTCACTGGCCATTTTCATATCTGCCAGAGCAAGTATCATTACTGCTGGATATAACACAGATTGTATATACTACATAATTATTACTGAATATATAAAATATAATATATATAGTACTATACATATATTAGTATCACTTTTATTGGAGCCTAAAGGCTAACATTCATTATTAGTTATGTTAGTATTATTGCATTTCCATAGTACTTACTCTTGATGGACCTGTTATGCTCCTCCTCCTCCTGCTGTTTCTGCAGGAGCTCTGTCTCCTCCTGCTGCTTGTGTTTCAGCATCTCCTGAAGAACCTGCAGCTCCTTCTGCTTCTGCAACCTCAACTCCTTCAGCTGCTCCAACAAACTGTTCTCCAACTCCTCCTTCTTACACCGCAAACACTCCAATCGGGCCACAGGCCCCACTAGTGACACAGAACCCCACACACACAAACACACACACACACACACACACACACACACACACAGAGATAAACATGTATAAATGTATAAGAATTTGTGGATAAAATTATTATGAGATTATTTATAATGAAACGACTACACTACACAACCACTTCTTCCTTTTATTTACATATTATACAGATATTTAGAGATATTTATGTTTTATTTACCCGCGTGCGTCTCTCTTCTCCAAGGTAGCGGAGAGATATGAAGGGATAAAAGGGGAAAAGAATAAAATGCACGTCGGTTTTAAATTCGCAGGCTACCTGCGCTGAAGGCGTGGAAAACGAGCACGTGACGGAAAGGCTTCCGTACCCGATGGGTCCAAATCACATGCCCAGCAAAGTAGCCTTAAACCTGGACACACAATGGAGACCATTTGACCCTTTAAAATCATACTACAACCAGACTTCCAGGCCCAAGAGGTCACACAGTCATGCCCAGCAAAGTAGCTCTGGGCCTGGGCACACTTCACGCAGTTTGACCGTTTAAATAAAACTAGAAACAGACTTCCTGGCCCAAGAGGTCACACAGTCATGCCCAGCAAGGTTGCTTTAAACGTGGGCACACTTCAGACCGTTTCACTCTTTAAATCATTCAAAGCACCACATTTCAAGGCCCAAGAGGTCACAGAATCATGCCCATCAAAGTAGCTCTGGGCCTGGGCACACTTCACGCAGTTTGACCCTTTAAATAATACTACAACCAGACACATACAGGTGCGCACATATACACAGATACACATTCTGTTTAATTTCTTCACATCTGCAGACTAGAGTAAGCTGAGGGTATAGTGTTAAACCAGGTACTACATAAACAGTATATAGTATATATACAGAGGATATAGTGTTAAACCAGGTACTACATACAGAGTATATAGTATACATACAGAGTATATAGTTTGACCAAAAGATCGTGCTGATCTTTGATCTCCTGGTTCTTCATCTCCAGCGCCACTTTCAGACTCATAATGTCCACCTCTATGGGCTGGTATAACACACACACGAATCATCACTACAGCCAGTACAATGGAAAGGTGGGAATGTGTACTGAATGTGTACTGACGTTATAAGTGAAAGGTGGAGCTACTGGTGGATGTGTACTGACACTATAAGGGATCTCTACCTGCAGTGACAGTCTGAGCTTCTCAAGTTCTTCCTCCAGAGATTTCTTCTCCTGTTCACAGGCCATTTTCATATCTGCCAGAGCAAGTATCATTACTGCTGGATATAACATAGATTGTATATACTACATAATTACTACTGAATATATAAAATATAATATATATAGTACTATACATATATTAGTATCACTTTTATTGGAGCCTAAAGGCTAACATTCATTATTAGTTATGTTAGTATTATTGCATTTCCATAGTACTTACTCTTGATGGACCTGTTATGCTCCTCCTCCTCCTGCTATTTCTGCAGGAGCTCTGTCTCCTCCTGCTGCTTGTGTTTCAGCATCTCCTGAAGAACCTGCAGCTCCTTCTGCTTCTGCAACCTCAACTCCTTCAGCTGCTCAAACAAACTGTTCTCCAACTCCTCCTTCTCACACCGCAAACACTCCAATCGGGCCACAGGCCCCACTAGTGACACAGAACCACACACACACACACACAGACACACACACACACACACACAGAGAGAGATAAACATGTATAAATGTATAAGAATTTGTGGATAAAATTATTATGAGATTATTTATAATCAAACGACTACACTACACAACCACATCTTCCTTTTATTTACATATTATACAGATATTTAGAGATATTTACATTTTATTTACCCGCGTGCGTCTCTCTTCTCCAAGGTAGCGGAGAGATATGAAAGGATAAAAGGGGAAAAGAATAAAATGCACGTCGGTTTTAAATTCGCAGGCTACCTGCGCTGAAGGCGTGGAAAACGAGCACGTGACGGAAAGGCTTCCGTACCCGATGGGTCCAAATCACATGCCCAGCAAAGTAGCCTTAAACCTGGACACACAATGGAGAGCATTTGACCCTTTAAAATCATACTACAACCAGACTTCCAGGCCCAAGAGGTCACACAGTCATGCCCAGCAAAGTAGCTCTGGGCCTGGGCACACTTCACGCAGTTTGACCGTTTAAATAAAACTAGAAACAGACTTCCTGGACCAAGAGGTCACACAGTCATGCCCAGCAAGGTTGCTTTAAACGTGGGCACACTTCAGACCGTTTCACTCTTTAAATCATTCAAAGCACCACATTTCAAGGCCCAAGAGGTCACAGAATCATGCCCATCAAAGTAGCTCTGGGCCTGGGCACACTTTACGGAGTTTGACCCTTTAAATAATACTACAACCAGACACATACAGGTGCGCACATATACACAGATACACATTCTGTTTAATTTCTTCACATCTGCAGACTAGAGTAAGCTGAGGGTATAGTGTTAAACCAGGAGCTACATAAACAGTATATAGTATATATAAAGAGGATATAGTGTTAAACCAGGTACTACATACAGAGTATATAGTATACATACAGAGTATATAGTTTGACCAAAAGATCGTGCTGATCTTTGATCTCCTGGTTCTTCATCTCCAGCGCCACTTTCAGACTCATAATGTCCTCCTCTATGGGCTGGTATAACCCACACATACGAATCATCACTACAGCCAGTACAATGGAAAGGTGGGAATGTGTACTGAATGTGTACTGACGTTATAAGTGAAAGGTGGAGGTACTGGTGGATGTGTACTGACACTATAAGGGATCTCTACCTGCAGTGACAGTCTGAGCTTCTCAAGTTCTTCCTCCAGAGATTTCTTCTCCTGTTCACAGGCCATTTTCATATCTGCCAGAGCAAGTATCATTACTGCTGGATATAACATAGATTGTATATACTACATAATTACTACTGAATATATAAAATATAATATATATAGTACTATACATATATTAGTATCACTTTTATTGGAGCCTAAAGGCTAGCATTCATTATTAGTTATGTTAGTATTATTGCATTTCCATAGTACTTACTCTTGATGGACCTGTTATGCTCCTCCTCCTCCTGCTGTTTCTGCAGGAGCTCTGTCTCCTCCTGCTGCTTGTGTTTCAGCATCTCCTGAAGAACCTGCAGCTCCTTCTGCTTCTGCAACCTCAACTCCTTCAGCTGCTCCAACAAACTGTTCTCCAACTCCTCCTTCTCACACCGCAAACACTCCAATCGGGCCACAGGCCCCACTAGTGACACAGAACCACACACACACACACACACACACACACACACACACACACACACACACACACAGAGATAAACATGTATAAATGTATAAGAATTTGTGGATAAAATTATTATGAGATTATTTATAATGAAACGACTACACTACACAACCACTTCTTCCTTTTATTTACATATTATACAGATATTTAGAGATATTTACGTTTTATTTACCCGCGTGCGTCTCTCTTCTCCAAGGTAGCGGAGAGATATGAAGGGATAAAAGGGGAAAAGAATAAAATGCACGTCGGTTTTAAATTCGCAGGCTACCTGCGCTGAAGGCGTGGAAAACGAGCACGTGACGGAAAGGCTTCCGTACCCGATGGGTCCAAATCACATGCCCAGCAAAGTAGCCTTAAACCTGGACACACAATGGAGACCATTTGACCCTTTAAAATCATACTACAACCAGACTTCCAGGCCCAAGAGGTCACACAGTCATGCCCAGCAAAGTAGCTCTGGGCCTGGGCACACTTCACGCAGTTTGACCGTTTAAATAAAACTAGAAACAGACTTCCTGGCCCAAGAGGTCACACAGTCATGCCCAGCAAGGTTGCTTTAAACGTGGGCACACTTCAGACCGTTTCACTCTTTAAATCATTCAAAGCACCACATTTCAAGGCCCAAGAGGTCACAGAATCATGCCCATCAAAGTAGCTCTGGGCCTGGGCACACTTTACGGAGTTTGACCCTTTAAATAATACTACAACCAGACACATACAGGTGCGCACATATACACAGATACACATTCTGTTTAATTTCTTCACATCTGCAGACTAGAGTAAGCTGAGGGTATAGTGTTAAACCAGGAGCTACATAAACAGTATATAGTATATATAAAGAGGATATAGTGTTAAACCAGGTACTACATACAGAGTATATAGTATACATACAGAGTATATAGTTTGACCAAAAGATCGTGCTGATCTTTGATCTCCTGGTTCTTCATCTCCAGCGCCACTTTCAGACTCATAATGTCCTCCTCTATGGGCTGGTATAACCCACACATACGAATCATCACTACAGCCAGTACAATGGAAAGGTGGGAATGTGTACTGAATGTGTACTGACGTTATAAGTGAAAGGTAGAGGTACTGGTGGATGTGTACTGACACTATAAGGGATCTCTACCTGCAGTGACAGTCTGAGCTTCTCAAGTTCTTCCTCCAGAGATTTCTTCTCCTGTTCACAGGCCATTTTCATATCTGCCAGAGCAAGTATCATTACTGCTGGATATAACATAGATTGTATATACTACATAATTACTACTGAATATATAAAATATAATATATATAGTACTATACATATATTAGTATCACTTTTATTGGAGCCTAAAGGCTAGCATTCATTATTAGTTATGTTAGTATTATTGCATTTCCATAGTACTTACTCTTGATGGACCTGTTATGCTCCTCCTCCTCCTGCTGTTTCTGCAGGAGCTCTGTCTCCTCCTGCTGCTTGTGTTTCAGCATCTCCTGAAGAACCTGCAGCTCCTTCTGCTTCTGCAACCTCAACTCCTTCAGCTGCTCCAACAAACTGTTCTCCAACTCCTCCTTCTCACACCGCAAACACTCCAATCGGGCCACAGGCCCCACTAGTGACACAGAACCACACACACACACACACACACACACACACACACACACACACACACACACACACACACAGAGATAAACATGTATAAATGTATAAGAATTTGTGGATAAAATTATTATGAGATTATTTATAATGAAACGACTACACTACACAACCACTTCTTCCTTTTATTTACATATTATACAGATATTTAGAGATATTTACGTTTTATTTACCCGCGTGCGTCTCTCTTCTCCAAGGTAGCGGAGAGATATGAAGGGATAAAAGGGGAAAAGAATAAAATGCACGTCGGTTTTAAATTCGCAGGCTACCTGCGCTGAAGGCGTGGAAAACGAGCACGTGACGGAAAGGCTTCCGTACCCGATGGGTCCAAATCACATGCCCAGCAAAGTAGCCTTAAACCTGGACACACAATGGAGACCATTTGACCCTTTAAAATCATACTACAACCAGACTTCCAGGCCCAAGAGGTCACACAGTCATGCCCAGCAAAGTAGCTCTGGGCCTGGGCACACTTCACGCAGTTTGACCGTTTAAATAAAACTAGAAACAGACTTCCTGGCCCAAGAGGTCACACAGTCATGCCCAGCAAGGTTGCTTTAAACGTGGGCACACTTCAGACCGTTTCACTCTTTAAATCATTCAAAGCACCACATTTCAAGGCCCAAGAGGTCACAGAATCATGCCCATCAAAGTAGCTCTGGGCCTGGGCACACTTCACGCAGTTTGACCCTTTAAATAATACTACAACCAGACACATACAGGTGCGCACATATACACAGATACACATTCTGTTTAATTTCTTCACATCTGCAGACTAGAGTAAGCTGAGGGTATAGTGTTAAACCAGGTACTACATAAACAGTATATAGTATATATACAGAGGATATAGTGTTAAACCAGGTACTACATACAGAGTATATAGTATACATACAGAGTATATAGTTTGACCAAAAGATCGTGCTGATCTTTGATCTCCTGGTTCTTCATCTCCAGCGCCACTTTCAGACTCATAATGTCCTCCTCTATGGGCTGGTATAACACACACACGAATCATCACTACAGCCAGTACAATGGAAAGGTGGGAATGTGTACTGAATGTGTACTGACGTTATAAGTGAAAGGTGGAGCTACTGGTGGATGTGTACTGACACTATAAGGGATCTCTACCTGCAGTGACAGTCTGAGCTTCTCAAGTTCTTCCTCCAGAGATTTCTTCTCCTGTTCACAGGCCATTTTCATATCTGCCAGAGCAAGTATCATTACTGCTGGATATAACATAGATTGTATATACTACATAATTACTACTGAATATATAAAATATAATATATATAGTACTATACATATATTAGTATCACTTTTATTGGAGCCTAAAGGCTAACATTCATTATTAGTTATGTTAGTATTATTGCATTTCCATAGTACTTACTCTTGATGGACCTGTTATGCTCCTCCTCCTCCTGCTGTTTCTGCAGGAGCTCTGTCTCCTCCTGCTGCTTGTGTTTCAGCATCTCCTGAAGAACCTGCAGCTCCTTCTGCTTCTGCAACCTCAACTCCTTCAGCTGCTCCAACAAACTGTTCTCCAACTCCTCCTTCTCACACCGCAAACACTCCAATCGGGCCACAGGCCCCACTAGTGACACAGAACCACACACACACACACACAGACACACACACACACACACACACAGAGAGATAAACATGTATAAATGTATAAGAATTTGTGGATAAAATTATTATGAGATTATTTATAATCAAACGACTACACTACACAACCACATCTTCCTTTTATTTACATATTATACAGATATTTAGAGATATTTACATTTTATTTACCCGCGTGCGTCTCTCTTCTCCAAGGTAGCGGAGAGATATGAAAGGATAAAAGGGGAAAAGAATAAAATGCACGTCGGTTTTAAATTCGCAGGCTACCTGCGCTGAAGGCGTGGAAAACGAGCACGTGACGGAAAGGCTTCCGTACCCGATGGGTCCAAATCACATGCCCAGCAAAGTAGCCTTAAACCTGGACACACAATGGAGACCATTTGACCCTTTAAAATCATACTACAACCAGACTTCCAGGCCCAAGAGGTCACACAGTCATGCCCAGCAAAGTAGCTCTGGGCCTGGGCACACTTCACGCAGTTTGACCGTTTAAATAAAACTAGAAACAGACTTCCTGGCCCAAGAGGTCACACAGTCATGCCCAGCAAGGTTGCTTTAAACGTGGGCACACTTCAGACCGTTTCACTCTTTAAATCATTCAAAGCACCACATTTCAAGGCCCAAGAGGTCACAGAATCATGCCCATCAAAGTAGCTCTGGGCCTGGGCACACTTTACGGAGTTTGACCCTTTAAATAATACTACAACCAGACACATACAGGTGCGCACATATACACAGATACACATTCTGTTTAATTTCTTCACATCTGCAGACTAGAGTAAGCTGAGGGTATAGTGTTAAACCAGGAGCTACATAAACAGTATATAGTATATATAAAGAGGATATAGTGTTAAACCAGGTACTACATACAGAGTATATAGTATACATACAGAGTATATAGTTTGACCAAAAGATCGTGCTGATCTTTGATCTCCTGGTTCTTCATCTCCAGCGCCACTTTCAGACTCATAATGTCCTCCTCTATGGGCTGGTATAACCCACACATACGAATCATCACTACAGCCAGTACAATGGAAAGGTGGGAATGTGTACTGAATGTGTACTGACGTTATAAGTGAAAGGTGGAGGTACTGGTGGATGTGTACTGACACTATAAGGGATCTCTACCTGCAGTGACAGTCTGAGCTTCTCAAGTTCTTCCTCCAGAGATTTCTTCTCCTGTTCACAGGCCATTTTCATATCTGCCAGAGCAAGTATCATTACTGCTGGATATAACATAGATTGTATATACTACATAATTACTACTGAATATATAAAATATAATATATATAGTACTATACATATATTAGTATCACTTTTATTGGAGCCTAAAGGCTAGCATTCATTATTAGTTATGTTAGTATTATTGCATTTCCATAGTACTTACTCTTGATGGACCTGTTATGCTCCTCCTCCTCCTGCTGTTTCTGCAGGAGCTCTGTCTCCTCATGCTGCTTGTGTTTCAGCATCTCCTGAAGAACCTGCAGCTCCTTCTGCTTCTGCAACCTCAACTCCTTCAGCTGCTCCAACAAACTGTTCTCCAACTCCTCCTTCTCACACCGCAAACACTCCAATCGGGCCACAGGCCCCACTAGTGACACAGAACCACACACACACACACACACACAAAGAGAGAGATAAACATGTATAAATGTATAAGAATTTGTGGATAAAATTATTATGAGATTATTTATAATGAAACGACTACACTACACAACCACATCTTCCTTTTATTTACATATTATACAGATATTTAGAGATATTTACATTTTATTTACCCGCGTGCGTCTCTCTTCTCCAAGGTAGCGGAGAGATATGAAAGGATAAAAGGGGAAAAGAATAAAATGCACGTCGGTTTTAAATTCGCAGGCTACCTGCGCTGAAGGCGTGGAAAACGAGCACGTGACGGAAAGGCTTCCGTACCCGATGGGTCCAAATCACATGCCCAGCAAAGTAGCCTTAAACCTGGACACACAATGGAGAGCATTTGACCCTTTAAAATCATACTACAACCAGACTTCCAGGCCCAAGAGGTCACACAGTCATGCCCAGCAAAGTAGCTCTGGGCCTGGGCACACTTCACGCAGTTTGACCGTTTAAATAAAACTAGAAACAGACTTCCTGGCCCAAGAGGTCACACAGTCATGCCCAGCAAGGTTGCTTTAAACGTGGGCACACTTCAGACCGTTTCACTCTTTAAATCATTCAAAGCACCACATTTCAAGGCCCAAGAGGTCACAGAATCATGCCCATCAAAGTAGCTCTGGGCCTGGGCACACTTTACGGAGTTTGACCCTTTAAATAATACTACAACCAGACACATACAGGTGCGCACATATACACAGATACACATTCTGTTTAATTTCTTCACATCTGCAGACTAGAGTAAGCTGAGGGTATAGTGTTAAACCAGGAGCTACATAAACAGTATATAGTATATATAAAGAGGATATAGTGTTAAACCAGGTACTACATACAGAGTATATAGTATACATACAGAGTATATAGTTTGACCAAAAGATCGTGCTGATCTTTGATCTCCTGGTTCTTCATCTCCAGCGCCACTTTCAGACTCATAATGTCCTCCTCTATGGGCTGGTATAACCCACACATACGAATCATCACTACAGCCAGTACAATGGAAAGGTGGGAATGTGTACTGAATGTGTACTGACGTTATAAGTGAAAGGTGGAGGTACTGGTGGATGTGTACTGACACTATAAGGGATCTCTACCTGCAGTGACAGTCTGAGCTTCTCAAGTTCTTCCTCCAGAGATTTCTTCTCCTGTTCACAGGCCATTTTCATATCTGCCAGAGCAAGTATCATTACTGCTGGATATAACATAGATTGTATATACTACATAATTACTACTGAATATATAAAATATAATATATATAGTACTATACATATATTAGTATCACTTTTATTGGAGCCTAAAGGCTAGCATTCATTATTAGTTATGTTAGTATTATTGCATTTCCATAGTACTTACTCTTGATGGACCTGTTATGCTCCTCCTCCTCCTGCTGTTTCTGCAGGAGCTCTGTCTCCTCCTGCTGCTTGTGTTTCAGCATCTCCTGAAGAACCTGCAGCTCCTTCTGCTTCTGCAACCTCAACTCCTTCAGCTGCTCCAACAAACTGTTCTCCAACTCCTCCTTCTCACACCGCAAACACTCCAATCGGGCCACAGGCCCCACTAGTGACACAGAACCACACACACACACACACACACACACACACACACACACACACACAGAGATAAACATGTATAAATGTATAAGAATTTGTGGATAAAATTATTATGAGATTATTTATAATCAAACGACTACACTACACAACCACATCTTCCTTTTATTTACATATTATACAGATATTTAGAGATATTTACGTTTTATTTACCCGCGTGCGTCTCTCTTCTCCAAGGTAGCGGAGAGATATGAAAGGATAAAAGGGGAAAAGAATAAAATGCACGTCGGTTTTAAATTCGCAGGCTACCTGCGCTGAAGGCGTGGAAAACGAGCACGTGACGGAAAGGCTTCCGTACCCGATGGGTCCAAATCACATGCCCAGCAAAGTAGCCTTAAACCTGGACACACAATGGAGACCATTTGACCCTTTAAAATCATACTACAACCAGACTTCCAGGCCCAAGAGGTCACACAGTCATGCCCAGCAAAGTAGCTCTGGGCCTGGGCACACTTCACGCAGTTTGACCGTTTAAATAAAACTAGAAACAGACTTCCTGGCCCAAGAGGTCACACAGTCATGCCCAGCAAGGTTGCTTTAAACGTGGGCACACTTCAGACCGTTTCACTCTTTAAATCATTCAAAGCACCACATTTCAAGGCCCAAGAGGTCACAGAATCATGCCCATCAAAGTAGCTCTGGGCCTGGGCACACTTTACGGAGTTTGACCCTTTAAATAATACTACAACCAGACACATACAGGTGCGCACATATACACAGATACACATTCTGTTTAATTTCTTCACATCTGCAGACTAGAGTAAGCTGAGGGTATAGTGTTAAACCAGGAGCTACATAAACAGTATATAGTATATATAAAGAGGATATAGTGTTAAACCAGGTACTACATACAGAGTATATAGTATACATACAGAGTATATAGTTTGACCAAAAGATCGTGCTGATCTTTGATCTCCTGGTTCTTCATCTCCAGCGCCACTTTCAGACTCATAATGTCCTCCTCTATGGGCTGGTATAACCCACACATACGAATCATCACTACAGCCAGTACAATGGAAAGGTGGGAATGTGTACTGAATGTGTACTGACGTTATAAGTGAAAGGTGGAGGTACTGGTGGATGTGTACTGACACTATAAGGGATCTCTACCTGCAGTGACAGTCTGAGCTTCTCAAGTTCTTCCTCCAGAGATTTCTTCTCCTGTTCACAGGCCATTTTCATATCTGCCAGAGCAAGTATCATTACTGCTGGATATAACATAGATTGTATATACTACATAATTACTACTGAATATATAAAATATAATATATATAGTACTATACATATATTAGTATCACTTTTATTGGAGCCTAAAGGCTAGCATTCATTATTAGTTATGTTAGTATTATTGCATTTCCATAGTACTTACTCTTGATGGACCTGTTATGCTCCTCCTCCTCCTGCTGTTTCTGCAGGAGCTCTGTCTCCTCATGCTGCTTGTGTTTCAGCATCTCCTGAAGAACCTGCAGCTCCTTCTGCTTCTGCAACCTCAACTCCTTCAGCTGCTCCAACAAACTGTTCTCCAACTCCTCCTTCTCACACCGCAAACACTCCAATCGGGCCACAGGCCCCACTAGTGACACAGAACCACACACACACACACACACACAAAGAGAGAGATAAACATGTATAAATGTATAAGAATTTGTGGATAAAATTATTATGAGATTATTTATAATGAAACGACTACACTACACAACCACATCTTCCTTTTATTTACATATTATACAGATATTTAGAGATATTTACATTTTATTTACCCGCGTGCGTCTCTCTTCTCCAAGGTAGCGGAGAGATATGAAAGGATAAAAGGGGAAAAGAATAAAATGCACGTCGGTTTTAAATTCGCAGGCTACCTGCGCTGAAGGCGTGGAAAACGAGCACGTGACGGAAAGGCTTCCGTACCCGATGGGTCCAAATCACATGCCCAGCAAATTAGCCTTAAACCTGGACACACAATGGAGAGCATTTGACCCTTTAAAATCATACTACAACCAGACTTCCAGGCCCAAGAGGTCACACAGCCATGCCCAGCAAAGTAGCTCTGGGCCTGGGCACACTTCACGCAGTTTGACCGTTTAAATAAAACTAGAAACAGACTTCCTGGCCCAAGAGGTCACAGTCATACCCAGCAAAGTACGTTTAAACCTGGAAACAAATCAGATCCTTTCTGTCATTAAAAGGAATGGGCCTGCAACTCACAACCACATCCCCAGTGAAGCGCACCGTCACCCAGCCACACTACCCCACCTTGCCCGTCCTGGAACAACCACACCTCCAGGGCACCACATGCCAATCTCTCATGCCCAGCAAACTGCAACCTCACGCAGCCAGGCCACACACTGTCTCCCCTTGTACCGTCCAAGCACGAACTCCTCCACAAACCTGGTGTTCACGCGCACACACGCAATTACAACGAATTGGTAGAGAACTTTGAAACAAACGTGCTGACTTTGAATACTCACATCTAGGCTGGGCCAGGTCCAAATGGCCTGCAGCTCGGTGCGTATTAACTGCTTGACTGTCCGTCACGAACGCCACCTGCCAAGCGTTCGTTCCGTCCCTGGCGGATTTTAAAAAATCGTAGCGTGAGAACGGTGGGTCCGATCCGCGTGCCGCTTAAAGGCTATTACAGGGGAGATGCATCCCTTTCCAAAGAGCCATGAACAGACTTTCTACTCCCAAGGAGACCAGAGATATTAACAGATAAAGCGTTACGCTCCAGTCGGATGAGCGAGAAACGCTTGTACAATTGCAACGAATTGGAGGAGAAAGTTTAAACAAACGCGCTGACTTTGAAGGCTCACATCTAGGCCGGGCCAGGTCCAAATGGCCTGCAACTCGGTCCGCATCACGTCCATGACTTTTCCTAACGAACGCCACCTGCCAAGCTTTCGGCCCGTCCCTGTCGGCATTAAAAAATCGTAGCGTGATAACGGTGGTTCCGATCCGCGTGCCGCGCGAAGGCGATTACAGGGGAGATGCAGCCCTTTCCAAGGAGCCATGAACAGACTTTCTACTCCCAAGGAGCCCAAAGATATTAAGCCGCAAATAAGTCCTACGCGCGTCTTTTCTACGCCGCGCACCACATTTAAAAAATCGTTCCGTAAGAACGGTGGGTCCGATCCGCGTGCCGCTTAAAGGCGATTACAGGGGAGATGCAACCCTTTCCAAAGACCCATAAAAAGACTTTCTATTCCCAAGGAGACAAGAGATATTAAGCCGCAATGACGTCCGACGCGCGCATTTTCTCCGCCGCGCACCACATTTAAAAAAATCATAGCGTGAAAACCGTGGGTTCGATCCGCGTGCCGCTCGAAGGCGATTACAGGGGAGATGCAGCCCTTTCCAAAGAGCCATGAACAGACTTCCTACTCCCAAGGAGACAAGAGATATTAAGCAGCAATGATGTCCGACACGCGCATTTTCTCCGCCGCGCACCACATTTAAAAAATCTTAGCGTGAGAACGGTGGGTCCGATCCGCGTGCCGCTTAAAGGCGATTACAGGGGAGATGCAGCCCTTTCCAAAGAGCCATGAAAAGACTTTCTACTCCCAAGGAGACAAGAGATATTAAGCCGAAATGACGTCCGACGCGCGCATTTTCTCCGCCGCGCACCACATTTAAAAAAATCATAGCGTGAAAACCGTGGGTTCGATCCGCGTGCCGCTCGAAGGCGATTACAGGGGAGATGCAGCCCTTTCCAAAGATCCATGAACAGACTTCCTACTCCCAAGGAGACAAGAGATATTAACATATAAAGCGTTACGCTCCAGTCGGATGAGCGAGAAACGCTTGAGCAGTTGCAACGAATTGGAGGAGAAAGTTTAAACAAACGCGCTGACTTTGAACGCTCACATCTAGGTCTGGCCAAGTCCAAATGCCGTGCAACTCGGTGCGCATCACCTCCATGACTGTCCCTAACGAACGCCACCTGCCACGCTTTCGGCCTATCCCTGGCGGCATTAAAAAATCGTAGCGTGATAACGATGGTTCCGATGCGCGTGCCGCTCGAAGGCGATTACAGGGGAGATACAGCCCTTTCCAAAGAGCCATGAACAGACTTTCTACTCCCAAGGAGACAAGAGATATTACGCGCATTTCCTCCGACGCGCACCACGTTTAAAAAATCGTAGCGTGAGAACGGTGGGTCCGATCCGCGTGCCGCTTAAAGGCGATTACAGGGGAGATGCAACCCTTTCCAAAGAACCATGAAAAGACTTTCTAATCCCAAGGAGACAAGTGATATTAAGCCGCAATGACGTCCGACGCGCGCATTTTCTCCGCCGCGCACCACATTTAAAAAAATCATAGCGTGAAAACCGTGGGTTCGATCCGCGTGCCGCTCAAAGGCGATTACAGGGGAGATGGAGCCCTTTCCAAAGAGGCATGAACAGACTTCCTACTCCCAAGGAGCCCAAAGATATTAAGCCGCAAATACGTCCTACGCGCGTCTTTTCTACGCCGCGCACCACATTTAAAAAAATCATAGCGTGAAAACCGTGGGTTCGATCCGCGTGCCGCGAGAAGGCGATAACAGGGGAGATGCAGCCCTTTCCAAAGAGCCATGAACAGACTTTCTACTCCCAATGAGACAAGAGATATCAAGCCGCAAATACGTCCGGCGCGCGTCTATTCTCCGCCGCGCAACACATTTAAAAAAAATCGTAGCGTGAAAACCGTGGGTTCGATCCGCGTGCCGCTTAAAGGCGATTACAGGGGAGATGCAGCCCTTTCCAAAGAGCCATGAAAAGACTTTCTACTCCCAAGGAGACAAGAGATATTAAGCCGAAATGACGTCCGACGCGCGCATTTCCTCCGCCGCGCACCACATTTAAAAAAATCATAGCGTGAAAACCGTGGGTTCGATCCGCGTGCCGCTCGAAGGCGATTACAGGGGAGATGCAGCCCTTTCCAAAGAGGCATGAACAGACTTCCTACTCCCAAGTAGCCCAAAGATATTAAGCCGCAAATACGTCCTACGCGCGTCTTTTCTACGCCGCGCACCACATTTAAAAAATCGTATCGGAAGAACGGTGGGTCCGATCCGCGTGCCGCTTAAAGGCGATTACAAGGGAGATGCAAACCTTTCCAAAGAGCCATGAAAAGACTTTCTACTCCCAAGGAGACAAGAGATATTAAGCCGAAATGACGTCCGACGCGCGCATTTTCTCCGCCGCGCACCACATTTTAAAAAATCATAGCGTGAAAACCGTGGGTTCGATCCGCGTGCCGCTCGAAGGCCATTACAGGGGAGATGCAGCCCTTTCCAAAGAGCCATGAACAGACTTTCTACACCCAATGAGACAAGAGATATTAAGCAGCAAATACGTCCGGCGCGCGTCTTTTCTCCGCCGCGCAACACATTTAAAAAAAATCGTAGCGTGAAAAACGTGGGTTCGATCCGCGTGCCGCTCGAAGGCGATTACAGGGGAGATGCATCCCTTTCAAAAGAGCCATGAACAGACTTTCTACTCCCAAGGAGACCAGAAATATTAACATATAAAGCGTTACGCTCCAGTCGGATGAACGAGAAACGCTTGTACAATTGCAACGAATTGGAGGAGAAAGTTTAAACAAACGCGCTGACTTTGAACGCTCACATCTAGGCCGGGCCAACTCCAAATGGCGTGCAACTCGGTGCGCATCACCTCCATGACTGTCGCTAACGAACGCCACCTGCCACGCTTTCGGCCAGTCCCTGGCGGCATTAAAAAATCGTAGCGTGATAACGATGGTTCCGATGCGCGTGCCGCTCGAAGGCGATTACAGGGGAGATACAGCCCTTTCCAAAGAGCCATGAACAGACTTTCTACTCCCAAGGAGACAAGAGATATTACGCGCATTTTCTCCGACGCGCACCACGTTTAAAAAATCGTAGCGTGAGAACGGTGGGTCCGATCCGCGTGCCGCTCGAAGGAGATTACAGGGGAGATGCAGCGCTTTCCAAAGAGCCATGAACAGACTTTCTACTCCCAAGGAGCCCAAAGATATTAAGCCGCAAATACGTCCTACGCGCGTCTTTTCTACGCCGCGCACCACATTTAAAAAATCGTAGCGTAAGAACGGTGGGTCCGATCCGCGTGCCGCTTAAAGGCGATTACAGGGGAGATGCAGCCCTTTCCAAAGAGCCATGAAAAGACTTTCTACTCCCAAGGAGACAAGAGATATTAAGCCGAAATGACGTCCGACGCGCGCATTTCCTCCGCCGCGCACCACATTTAAAAAAATCATAGCGTGAAAACCGTGGGTTCGATCCGCGTGCCGCTCGAAGGCGATTACAGGGGAGATACAGCCCTTTCCAAAGAGCCATGAACAGACTTTCTACTCCCAAGGAGACAAGAGATATTACGCGCATTTTCTCCGACGCGCACCACGTTTAAAAAATCGTAGCGTGAGAACGGTGGGTCCGATCCGCGTGCCGCTTAAAGGCGATTACAGGGGAGATGCATCCCTTTCCAAAGAGCCATGAACAGACTTTCTACTCCCAAGGAGACCAGAGATATTAACAGATAAAGCGTTACGCTCCAGTCGGATGAGCGAGAAACGCTTGTACAATTGCAACGAATTGGAGGAGAAAGTTTAAACAAACGCGCTGACTTTGAAGGCTCACATCTAGGCCGGGCCAGGTCCAAATGGCCTACAACTCGGTCCGCATCACGTCCATGACTTTTCCTAACGAACGCCACCTGCCAAGCTTTCGGCCCGTCCCTGTCGGCATTAAAAAATCGTAGCGTGATAACGATGGTTCCGATCCGCGTGCCGCGCGAAGGCGATTACAGGGGAGATGCAGCCCTTTCCAAAGAGCCATGAACAGACTTTCTACTCCCAAGGAGCCCAAAGATATTAAGCCGCAAATAAGTCCTACGCGCGTCTTTTCTACGCCTCGCACCACATTTAAAAAATCGTAGCGTAAGAACGGTGGGTCCGATCCGCGTGCCGCTTAAAGGCGATTACAGGGGAGATGCAACCCTTTCCAAAGAACCATGAAAACACTTTCTACTCCCAAGGAGACAAGAGATATTAAGCCGCAATGACGTCCGACGCGCGCATTTTCTCCGCCGCAGCACATTTAAAAAAATCATAGCGTGAAAACCGTGGGTTCGATCCGCGTGCCGCTCGAAGGCGATTACAGGGGAGATGGAGCCCTTTCCAAAAAGGCATGAACAGACTTCCTACTCCCAAGGAGCCCAAAGATATTAAGCCGCAAATACGTCCTACGCGCGTCTTTTCTACGCCGCGCACCAAATTTAAAAAATCGTATCGTAAGAACGGTGGGTCCGATCCGCGTGCCGCTTAAAGGCGATTACAGGGGAGATGCAGCCCTTTCCAAAGAGCCATGAAAAGACTTTCTACTCCCAAGGAGACAAGAGATATTAAGCCGAAATGACGTCCGACGCGCGCATTTCCTCCGCCGCGCACCACATTTAAAAAAATCATAGCGTGAAAACCGTGGGTTCGATCCGCGTGCCGCTCGAAGGCGATTACAGCGGAGATGCAGCCCTTTCCAAAGAGAAATGAAAAGACTTTCTACTCCCAAGGAGACAAGAGATATTAAGCCGAAATGACGTCCGACGCGCGCATTTCCTCCGCCGCGCACCACATTTAAAAAAATCATAGCGTGAAAACCGTGGGTTCGATCCGCGTGCCGCTCGAAGGCGATTACAGGGGAGATGCAGCCCTTTCCAAAGAGCCATGAACAGACTTTCTACACCCAATGAGACAAGAGATATTAAGCCGCAAATACGTCCGGCGCGCGTCTTTTCTCCGCCGCGCAACACATTTAAAAAAAATCGTAGCGTGAAAAAAGTGGGTTCGATCCGCGTGCCGCTCGAAGGCGATTACAGGGGAGATGCAGCCCTTTCCAAAGAGGCATGAACAGACTTCTTACTCCCAAGGAGCCCAAAGATATTAAGCCGCAAATACGTCCGGCGCGCGTCTTTTCTCCGCCGCGCAACACATTTAAAAAAAATCGTAGCGTGAAAAAAGTGGGTTCGATCCGCGTGCCGCTCGAAGGCGATTACAGGGGAGATGCAGCCCTTTCCAAAGATCCATGAACAGACTTCCTACTCCCAAGGAGACAAGAGATATTAACATATAAAGCGTTACGCTCCAGTCGGATGAGCGAGAAACGCTTGAGCAGTTGCAACGAATTGGAGGAGAAAGTTTAAACAAACGCGCTGACTTTGAACGCTCACATCTAGGCCGGGCCAGGTCCAAATGGCCTGCAACTCGGTGCGCATCACCTCCATGACGGTCCCTAACGAACGCCACCTGCCACGCTTTCGGCCCGTCCCTGGCGGCATTAAAAAATCGTAGCGTGATAACGATGGTTCCGATGCGCGTGCCGCGCGAAGGCGATTACAGGGGAGATGCAGCCCTTTCCAAAGAGCCATGAACAGACTTTCTACTCACAAGGAGACAAGAGATATTAAGCCGCAATGATATCCGACGCGCGCATTTTCTCCGCCGCACACCACATTTAAAAAATCGTAGCGTGAGAACGGTGGGTCCGATCCGCATGCCGCTTAAAGGCGATTACAGGGGAGATGCAACCCTTTCCAAAGAGCCATGAAAAGACTTTCTATTCCCAAGGAGACAAGAGATATTAAGCCGCAATGACGTCCGACGCGCGCATTTTCTCCGCCGCGCACCACATTTAAAAAAATCATAGCGTGAAAACCGTGGGTTCGATCCGCGTGCCGCTCGAAGGCGATTACAGGGGAGATGCAGCCCTTTCCAAAGAGCCATGAACAGACTTCCTACTCCCAAGGAGACAAGAGATATTAAGCAGCAATGATGTCCGACACGCGCATTTTCTCCGCCGCGCACCACATTTAAAAAATCTTAGCGTGAGAACGGTGGGTCCGATCCGCGTGCCGCTTAAAGGCGATTACAGGGGAGATGCAGCCCTTTCCAAAGAGCCATGAAAAGACTTTCTACTCCCAAGGAGACAAGAGATATTAAGCCGAAATGACGTCCGACGCGCGCATTTTCTCCGCCGCGCACCACATTTAAAAAAAATCATAGCGTGAAAACAGTGGGTTCGATCCGCGTGCCGCTCGAAGGCGATTACAGGGGAGAGGCAGCCCTTTCCAAAGATCCATGAACAGACTTCCTACTCCCAAGGAGACAAGAGATATTAACATATAAAGCGTTACGCTCCAGTCGGATGAGCGAGAAACGCTTGAGCAGTTGCAACGAATTGGAGGAGAAAGTTTAAACAAACGCGCTGACTTTGAACGCTCACATCTAGGTCTGGCCAAGTCCAAATGGCGTGCAACTCGGTGCGCATCACCTCCATGACTGTCCCTAACGAACGCCACCTGCCACGCTTTCGGCCCGTCCCTGGCGGCTTTAAAAAATCGTAGCGTGATAACCGTGGGTCCAATCCGCTTGAAGCTCGAAGGCGATTAGAGGGGAGAGGCAGCCCTTTCCAAAGAGCCATGAACAGACTTCCTACTCCCAAGGAGACAAGAGATATTAAGCCACAAATACGTCCGGACCGCGTCTTTTCTCCGCAGCTCACCACATTTAAAAAAATCGTAGCGTGAAAACCGTGGGTTCGATATAGTATACATACAGAGTATATAGTTTGACCAAAAGATCGTGCTGATCTTTGATCTCCTGGTTCTTCATCTTCAGCGCCACTTTCAGACTCATAATGTCCTCCTCTATGGGCTGGTATAACACAGACACGAATCATCACTACAGCCAGTACAATGGAAAGGTGGGAATGTGTACTGAATGTGTACTGACGTTATAAGTGAGAGGTGGTGGTACTGGTGGATGTGTACTGACACTATAAGGGATCTCTACCTGCAGTGACAGTTTGAGCTTCTCAAGTTCTTCCTCCAGAGATTTCTTCTCCTGTTCACAGGCCATTTTCATATCTGCCAGAGCAAGTATCATTACTGCTGGACATAACACAGATTGTATATACTACATAATTACTGCTGAATATATAAAATATAATATATATAGTACTATACATATATTAGTGTCACTTTTATTGGAGCCTAAAGGCTAACATTCATTATTAGTTATGTTAGTATTATTGCATTTCCATAGTACTTACTCTTGATGGACCTGTTATGCTCCTCCTACTCCTGCTATTTCTGCAGGAGCTCTGTCTCCTCCTGCTGCTTGTGTTTCAGCATCTCCTGAAGAACCTGCAGCTCCTTCTGCTTCTGCAACCTCAACTCCTTCAGCTGCTCAAACAAACTGTTCTCCAACTCCTCCTTCTCACACCGCAAACACTCCAATCAGGCCACAGGCCCCACTAGTGACACAGAACCACACACACACACACACAGACACACACACACACACACACACACACAGAGAGAGATAAACATGTATAAATGTATAAGAATTTGTGGATAAAATTATTATGAGATTATTTATAATCAAACGACTACACTACACAACCACATCTTCCTTTTATTTACATATTATACAGATATTTAGAGATATTTACATTTTATTTACCCGCGTGCGTCTCTCTTCTCCAAGGTAGCGGAGAGATATGAAAGGATAAAAGGGGAAAAGAATAAAATGCACGTCGGTTTTAAATTCGCAGGCTACCTGCGCTGAAGGCGTGGAAAACGAGCACGTGACGGAAAGGCTTCCGTACCCGATGGGTCCAAATCACATGCCCAGCAAAGTAGCCTTAAACCTGGACACACAATGGAGAGCATTTGACCCTTTAAAATCATACTACAACCAGACTTCCAGGCCCAAGAGGTCACACAGTCATGCCCAGCAAAGTAGCTCTGGGCCTGGGCACACTTCACGCAGTTTGACCGTTTAAATAAAACTAGAAACAGACTTCCTGGCCCAAGAGGTCACATAGTCATGCCCAGCAAGGTTGCTTTAAACGTGGGCACACTTCAGACCGTTTCACTCTTTAAATCATTCAAAGCACCACATTTCAAGGCCCAAGAGGTCACAGAATCATGCCCATCAAAGTAGCTCTGGGCCTGGGCACACTTTACGGAGTTTGACCCTTTAAATAATACTACAACCAGACACATACAGGTGCGCACATATACACAGATACACATTCTGTTTAATTTCTTCACATCTGCAGACTAGAGTAAGCTGAGGGTATAGTGTTAAACCAGGAGCTACATAAACAGTATATAGTATATATAAAGAGGATATAGTGTTAAACCAGGTACTACATACAGAGTATATAGTATACATACAGAGTATATAGTTTGACCAAAAGATCGTGCTGATCTTTGATCTCCTGGTTTTTCATCTCCAGCGCCACTTTCAGACTCATAATGTCCTCCTCTATGGGCTGGTATAACCCACACATACGAATCATCACTACAGCCAGTACAATGGAAAGGTGGGAATGTGTACTGAATGTGTACTGACGTTATAAGTGAAAGGTGGAGGTACTGGTGGATGTGTACTGACACTATAAGGGATCTCTACCTGCAGTGACAGTCTGAGCTTCTCAAGTTCTTCCTCCAGAGATTTCTTCTCCTGTTCACAGGCCATTTTCATATCTGCCAGAGCAAGTATCATTACTGCTGGATATAACATAGATTGTATATACTACATAATTACTACTGAATATATAAAATATAATATATATAGTACTATACATATATTAGTATCACTTTTATTGGAGCCTAAAGGCTAGCATTCATTATTAGTTATGTTAGTATTATTGCATTTCCATAGTACTTACTCTTGATGGACCTGTTATGCTCCTCCTCCTCCTGCTGTTTCTGCAGGAGCTCTGTCTCCTCATGCTGCTTGTGTTTCAGCATCTCCTGAAGAACCTGCAGCTCCTTCTGCTTCTGCAACCTCAACTCCTTCAGCTGCTCCAACAATCTGTTCTCCAACTCCTCCTTCTCACACCGCAAACACTCCAATCGGGCCACAGGCCCCACTAGTGACACAGAACCACACACACACACACACAGACACACACACACACACACACACAGAGAGAGATAAACATGTATAAATGTATAAGAATTTGTGGATAAAATTATTATGAGATTATTTATAATCAAACGACTACACTACACAACCACATCTTCCTTTTATTTACATATTATACAGATATTTAGAGATATTTACATTTTATTTACCCGCGTGCGTCTCTCTTCTCCAAGGTAGCGGAGAGATATGAAAGGATAAAAGGGGAAAAGAATAAAATGCACGTCGGTTTTAAATTCGCAGGCTACCTGCGCTGAAGGCGTGGAAAACGAGCACGTGACGGAAAGGCTTCCGTACCCGATGGGTCCAAATCACATGCCCAGCAAAGTAGCCTTAAACCTGGACACACAATGGAGAGCATTTGACCCTTTAAAATCATACTACAACCAGACTTCCAGGCCCAAGAGGTCACACAGTCATGCCCAGCAAAGTAGCTCTGGGCCTGGGCACACTTCACGCAGTTTGACCGTTTAAATAAAACTAGAAACAGACTTCCTGGCCCAAGAGGTCACACAGTCATGCCCAGCAAGGTTGCTTTAAACGTGGGCACACTTCAGACCGTTTCACTCTTTAAATCATTCAAAGCACCACATTTCAAGGCCCAAGAGGTCACAGAATCATGCCCATCAAAGTAGCTCTGGGCCTGGGCACACTTTACGGAGTTTGACCCTTTAAATAATACTACAACCAGACACATACAGGTGCGCACATATACACAGATACACATTCTGTTTAATTTCTTCACATCTGCAGACTAGAGTAAGCTGAGGGTATAGTGTTAAACCAGGAGCTACATAAACAGTATATAGTATATATAAAGAGGATATAGTGTTAAACCAGGTACTACATACAGAGTATATAGTATACATACAGAGTATATAGTTTGACCAAAAGATCGTGCTGATCTTTGATCTCCTGGTTCTTCATCTCCAGCGCCACTTTCAGACTCATAATGTCCTCCTCTATGGGCTGGTATAACCCACACATACGAATCATCACTACAGCCAGTACAATGGAAAGGTGGGAATGTGTACTGAATGTGTACTGACGTTATAAGTGAAAGGTGGAGGTACTGGTGGATGTGTACTGACACTATAAGGGATCTCTACCTGCAGTGACAGTCTGAGCTTCTCAAGTTCTTCCTCCAGAGATTTCTTCTCCTGTTCACAGGCCATTTTCATATCTGCCAGAGCAAGTATCATTACTGCTGGATATAAAATAGATTGTATATACTACATAATTACTACTGAATATATAAAATATAATATATATAGTACTATACATATATTAGTATCACTTTTATTGGAGCCTAAAGGCTAGCATTCATTATTAGTTATGTTAGTATTATTGCATTTCCATAGTACTTACTCTTGATGGACCTGTTATGCTCCTCCTCCTCCTGCTGTTTCTGCAGGAGCTCTGTCTCCTCCTGCTGCTTGTGTTTCAGCATCTCCTGAAGAACCTGCAGCTCCTTCTGCTTCTGCAACCTCAACTCCTTCAGCTGCTCCAACAAACTGTTCTCCAACTCCTCCTTCTCACACCGCAAACACTCCAATCGGGCCACAGGCCCCACTAGTGACACAGAACCACACACACACACACACACACACACACACACACACACACACACACAGAGATAAACATGTATAAATGTATAAGAATTTGTGGATAAAATTATTATGAGATTATTTATAATGAAACGACTACACTACACAACCACTTCTTCCTTTTATTTACATATTATACAGATATTTAGAGATATTTACGTTTTATTTACCCGCGTGCGTCTCTCTTCTCCAAGGTAGCGGAGAGATATGAAGGGATAAAAGGGGAAAAGAATAAAATGCACGTCGGTTTTAAATTCGCAGGCTACCTGCGCTGAAGGCGTGGAAAACGAGCACGTGACGGAAAGGCTTCCGTACCCGATGGGTCCAAATCACATGCCCAGCAAAGTAGCCTTAAACCTGGACACACAATGGAGACCATTTGACCCTTTAAAATCATACTACAACCAGACTTCCAGGCCCAAGAGGTCACACAGTCATGCCCAGCAAAGTAGCTCTGGGCCTGGGCACACTTCACGCAGTTTGACCGTTTAAATAAAACTAGAAACAGACTTCCTGGCCCAAGAGGTCACACAGTCATGCCCAGCAAGGTTGCTTTAAACGTGGGCACACTTCAGACCGTTTCACTCTTTAAATCATTCAAAGCACCACATTTCAAGGCCCAAGAGGTCACAGAATCATGCCCATCAAAGTAGCTCTGGGCCTGGGCACACTTCACGCAGTTTGACCCTTTAAATAATACTACAACCAGACACATACAGGTGCGCACATATACACAGATACACATTCTGTTTAATTTCTTCACATCTGCAGACTAGAGTAAGCTGAGGGTATAGTGTTAAACCAGGTACTACATAAACAGTATATAGTATATATACAGAGGATATAGTGTTAAACCAGGTACTACATACAGAGTATATAGTATACATACAGAGTATATAGTTTGACCAAAAGATCGTGCTGATCTTTGATCTCCTGGTTCTTCATCTCCAGCGCCACTTTCAGACTCATAATGTCCTCCTCTATGGGCTGGTATAACACACACACGAATCATCACTACAGCCAGTACAATGGAAAGGTGGGAATGTGTACTGAATGTGTACTGACGTTATAAGTGAAAGGTGGAGCTACTGGTGGATGTGTACTGACACTATAAGGGATCTCTACCTGCAGTGACAGTCTGAGCTTCTCAAGTTCTTCCTCCAGAGATTTCTTCTCCTGTTCACAGGCCATTTTCATATCTGCCAGAGCAAGTATCATTACTGCTGGATATAACATAGATTGTATATACTACATAATTACTACTGAATATATAAAATATAATATATATAGTACTATACATATATTAGTATCACTTTTATTGGAGCCTAAAGGCTAACATTCATTATTAGTTATGTTAGTATTATTGCATTTCCATAGTACTTACTCTTGATGGACCTGTTATGCTCCTCCTCCTCCTGCTGTTTCTGCAGGAGCTCTGTCTCCTCCTGCTGCTTGTGTTTCAGCATCTCCTGAAGAACCTGCAGCTCCTTCTGCTTCTGCAACCTCAACTCCTTCAGCTGCTCCAACAAACTGTTCTCCAACTCCTCCTTCTCACACCGCAAACACTCCAATCGGGCCACAGGCCCCACTAGTGACACAGAACCACACACACACACACACAAAGAGAGAGATAAACATGTATAAATGTATAAGAATTTGTGGATAAAATTATTATGAGATTATTTATAATCAAACGACTACACTACACAACCACATCTTCCTTTTATTTACATATTATACAGATATTTAGAGATATTTACATTTTATTTACCCGCGTGCGTCTCTCTTCTCCAAGGTAGCGGAGAGATATGAAAGGATAAAAGGGGAAAAGAATAAAATGCACGTCGGTTTTAAATTCGCAGGCTACCTGCGCTGAAGGCGTGGAAAACGAGCACGTGACGGAAAGGCTTCCGTACCCGATGGGTCCAAATCACATGCCCAGCAAAGTAGCCTTAAACCTGGACACACAATGGAGAGCATTTGACCCTTTAAAATCATACTACAACCAGACTTCCAGGCCCAAGAGGTCACACAGCCATGCCCAGCAAAGTAGCTCTGGGCCTGGGCACACTTCACGCAGTTTGACCGTTTAAATAAAACTAGAAACAGACTTCCTGGCCCAAGAGGTCACAGTCATACCCAGCAAAGTACGTTTAAACCTGGAAACAAATCAGATCCTTTCTGTCATTCAAAGGAATGGGCCTGCAACTCACAACCACATCCCCAGTGAAGCGCACCGTCACCCAGCCACACTACCCCACCTTGCCCGTCCTGGAACAACCACACCTCCAGGGCACCACATGCCAATCTCTCATGCCCAGCAAACTGCAACCTCACGCAGCCAGGCCACACACTGTCTCCCCTTGTACAGTCCAAGGACGAACTCCTCCACAAACCTGGTGTTCACGCGCACACACGCAATTACAACGAATTGGTGGAGAACTTTGAAACAAACGTGCTGACTTTGAATACTCACATCTAGGCTGGGCCAGGTCCAAATGGCCTGCAGCTCGGTGCGCATTAACTGCTTGACTGTCCGTCACGAACGCCACCTGCCAAGCGTTCGTTCCGTCCCTGGCGGATTTTAAAAAATCCTAGCGTGAGAACGATGGGTCCGATCCGCGTGCCGCTTAAAGGCGATTACAGGGGAGATGCAACCCTTTCCAAAGAACCATGAAAATACTTTCTACTCCCAAGGAAACGAGATATTAAGCCGCAATGACATCCGACGCGCGCATTTTCTCCGCCGCGCAGCACATTTAAAAAAATCATAGCGTGAAAACCGTGGGTTCGATCCGCGTGCCGCTCGAAGGCGATTACAGGGGAGATGCAGCCCTTTCCAAAGAGGCATGAACAGACTTCCTACTCCCAAGGAGCCCAAAGATATTAAGCCGCAAATACGTCCTACGCGCCTTTTCTACGCCGCGCACCACATTTAAAAAATCGTATCGGAAGAACGGTGGGTCCAATCCGCGTGCCGCTTAAAGGCGATTACAAGGGAGATGCAAACCTTTCCAAAGAGCCATGAAAAGACTTTCTACTCCCAAGGAGACAATAGATATTAAGCCGAAATGACGTCCGACGCGCGCATTTCCTCCGCCGCGCACCACATTTAAAAAAATCATAGCTTGAAAACCGTGGGTTCGATCCGCGTGCCGCTCGAAGGCGATTACAGGGGAGATGCAGCCCTTTCCAAAGAGCCATGAACAGACTTTCTACACCCAATGAGACAAGAGATATTAAGCCGCAAATACGTCCGGCGCGCGTCTTTTCTCCGCCGCGCAACACATTTAAAAAAAATCGTAGCGTGAAAAACGTGGGTTCGATCCGCGTGCCGCTCGAAGGTGATTACAGGGGAGATGCATCCCTTTCAAAAGAGCCATGAAAAGACTTTCTACTCCCAAGGAGACCAGAAATATTAACATATAAAGCGTTACGCTCCAGTCGGATGAACGAGAAACGCTTGTACAATTGCAACGAATTGGAGGAGAAAGTTTAAACAAACGCGCTGACTTTGAAGGCTCACATCTAGGCCGGGCCAACTCCAAATGGCCTGCAACTCGGTCCGCATCACGTCCATGACTTTTCCTAACGAACGCCACCTGCCAAGCTTTCGGCCCGTCCCTGTCGGCATTAAAAAATCGTAGCGTGATAACGATGGTTCCGATCCGCGTGCCGCGCGAAGGCGATTACAGGGGAGATGCAGCCCTTTCCAAAGAGCCATGAACAGACTTTCTACTCCCAAGGAGCCCAAAGATATTAAGCCGCAAATAGGTCCTACGCGCGTCTTTTCTACGCCGCGCACCACATTTAAAAAATCGTAGCGTAAGAACGGTGGGTCCGATCCGCGTGCCGCTTAAAGGCGATTACAGGGGAGATGCAAACCTTTCCAAAGAGCCATGAAAAGACTTTCTACTCCCAAGGAGACAAGAGATATTAAGCCGCAATGACGTCCGACGCGCGCATTTTCTCCGACGCGCAACACATTTAAAAAAATCATAGCGTGAAAACCGTGGGTTCGATCCGCGTGCCGCTCGAAGGCGATTACAGCGGAGATGCAGCCCTTTCCAAAGAGCCATGAAAAGACTTTCTACTCCCAAGGAGACAAGAGATATTAAGCCGAAATGACGTCCGACGCGCGCATTTCCTCCGCCGCGCACCACATTTAAAAAAATCATAGAGTGAAAACCGTGGGTTCGATCCGCGTGCCGCTCGAAGGCGATTACAGGGGAGATGCAGCCCTTTCCAAAGAGCCATGAACAGACTTCCTACTCCCAATGAGACAAGAGATATCAAGCCGCAAATACGTCCGGCGCGCGTCTATTCTCCGCCGCGCAACACATATAAAAAAATCGTAGCGTGAAAACCGTGGGTTCGATCCGCGTGCCGCTTAAAGGCGATTACATGGGAGATGCAGCCCTTTCCAAAGAGCCATGAAAAGACTTTCTACTCCCAAGGAGACAAGAGATATTAAGCCGAAATGACATCCGACGCGCGCATTTCCTCCGCCGCGCACCACATTTTAAAAAATCATAGCGTGAAAACCGTGGGTTCGATCCGCGTGCCGCTCGAAGGCGATTACAGCGGAGATGCAGCCCTTTCCAAAGAGCCATGAAAAGACTTTCTACTCCCAAGGAGACAAGAGATATTAAGCCGAAATGACGTCCGACGCGCGCATTTCCTCCGCCGCGCACCACATTTAAAAAAATCATAGAGTGAAAACCGTGGGTTCGATCCGCGTGCCGCTCGAAGGCGATTACAGGGGAGATGCAGCCCTTTCCAAAGAGCCATGAACAGACTTTCTACACCCAATGAGACAAGAGATATTAAGCCGCAAATACGTCCGGCGCGCGTCTTTTCTCCGCCGCGCAACACATTTAAAAAAAATCGTAGCGTGAAAAACGTGGGTTCGATCCGCGTGCCGCTCGAAGGCGATTACAGGGGAGATGCATCCCTTTCAAAAGAGCCATGAACAGACTTTCTACTCCCAAGGAGACCAGAAATATTAACATATAAAGCGTTACGCTCCAGTCGGATGAACGAGAAACGCTTGTACAATTGCAACGAATTGGAGGAGAAAGTTTAAACAAACGCGCTGATTTTGAACGCTCACATCTAGGCCGGGCCAACTCCAAATGGCGTGCAACTCGGTGTGCATCACCTCCATGACTGTCCCTAACGAACGCCACCTGCCACGCTTTCGGCCTATCCCTGGCGGCATTAAAAAATCGTAGCGTGATAACGATGGTTCCGATGCGCGTGCCACTCGAAGGCGATTACAGGGGAGATACAGCCCTTTCCAAAGAGACATGAACAGACTTTCTACTCCCAAGGAGACAAGAGATATTACGCGCATTTTCTCGGACGCGCACCACGTTTAAAAAATCGTAGCGTGAGAACGGTGGGTCCGATCCGCGTGCCGCTTCAAGGCGATTACAGGGGAGATGGAGCCCTTTCCAAAAAGGCATGAACAGACTTCCTACTCCCAAGGAGACAAGAGATATTAAGCCGCAATGACGTCCGACGCGCGCATTTTCTCCGACGCGCAACACATTTAAAAAAATCATAGCGTCAAAACCGTGGGTTCGATCCGCGTGCCGCTCGAAGGCGATTACAGGGGAGATGCAGCCCTTTCCAAAGAGCCATGAACAGACTTTCTACACCCAATGAGACAAGAGATATTAAGCCGCAAATACGTCCGGCGCGCGTCTTTTCTCCGCCGCGCAACACATTTAAAAAAAATCGTAGCGTGAAAACCGTGGGTTCGATCCGCGTGCCGCTCGAAGACGATTGCAGGGGAGATGCAGCCCTTTCCAAAGAGCCATGAACAGACTTTCTACTCCCAATGAGACAAGAGATATCAAGCCGCAAATACGTCCGGCGCGCGTCTATTCTCCGCCGCGCAACACATTTAAAAAAAATCGTAGCGTGAAAACCGTGGGTTCGATCCGCGTGCCGCTTAAAGGCGATTACAGGGGAGATGCAGCCCTTTCCAAAGAGCCATGAAAAGACTTTCTACTCCCAAGGAGACAAGAGATATTAAGCCGAAATGACGTCCGACGCGCGCATTTCCTCCGCCGCGCACCACATTTAAAAAAATCATAGCGTGAAAACCGTGGGTTCGATCCGCGTGCCGCTCGAAGGCGATTACAGGGGAGATGCAGCCCTTTCCAAAGAGGCATGAACAGACTTCCTACTCCCAAGGAGCCCAAAGATATTAAGCCGCAAATACGTCCTACGCGCGTCTTTTCTACGCCGCGCACCACATTTAAAAAATCGTATCGGAAGAACGGTGGGTCCAATCCGCGTGCCGCTTAAAGGCGATTACAAGGGAGATGCAAACCTTTCCAAAGAGCCATGAAAAGACTTTCTACTCCCAAGGAGACAATAGATATTAAGCCGAAATGACGTCCGACGCGCGCATTTTCTCCGCCGCGCACCACATTTAAAAAAATCATAGCGTGAAAACCGTGGGTTCGATCCGCGTGCCGCTCGAAGGCGATTACAGGGGAGATGCAGCCCTTTCCAAAGAGCCATGAACAGACTTTCTACACCCAATGAGACAAGAGATATTAAGCCGCAAATACGTCCGGCGCGCGTCTTTTCTCCGCCGCGCAACACATTTAAAAAAAATCGTAGCGTGAAAAACGTGGGTTCGATCCGCGTGCCGCTCGAAGGCGATTACAGGGGAGATGCATCCCTTTCCAAAGAGCCATGAACAGACTTTCTACTCCCAAGGAGACCAGAAATATTAACATATAAAGCGTTACGCTCCAGTCGGATGAACGAGAAACGCTTGTACAATTGCAACGAATTGGAGGAGAAAGTTTAAACAAACGCGCTGACTTTGAACGCTCACATCTAGGCCGGGCCAACTCCAAATGGCGTGCAACTCGGTGTGTATCACCTCCATGACTGTCCCTAACGAACGCCACCTGCCACGCTTTCGGCCCGTCCCTGGCGGCATTAAAAAATCGTAGCGTGATAACGATGGTTCCGATGCGCGTGCCGCTCGAAGGCGATTACAGGGGAGATACAGCCCTTTCCAAAGAGCCATGAACAGACTTTCTACTCCCAAGGAGACAAGAGATATTACGCGCATTTTCTCCGACGCGCACCACGTTTAAAAAATCGTAGCGTGAGAACGGTGCGTCCGATCCGCGTGCCGCTTAAAGGCGATTACAGGGGAGATGCATCCCTTTCCAAAGAGCCATGAACAGACTTTCTACTCCCAAGGAGACCAGAGATATTAACAGATAAAGCGTTACGCTCCAGTCGGATGAGCGAGAAACGCTTGTACAATTGCAACGAATTGGAGGAGAAAGTTTAAACAAACGCGCTGACTTTGAAGGCTCACATCTAGGCCGGGCCAGGTCCAAATGGCCTGCAACTCGGTCCGCATCACGTCCATGACTTTTCCTAACGAACGCCACCTGCCAAGCTTTCGGCCCGTCCCTGTCGGCATTAAAAAATCGTAGCGTGATAACGATGGTTCCGATCCGCGTGCCGCGCGAAGGCGATTACAGGGGAGATGCAGCCCTTTCCAAAGAACCATGAAAAGACTTTCTACTCCCAAGGAGACAAGAGATATTAAGCCGCAATGACGTCCGACGCGCGCATTTTCTCCGCCGCGCAGCACATTTAAAAAAATCATAGTGTGAAAACCGTGGGTTCGATCCACGTGCCGCTCGAAGGCGATTACAGGGGAGATGCAGCCCTTTCCAAAGAGCCATGAACAGACTTCCTACTCCCAAGGAGCCCAAAGATATTAAGCCGCAAATACGTCCTACGCGCGTCTTTTCCACGCCGCGCACCACATTTAAAAAATCGTATCGGAAGAACGGTGGGTCCAATCCGCGTGCCGCTTAAAGGCGATTACAAGGGAGATGCAAACCTTTCCAAAGAGCCATGAAAAGACTTTCTACTCCCAAGGAGACAATAGATATTAAGCCGAAATGAAGTCCGACGCGCGCATTTTCTCCGTCGCGCACCACATTTAAAAAAATCATAGCGTGAAAACCGTGGGTTCGATCCGCGTGCCGCTCGAAGGCGATTACAGAGGAGATGCAGCCCTTTCCAAAGAGCCATGAAAAGACTTTCTACTCCCAAGGAGACAAGAGATATTAAGCCGAAATGACGTCCGACGTGCGCATTTCCTCCGCCGCGCACCACATTTAAAAAAATCATAGCGTGAAAACCGTGGGTTCGATCCGCGTGCCGCTCGAAGGCGATTACAGGGGAGATGCAGCCCTTTCCAAAGAGCCATGAACAGACTTTCTACACCCAATGAGACAAGAGATATTAAGCCGCAAATACGTCCGGCGCGCGTCTTTTCTCCGCCGCGCAACACATTTAAAAAAAATCGTAGCGTGAAAAACGTGGGTTCGATCCGCGTGCCGCTCGAAGGCGATTACAGGGGAGATGCATCCCTTTCAAAAGAGCCATGAACATACTTTCTACTCCCAAGGAGACCAGAAATATTAACATATAAAGCGTTACGCTCCAGTCGGATGAACGAGAAACGCTTGTACAACTGCAACGAATTGGAGGAGAAAGTTTAAACAAACGCGCTGACTTTGAACGCTCACATCTAGGCCGGGCCAACTCCAAATGGCGTGCAACTCGGTGTGCATCACCTCCATGACTGTCCCTAACGAACGCCACCTGCCACGCTTTCGGCCTATCCCTGGCGGCATTAAAAAATCGTAGCGTGATGGTTCCGATGCGCGTGCCGCTCGAAGGCGATTACAGGGGAGATACAGCCCTTTCCAAAGAGCCATGAACAGACTTTCTACTCCCAAGGAGACAAGAGATATTACGCGCATTTTCTCCGACGCGCACCACGTTTAAAAAATCGTAGCGTGATGGTTCCGATGCGCGTGCCGCTCGAAGGCGATTACAGGGGAGATACAGCCCTTTCCAAAGAACCATGAAAAGACTTTCTACTCCCAAGGAGACAAGAGATATTAAGCCGCAATGACGTCCGACGCGCGCATTTTCTCCGACGCGCAACACATTTAAAAAAATCATAGCGTGAAAACCGTGGGTTCGATCCGCGTGCCGCTCGAAGGCGATTACAGGGGAGATGCAGCCCTTTCCAAAGAGCCATGAACAGACTTTCTACTCCCAATGAGACAAGAGATATCAAGCCGCAAATACGTCCGGTGCGCGTCTATTCTCCGCCGCGCAACACATTTAAAAAAAATCGTAACGTGAAAACCGTGGGTTCGATCCGCGTGCCGCTTAAAGGCGATTACAGGGGAGATGCAGCCCTTTCCAAAGAGCCATGAAAAGACTTTCTACTCCCAAGGAGACAAGAGATATTAAGCCGAAATGACGTCCTACGCGCGTCTTTTCTACGCCGCGCACCACATTTAAAAAATCGTATCGGAAGAACGGTGGGTCCAATCCGCGTGCCGCTTAAAGGCGATTACAACGGAGATGCAAACCTTTCCAAAGAGCCATGAACAGACTTTCTACACCCAATGAGACAAGAGATATTAAGCCGCAAATACGTCCGGCGCGCGTCTTTTCTCCGCCGCGCAACACATTTAAAAAAAATCGTAGCGTGAAAAACGTGGGTTCGATCCGCGTGCCGCTCGAAGGCGATTACAGGGGAGATGCATCCCTTTCAAAAGAGCCATGAACAGACTTTCTACTCCCAAGGAGACCAGAAATATTAACATATAAAGCGTTACGCTCCAGTCGGATGAACGAGAAACGCTTGTACAATTGCAACGAATTGGAGGAGAAAGTTTAAACAAACGCGCTGACTTTGAACGCTCACATCTAGGCCGGGCCAACTCCAAATGGCGTGCAACTCGGTGCGCATCACCTCCATGACTGTCCCTAACGAACGCCACCTGCCACGCTTTCGGCCCGTCCCTGGCGGCATTAAAAAATCGTAGCGTGATAACGATGGTTCCGATGCGCGTGCCGCTCGAAGGCGATTACAGGGGAGATACAGCCCTTTCCAAAGAGCCATGAACAGACTTTCTACTCCCAAGGAGACAAGAGATATTACGCGCATTTTCTCCGACGCGCACCACGTTTAAAAAATCGTAGCGTGAGAACGGTGGGTCCGATCCGCGTGCCGCTTAAAGGCGATTACAGGGGAGATGCATCCCTTTCCAAAGAGCCATGAACAGACTTTCTACTCCCAAGGAGACCAGAGATATTAACAGATAAAGCGTTACGCTCCAGTCGGATGAGCGAGAAACGCTTGTACAATTGCAACGAATTGGAGGAGAAAGTTTAAACAAACGCGCTGACTTTGAAGGCTCACATCTAGGCCGGGCCAGGTCCAAATGGCCTGCAACTCGGTCCGCATCACGTCCATGACTTTTCCTAACGAACGCCACCTGCCAAGCTTTCGGCCCGTCCCTGTCGGCATTAAAAAATCGTAGCGTGATAACGATGGTTCCGATCCGCGTGCCGCGCGAAGGCGATTACAGGGGAGATGCAGCCCTTTCCAAAGAACCATGAAAAGACTTTCTACTCCCAAGGAGACAAGAGATATTAAGCCGCAATGACGTCCGACGCGCGCATTTTCTCCGCCGCGCAGCACATTTAAAAAAATCATAGCGTGAAAACCGTGGGTTCGATCCACGTGCCGCTCGAAGGCGATTACAGGGGAGATGCAGCCCTTTCCAAAGAGCCATGAACAGACTTTCTACTCCCAAGGAGACCAGAAATATTAACATATAAAGCGTTACGCTCCAGTCGGATGAACGAGAAACGCTTGTACAACTGCAACGAATTGGAGGAGAAAGTTTAAACAAACGCGCTGACTTTGAACGCTCACATCTAGGCCGGGCCAACTCCAAATGGCGTGCAACTCGGTGTGCATCACCTCCATGACTGTCCCTAACGAACGCCACCTGCCACGCTTTCGGCCTATCCCTGGCGGCATTAAAAAATAGTAGCGTGATAACGATGGTTCCGATGCGCGTGCCGCTCGAAGGCGATTACAGGGGAGATACAGCCCTTTCCAAAGAGCCATGAACAGACTTTCTACTCCCAAGGAGACAAGAGATATTACGCGCATTTTCTCCGACGCGCACCACGTTTAAAAAATCGTAGCGTGAGAACGGTGGGTCCGATCCGCGTGCCGCTTAAAGGCGATTACAGGGGAGATGCAACCCTTTCCAATGAACCATGAAAAGACTTTCTACTCCCAAGGAGACAAGAGATATTAAGCCGCAATGACGTCCGACGCGCGCATTTTCTCCGCCGCGCAGCACATTTAAAAAAATCATAGCGTGAAAACCGTGGGTTCGATCCGCGTGCCGCTCGAAGGCGATTACAGCGGAGATGCAGCCCTTTCCAAAGAGCCATGAAAAGACTTTCTACTCCCAAGGAGACAAGAGATATTAAGCCGAAATGACGTCCGACGCGCGCATTTCCTCCGCCGCGCACCACATTTAAAAAAATCATAGCGTGAAAACCGTGGGTTCGATCCGCGTGCCGCTCGAAGGCGATTACAGGGGAGATGCAGCCCTTTCAAAAGAGCCATGAACAGACTTTCTACACCCAATGAGACAAGAGATATTAAGCCGCAAATACGTCCGGCGCGCGTCTTTTCTCCGCCGCGCAACACATTTAAAAAAAATCGTAGCGTGAAAAACGTGGGTTCGATCCGCGTGCCGCTCGAAGGCGATTACAGGGGAGATGCATCCCTTTCAAAAGAGCCATGAACAGACTTTCTACTCCCAAGGAGACCAGAAATATTAACATATAAAGCGTTACGCTCCAGTCGGATGAACGAGAAACGCTTGTACAATTGCAACGAATTGGAGGAGAAAGTTTAAACAAACGCGCTGACTTTGAAGGCTCACATCTAGGCCGGGCCAGGTCCAAATGGCCTGCAACTCGGTCCGCATCACGTCCATGACTTTTCCTAACGAACGCCACCTGCCAAGCTTTCGGCCCGTCCCTGTCGGCATTAAAAAATCGTAGCGTGATAACGATGGTTCCGATCCGCGTGCCGCGCGAAGGCGATTACAGGGGAGATGCAGCCCTTTCCAAAGAACCATGAAAAGACTTTCTACTCCCAAGGAGACAAGAGATATTAAGCCGCAATGACGTCCGACGCGCGCATTTTCTCCGCCGCGCAGCACATTTAAAAAAATCATAGTGTGAAAACCGTGGGTTCGATCCACGTGCCGCTCGAAGGCGATTACAGGGGAGATGCAGCCCTTTCCAAAGAGCCATGAACAGACTTCCTACTCCCAAGGAGCCCAAAGATATTAAGCCGCAAATACGTCCTACGCGCGTCTTTTCCACGCCGCGCACCACATTTAAAAAATCGTATCGGAAGAACGGTGGGTCCAATCCGCGTGCCGCTTAAAGGCGATTACAAGGGAGATGCAAACCTTTCCAAAGAGCCATGAAAAGACTTTCTACTCCCAAGGAGACAATAGATATTAAGCCGAAATGAAGTCCGACGCGCGCATTTTCTCCGACGCGCACCACATTTAAAAAAATCATAGCGTGAAAACCGTGGGTTCGATCCGCGTGCCGCTCGAAGGCGATTACAGCGGAGATGCAGCCCTTTCCAAAGAGCCATGAAAAGACTTTCTACTCCCAAGGAGACAAGAGATATTAAGCCGAAATGACGTCCGACGTGCGCATTTCCTCCGCCGCGCACCACATTTAAAAAAATCATAGCGTGAAAACCGTGGGTTCGATCCGCGTGCCGCTCGAAGGAGATTACAGGGGAGATGCAGCCCTTTCCAAAGAGCCATGAACAGACTTTCTACACCCAATGAGACAAGAGATATTAAGCCGCAAATACGTCCGGCGCGCGTCTTTTCTCCGACGCGCAACACATTTAAAAAAATCATAGCGTGAAAACCGTGGGTTCGATCCGCGTGCCGCTCGAAGGCGAGATGCAGCCCTTTCCAAAGAGCCATGAACAGACTTTCTACTCCCAAGGAGACCAGAGATATTAACAGATAAAGCGTTACGCTCCAGTCGGATGAGCGAGAAACGCTTGTACAATTGCAACGAATTGGAGGAGAAAGTTTAAACAAACGCGCTGACTTTGAACGCTCACATCTAGGCCGGGCCAGGTCCAAATGGCCTGCAACTCGGTCCGCATCACGTCCATGACTTTTCCTAACGAACGCCACCTGCCAAGCTTTCGGCCCGTCCCTGTCGGCATTAAAAAATCGTAGCGTGATAACGATGGTTCCGATGCGCGTGCCGCGCGAAGGCGATTACAGGGGAGATGCAGCCCTTTCCAAAGAGCCATGAACAGACTTCCTACTCCCAAGGAGACAAGAGATATTAAGCAGCAATGATGTCCGACACGCGCATTTTCTCCGCCGCGCACCACATTTAAAAAATCTTAGCGTGAGAACGGTGGGTCCGATCCGCGTGCCGCTTAAAGGCGATTACAGGGGAGATGCAGCCCTTTCCAAAGAGCCATGAAAAGACTTTCTACTCCCAAGGAGACAAGAGATATTAAGCCGAAATGACGTCCGACGCGCGCATTTTCTCCGCCGCGCACCACATTTAAAAAAATCATAGCGTGAAAACCGTGGGTTCGATCCGCGTGCCGCTCGAAGGCGATTACAGGAGAGATGCAGCCCTTTCCAAAGATCCATGAACAGACTTCCTACTCCCAAGGAGACAAGAGATATTAACATATAAAGCGTTACGCTCCAGTCGGATGAGCGAGAAACGCTTGAGCAGTTGCAACGAATTGGAGGAGAAAGTTTAAACAAACGCGCTGAATTTGAACGCTCACATCTAGGTCTGGCCAAGTCCAAATGGCGTGCAACTCGGTGCGCATCACCTCCATGACTGTCCCTAACGAACGCCACCTGCCACGCTTTCGGCCCGTCCCTGGCGGCTTTAAAAAATCGTAGCGTGATAACCGTGGGTCCAATCCGCTTGAAGCTCGAAGGCGATTAGAGGGGAGATGCAGCCCTTTCCAAAGAGTCATGAACAGACTTCCTACTCCCAAGGAGACAAGAGATATTAAGCCACAAATACGTCCGGACCGCGTCTTTTCTCCGCAGCTCACCACATTTAAAAAAATCGTAGCGTGAAAACCGTGGGTTCGATATAGTATACATACAGAGTATATAGTTTGACCAAAAGATCGTGCTGATCTTTGATCTCCTGGTTCTTCATCTCCAGCGCCACTTTCAGACTCATAATGTCCTCCTCTATGGGCTGGTATAACACAGACACGAATCATCACTACAGCCAGTACAATGGAAAGGTGGGAATGTGTACTGAATGTGTACTGACGTTATAAGTGAGAGGTGGTGGTACTGGTGGATGTGTACTGACACTATAAGGGATCTCTACCTGCAGTGACAGTTTGAGCTTCTCAAGTTCTTCCTCCAGAGATTTCTTCTCCTGTTCACAGGCCATTTTCATATCTGCCAGAGCAAGTATCATTACTGCTGGATATAACACAGATTGTATATACTACATAATTACTGCTGAATATATAAAATATAATATATATAGTACTATACATATATTAGTGTCACTTTTATTGGAGCCTAAAGGCTAACATTCATTATTAGTTATGTTAGTATTATTGCATTTCCATAGTACTTACTCTTGATGGACCTGTTATGCTCCTCCTCCTCCTGCTGTTTCTGCAGGAGCTCTGTCTCCTCCTGCTGCTTGTGTTTCAGCATCTCCTGAAGAACCTGCAGCTCCTTCTGCTTCTGCAACCTCAACTCCTTCAGCTGCTCCAACAAACTGTTCTCCAACTCCTCCTTCTCACACCGCAAACACTCCAATCGGGCCACAGGCCCCACTAGTGACACAGAACCACACACACACACACACACAGAGAGAGATAAACATGTATAAATGTATAAGAATTTGTGGATAAAATTATTATGAGATTATTTATAATGAAACGACTACACTACACAACCACTTCTTCCTTTTATTTACATATTATACAGATATTTAGAGATATTTACATTTTATTTACCCGCGTGCGTCTCTCTTCTCGAAGGTAGCGGAGAGATATGAAGGGATAAAAGGGGAAAAGAATAAAATGCACGTCGGTTTTAAATTCGCAGGCTACCTGCGCTGAAGGCGTGGAAAACGAGCACGTGACGGAAAGGCTTCCGTACACGATGGGACCAAATCACATGCCCAGAAAAGTAGCCTTAAACCTGTACACACAATGGAGACCATTTGACCCTTTAAAATCATACTACAACCAGACTTCCAGGCCCAAGAGGTCACACAGTCATGCCCAGCAAAGTAGCTCTGGGCCTGGGCACACTTCACGCAGTTTGACCGTTTAAATAAAACTAGAAACAGACTTCCTGGCCCAAGAGGTCACACAGTCATGCCCAGCAAGGTTGCTTTAAACGTGGGCACACTTCAGACCGTTTCACTCTTTAAAACATTCAAAGCACCACATTTCAAGGCCCAAGATGTCACAGAATCATGCCCATCAAAGTAGCTCTGGGCCTGGGCACACTTCACGCAGTTTGACCCTTTAAATAATACTACAACCAGACACATACAGGTGCGCACATATACACAGATACACATTCTGTTTAATTTCTTCACATCTGCAGACTAGAGTAAGCTGAGGGTATAGTGTTAAACCAGGTACTACATAAACAGTATATAGTATATATACAGAGGATATAGTGTTAAACCAGGTACTACATACAGAGTATATAGTATACATACAGAGTATATAGTTTGACCAAAAGATCGTGCTGATCTTTGATCTCCTGGTTCTTCATCTCCAGCGCCACTTTCAGACTCATAATGTCCTCCTCTATGGGCTGGTATAACACACACACGAATCATCACTACAGCCAGTACAATGGAAAGGTGGGAATGTGTACTGAATGTGTACTGACGTTATAAGTGAAAGGTGGAGCTACTGGTGGATGTGTACTGACACTATAAGGGATCTCTACCTGCAGTGACAGTCTGAGCTTCTCAAGTTCTTCCTCCAGAGATTTCTTCTCCTGTTCACAGGCCATTTTCATATCTGCCAGAGCAAGTATCATTACTGCTGGATATAACATAGATTGTATATACTACATAATTACTACTGAATATATAAAATATAATATATATAGTACTATACATATATTAGTATCACTTTTATTGGAGCCTAAAGGCTAACATTCATTATTAGTTATGTTAGTATTATTGCATTTCCATAGTACTTACTCTTGATGGACCTGTTATGCTCCTCCTCCTCCTGCTGTTTCTGCAGGAGCTCTGTCTCCTCCTGCTGCTTGTGTTTCAGCATCTCCTGAGGAACCTGCAGCTCCTTCTGCTTCTGCAACCTCAACTCCTTCAGCTGCTCCAACAAACTGTTCTCCAACTCCTCCTTCTCACACCGCAAACACTCCAATCGGGCCACAGGCCCCACTAGTGACACAGAACACACACACACACACACACACACACACACACACACACACACACACACACACACAGACAAAGAGAGAGATAAACATGTATAAATGTATAAGAATTTGTGGATAAAATTATTATGAGATTATTTATAATGAAACGACTACACTACACAACCACTTCTTCCTTTTATTTACATATTATACAGATATTTAGAGATATTTACATTTTATTTACCCGCGTGCGTCTCTCTTCTCCAAGGTAGCGGAGAGATATGAAGGGATAAAAGGGGAAAAGAATAAAATGCACGTCGGTTTTAAATTCGCAGGCTACCTGCGCTGAAGGCGTGGAAAACGAGCACGTGACGGAAAGGCTTCCGTACCCGATGGGTCCAAATCACATGCCCAGCAAAGTAGCCTTAAACCTGGACACACAATGGAGACCATTTGACCCTTTAAAATCATACTACAACCAGACTTCCAGGCCCAAGAGGTCACACAGTCATGCCCAGCAAAGTAGCTCTGGGCCTGGGCACACTTCACGCAGTTTGACCGTTTAAATAAAACCAGAAACAGACTTCCTGGCCCAAGAGGTCACACAGTCATGCCCAGCAAGGTTGCTTTAAACGTGGGCACACTTCAGACCGTTTCACTCTTTAAATCATTCAAAGCACCACATTTCAAGGCCCAAGAGGTCACAGAATCATGCCCATCAAAAGTAGCTCTGGGCCTGGGCACACTTCACGCAGTTTGACCCTTTAAATAATACTACAACCAGACACATACAGGTGCGCACATATACACAGATACACATTCTGTTTAAATTTCTTCACATCTGCAGACTAGAGTAAGCTGAGGGTATAGTGTTAAACCAGGTACTACATAAACAGTATATAGTATATATACAGAGGATATAGTGTTAAACCAGGTACTACATACAGAGTATATAGTATACATACAGAGTATATAGTTTGACCAAAAGATCGTGCTGATCTTTGATCTCCTGGTTCTTCATCTCCAGCGCCACTTTCAGACTCATAATGTCCTCCTCTATGGGCTGGTATAACACACACACGAATCATCACTACAGCCAGTACAATGGAAAGGTGGGAATGTGTACTGAATGTGTACTGACGTTATAAGTGAAAGGTGGAGGTACTGGTGGATGTGTACTGACACTATAAGGGATCTCTACCTGCAGTGACAGTCTGAGCTTCTCAAGTTCTTCCTCCAGAGATTTCTTCTCCTGTTCACAGGCCATTTTCATATCTGCCAGAGCAAGTATCATTACTGCTGGATATAACACAGATTGTATATACTACATAATTACTACTGAATATATAAAATATAATATAAATAGTACTATACATATATTAGTATCACTTTTATTGGAGCCTAAAGGCTAACATTCATTATTAGTTATGTTAGTATTATTGCATTTCCATAGTACTTACCCTTGAGGGACCTGTTATGCTCCTCCTCCTCCTGCTGTTTCTGCAGGAGCTCTGTCTCCTCCTGCTGCTTGTGTTTCAGCATCTCCTGAAGAACCTGCAGCTCCTTCTGCTTCTGCAACCTCAACTCCTTCAGCTGCTCCAACAAACTGTTCTCCAACTCCTCCTTCTCACACCGCAAACACTCCAATCGGGCCACAGGCCCCACTAGTGACACAGAACCACACACACACACACAGACACACACACAGACACACACACAGACACACACAAAGAGAGAGATAAACATGTATAAATGTATAAGAATTTGTGGATAAAATTATTATGAGATTATTCATAATCAAACGACTACACTACACAACCACTTCTTCCTTTTATTTACATGTTATACAGATATTTACAGATATTTACATTTTATTTACCCGCGTGCGTCTCTCTTCTCCAAGGTAGCGGAGAGATATGAAAGGATAAAAGGGGAAAAGAATAAAATGCACGTCGGTTTTAATTTCGCAGGCTACCTGCGCTGAAGGCGTGGAAAACGAGCACGTGACGGAAAGGCTTCCGTACCCGATGGGTCCAAATCACATGCCCAGCAAAGTAGCCTTAAACCTGGACACACAATGGAGACCATTTGACCCTTTAAAATCATACTACAACCAGACTTCCAGGCCCAAGAGGTCACACAGTCATGCACAGCAAAGTAGCTCTGGGCCTGGGCACACTTCACGCAGTTTGACCGTTTAAATAAAAGTAGAAACAGACTTCCTGGCCCAAGAGGTCACACAGTCATGCCCAGCAAGGATGCTTTAAACGTGGGCACACTTCAGACCGTTTCACTCTTTAAATCATTCAAAGCACCACATTTCAAGGCCCAAGAGGTCACAGAATCATGCCCATCAAAGTAGCTCTGCGCCTGGGCACACTTCACGCAGTTTGACCCTTTAAATAATACTACAACCAGACACATACAGGTGCGCACATATACACAGATACACATTCTGTTTAATTTCTTCACATCTGCAGACTAGAGTAAGCTGAGGGTATAGTGTTAAACCAGGTACTACATAAACAGTATATAGTATATATACAGAGGATATAGTGTTAAACCAGGTACTACATACAGAGTATATAGTTTGACCAAAAGATCGTGCTGATCTGTGATCTCCTGGTTCTTCATCTCCAGCGCCACTTTCAGACTCATAATGTCCTCCTCTATGGGCTGGTATAACACACACACGAATCATCACTACAGCCAGTACAATGGAAAGGTGGGAATGTGTACTGAATGTGTACTGACGTTATAAGTGAAAGGTGGAGGTACTGGTGGATGTCTATTGACACTATAAGGGATCTCTACCTGCAGTGACAGTCTGAGCTTCTCAAGTTCTTCCTCCAGAGATTTCTTCTCCTGTTCACAGGCCATTTTCATATCTGCCAGAGCAAGTATCATTACTGCTGGATATAACACAGATTGTATATACTACATAATTACTACTGAATATATAAAATATAATATATATAGTACTATACATCTATTAGTATCACTTTTATTGGAGCCTAAAGGCTAACATTCATTATTAATTATGTTAGTATTATTGCATTTCCATAGTACTTACTCTTGATGGACCTGTTATGCTCCTCCTCCTCCTGCTGTTTCTGCAGGAGCTCTGTCTCCTCCTGCTGCTTGTGTTTCAGCATCTCCTGAAGAACCTGCAGCTCCTTCTGCTTCTGCAACCTCAACTCCTTCAGCTGCTCCAACAAATTGTTCTCCAACTCCTCCTTCTCACACCGCAAACACTCCAATCGGGCCACAGGCCCCACTAGTGACACAGAACCACACACACACACACACACACACACAAACACACACACAGAGAGAGATAAACATGTATAAATGTATAAGAATTTGTGGATAAAATTATTATGAGATTATTTATAATCAAACGACTACACTACACAACCACTTCTTCCTTTTATTTACATATTATACAGATATTTACATTTTATTTACCCGCGTACGTCTCTCTTCTCCAAGGTAGCGGAGAGATATGAAGGGATAAAAGGGGAAAAGAATAAAATGCACGTCGGTTTTAAATTCGCAGGCTACCTGCGCTGAAGGCGTGGAAAACTAGCACATGATGGAAAGGCTTCCGTACCCGATGGGTCCAAATCACATGCCCAGCAAAGTAGCCTTAAACCTGGACACACAATGGAGACCATTTGACCCTTTAAAATCATTCTACAACCAGACTTCCAGGCCCAAGAGGTCACACAGTCATGCACAGCAAAGTAGCTCTGGGCCTGGGCACACTTCACGCAGTTTGACCGTTTAAATAATACTACAACCAGACTTCCAGGCACAAGAGGTCACACAGTCATGCCCAGCAAGGTTACTTTAAACGTGGGCACACTTCAGACCGTTTCACTCTTTAAATCATTCAAAGCACCACATTTCAAGGCCCAAGAGGTCACAGAATCATGCCCATCAAAGTAGCTCTGGGCCTGGGCACACTTCACGCAGTTTGACCCTTTAAATAATACTACAACCAGACGCATACAGGTGCGCACATATACACAGATACACATTCTGTTTAATTTCTTCACATCTGCAGACTAGAGTAAGCTGAGGTTATAGTGTTAAACCAGGTACTACATAAACAGTATATAGTATATATACAGAGGATATAGTGTTAAACCAGGTACTACATACAGAGTATATAGTATACATACAGAGTATATAGTTTGACCAAAAGATCGTGCTGATCTTTGATCTCCTGGTTCTTCATCTCCAGCGCCACTTTCAGACTCATAATTTCCTCCTCTATGGGCTGGTATAACACACACACGAATCATCACTACAGCCAGTACAATGGAAAGGTGGGAATGTGTACTGAATGTGTACTGACGTTATAAGTGAAAGGTGGAGGTACTGGTGGATGTCTATTGACACTATAAGGGATCTCTACCTGCAGTGACAGTCTGAGCTTCTCAAGTTCTTCCTCCAGAGATTTCTTCTCCTGTTCACAGGCCATTTTCATATCTGCCAGAGCAAGTATCATTACTGCTGGATATAACACAGATTGTATATACTACATAATTACTACTGAATATATAAAATATAATATATATAGTACTATACATCTATTAGTATCACTTTTATTGGAGCCTAAAGGCTAACATTCATTATTAATTATGTTAGTATTATTGCATTTCCATAGTACTTACTCTTGATGGACCTGTTATGCTCCTCCTCCTCCTGCTGTTTCTGCAGGAGCTCTGTCTCCTCCTGCTGCTTGTGTTTCAGCATCTCGTGAAGAACCTGCAGCTCCTTCTGCTTCTGCAACCTCAACTCCTTCAGCTGCTCCAACAAACTGTTCTCCAACTCCTCCTTCTCACACCGCAAACACTCCAATCGGGCCACAGGCCCCACTAGTGACACAGAACCACACACACACACACACACACAAAGAGAGAGATAAACATGTATAAATGTATAAGAATTTGTGGATAAAATTATTATGAGATTATTCATAATCAAACGACTACACTACACAACCACTTCTTCCTTTTATTTACATATTATACAGATATTTAGAGATATTTACATTTTATTTACCCGCATGCGTCTCTCTTCTCCAAGGTAGCGGAGAGATATGAAAGGATAAAAGGGGAAAAGAATAAAATGCATGTCGGTTTTAAATTCGCAGGCTACCTGCACTGAAGGCGTGGAAAACGAGCACGTGACGGAAAGGCTTCCGTACCCGATGGGTCCAAATCACATGCCCAGCAAAGTAGCCTTAAACCTGGACACACAATGGAGACCATTTGACCCTTTAAAATCATACTACAAGCAGACTTCCAGGCCCAAGAGGTCACACAGTCATGCCCAGCAAGGATGCTTTAAACGTGGGCACACATCAGACCGTTTCACTCTTTAAATCATTCAAAGCACCACATTTCAAGACCCAAGAGGTCACAGAATCATGCCCATCAAAGTAGCTCTGCGCCTGGGCACACTTCACGCAGTTTGACCCTTTAAATAATACTACAACCAGACACATACAGGTGCGCACATATACACAGATACACATTCTGTTTAATTTCTTCACATCTGCAGACTAGAGTAAGCTGAGGGTATAGTGTTAAACCAGGTACTACATAAACAGTATATAGTATATATACAGAGGATATAATGTTAAACCAGGTACTACATACAGAGTATATAGTTTGACCAAAAGATCGTGCTGATCTTTGATCTCCTGGTTCTTCATCTCCAGCGCCACTTTCAGACTCATAATGTCCTCCTCTATGGGCTGGTATAACACACACACGAATCATCACTACAGCCAGTACAATGGAAAGGTGGGAATGTGTACTGAATGTGTACTGACGTTATAAGTGAAAGGTGGAGCTACTGGTGGATGTGTACTGACACTATAAGGGATCTCTACCTGCAGTGACAGTCTGAGCTTCTCAAGTTCTTCCTCCAGAGATTTCTTCTCCTGTTCACAGGCCATTTTCATATCTGCCAGAGCATGTATCATTACTGCTGGATATAACACAGATTGTATATACTACATAATTACTACTGAATATATAAAATATAATATATATAGTACTATACATATATTAGTATCACTTTTATTGGAGCCTAAAGGCTAACATTCATTATTAGTTATGTTAGTATTATTGCATTTCCATAGTACTTACTCTTGATGGACCTGTTATGCTCCTCCTCCTCCTGCTGTTTCTGCAGGAGCTCTGTCTCCTCCTGCTGCTTGTGTTTCAGCATCTCCTGAAGAACCTGCAGCTCCTTCTGCTTCTGCAACCTCAACTCCTTCAGCTGCTCCAACAAACTGTTCTCCAACTCCTCCTTCTCACACCGCAAACACTCCAATCGGGCCACAGGCCCCACTAGTGACACAGAACCACACACACACACAGACACACACACACACACACACACACACACACACACACACACACAGAGAGAGATAAACATGTATAAATGTGTAATAATTTGTGGATAAAATTATTATGAGATTATTTATAATCAAACGACTACACTAAACAACCACTTCTTCCTTTTATTTACATATTATACAGATATTTACAGATATTTACATTTTATTTACCCGCGTGCGTCTCTTTTCTCCAAGGTAGCGGAGAGATATGAAAGGATAAAAGGGGAAAAGAATAAAATGCACGTCGGTTTTAAATTCGCAGGCTACCTGCGCTGAAGGCGTGGAAAACGAGCACGTGACGGAAAGGCTTCCGTACCCGATGGGTCCAAATCACATGCCCAGCAAAGTAGCCTTAAACCTGGACACACAATGGAGACCATTTGACCCTTTAAAATCATACTACAAGCAGACTTCCAGGCCCAAGAGGTCACACAGTCATGCCCAGCAAAGTACCTCTGGGCCTGGGCACACTTCACGCAGTTTGACCGTTTAAATAAAACTAGAAACAGACTTCCTGGCCCAAGAGGTCACACAGTCATGCCCAGCAAGGTTGCTTTAAACGTGGGCACACTTCAGACCGTTTCACTCTTTAAATCATTCAAAGCACCACATTTCAAGGCCCAAGAGGTCACAGAATCATGCCCATCAAAGTAGCTCTGGGCCTGGGCACACTTCACGCAGTTTGACCCTTTAAATAATACTACAACCAGACACATACAGGTGCGCACATATACACAGATACACATTCTGTTTAAATTTCTTCACATCTGAAGACTAGAGTAAGCTGAGGGTATAGTGTTAAACCAGGTACTACATAAACAGTATATAGTATATATACAGAGGATATAGTGTTAAACCAGGTACTACATACAGAGTATATAGTATACATACAGAGTATATAGTTTGACCAAAAGATCGTGCTGATCTTTGATCTCCTGGTTCTTCATCTCCAGCGCCACTTTCAGACTCATAAAGTCCTCCTCTATGGGCTGGTATAACACACACACGAATCATCACTACAGCCAGTACAATGGAAAGGTGGGAATGTGTACTGAATGTGTACTGACGTTATAAGTGAGAGGTGGAGGTACTGGTGGATGTGTACTGACACTATAAGGGATCTCTACCTGCAGTGACAGTCTGAGCTTCTCAAGTTCTTCCTCCAGAGATTTCTTCTCCTGTTCACAGGCCATTTTCATATCTGCCAGAGCAAGTATCATTACTGCTGGATATAACACAGATTGTATATACTACATAATTACTACTGAATATATAAAATATAATATATATAGTACTATACATATATTAGTATCACTTTTATTGGAGCCTAAAGGCTAACATTCATTATTAGTTATGTTAGTATTATTGCATTTCCATAGTACTTACTCTTGATGGACCTGTTATGCTCCTCCTCCTCCTGCTGTTTCTGCAGGAGCTCTGTCTCCTCCTGCTGCTTGTGTTTCAGCATCTCCTGAAGAACCTGCAGCTCCTTCTGCTTCTGCAACCTCAACTCCTTCAGCTGCTCCAACAAATTGTTCTCCAACTCCTCCTTCTCACACCGCAAACACTCCAATCGGGCCACAGGCCCCACTAGTGACACAGAACCACACACACACACACAGAGAGAGAGATAAACATGTATAAATGTATAAGAATTTGTGGATAAAATTATTATGAGATTATTTATAATCAAACGACTACACTACACAACCACATCTTCCTTTTATTTACATATTATACAGATATTTAGAGATATTTACATTTTATTTACCCGCGTGCGTCTCTCTTCTCCAAGGTAGCGGAGAGATATGAAAGGATAAAAGGGGAAAAGAATAAAATGCACGTCGGTTTTAAATTCGCAGGCTACCTGCGCTGAAGGCGTGGAAAACGAGCACGTGACGGAAAGGCTTCCGTACCCGATGGGTCCAAATCACATGCCCAGCAAAGTAGCCTTAAACCTGGACACACAATGGAGACCATTTGACCCTTTAAAATCATACTACAACCAGACTTCCAGGCCCAAGAGGTCACACAGTCATGCCCAGCAAAGTAGCTCTGGGCCTGGGCACACTTCACGCAGTTTGACCGTTTAAATAAAACTAGAAACAGACTTCCTGGCCCAAGAGGTCACACAGTCATGCCTGGGTCTGGGCACACTTCACGCAGTTTGACCCTTTAAATAATACTACAACCAGACACATACAGGTGCGCACATATACACAGATACACATTCTGTTTAATTTCTTCACATCTGCAGACTAGAGAAAGCTGAGGGTATAGTGTTAAACCAGGTACTACATAAACAGTATATAGTATATATACAGAGGATATAGTGTTAAACCAGGTACTACATACAGAGTATATAGTATACATACAGAGTATATAGTTTGACCAAAAGATCGTGCTGATCTTTGATCTCCTGGTTCTTCATCTCCAGCGCCACTTTCAGACTCATAATTTCCTCCTCTATGGGCTGGTATAACACACACACGAATCATCACTACAGCCAGTACAATGGAAAGGTGGGAATGTGTACTGAATGTGTACTGACGTTATAAGTGAAAGGTGGAGGTACTGGTGGATGTCTATTGACACTATAAGGGATCTCTACCTGCAGTGACAGTCTGAGCTTCTCAAGTTCTTCCTCCAGAGATTTCTTCTCCTGTTCACAGGCCATTTTCATATCTGCCAGAGCAAGTATCATTACTGCTGGATATAACACAGATTGTATATACTACATAATTACTACTGAATATATAAAATATAATATATATAGTACTATACATCTATTAGTATCACTTTTATTGGAGCCTAAAGGCTAACATTCATTATTAATTATGTTAGTATTATTGCATTTCCATAGTACTTACTCTTGATGGACCTGTTATGCTCCTCCTCCTCCTGCTGTTTCTGCAGGAGCTCTGTCTCCTCCTGCTGCTTGTGTTTCAGCATCTCGTGAAGAACCTGCAGCTCCTTCTGCTTCTGCAACCTCAACTCCTTCAGCTGCTCCAACAAACTGTTCTCCAACTCCTCCTTCTCACACCGCAAACACTCCAATCGGGCCACAGGCCCCACTAGTGACACAGAACCACACACACACACACACACACAAAGAGAGAGATAAACATGTATAAATGTATAAGAATTTGTGGATAAAATTATTATGAGATTATTCATAATCAAACGACTACACTACACAACCACTTCTTCCTTTTATTTACATATTATACAGATATTTAGAGATATTTACATTTTATTTACCCGCATGCGTCTCTCTTCTCCAAGGTAGCGGAGAGATATGAAAGGATAAAAGGGGAAAAGAATAAAATGCATGTCGGTTTTAAATTCGCAGGCTACCTGCACTGAAGGCGTGGAAAACGAGCACGTGACGGAAAGGCTTCCGTACCCGATGGGTCCAAATCACATGCCCAGCAAAGTAGCCTTAAACCTGGACACACAATGGAGACCATTTGACCCTTTAAAATCATACTACAAGCAGACTTCCAGGCCCAAGAGGTCACACAGTCATGCCCAGCAAGGATGCTTTAAACGTGGGCACACATCAGACCGTTTCACTCTTTAAATCATTCAAAGCACCACATTTCAAGACCCAAGAGGTCACAGAATCATGCCCATCAAAGTAGCTCTGCGCCTGGGCACACTTCACGCAGTTTGACCCTTTAAATAATACTACAACCAGACACATACAGGTGCGCACATATACACAGATACACATTCTGTTTAATTTCTTCACATCTGCAGACTAGAGTAAGCTGAGGGTATAGTGTTAAACCAGGTACTACATAAACAGTATATAGTATATATACAGAGGATATAATGTTAAACCAGGTACTACATACAGAGTATATAGTTTGACCAAAAGATCGTGCTGATCTTTGATCTCCTGGTTCTTCATCTCCAGCGCCACTTTCAGACTCATAATGTCCTCCTCTATGGGCTGGTATAACACACACACGAATCATCACTACAGCCAGTACAATGGAAAGGTGGGAATGTGTACTGAATGTGTACTGACGTTATAAGTGAAAGGTGGAGCTACTGGTGGATGTGTACTGACACTATAAGGGATCTCTACCTGCAGTGACAGTCTGAGCTTCTCAAGTTCTTCCTCCAGAGATTTCTTCTCCTGTTCACAGGCCATTTTCATATCTGCCAGAGCATGTATCATTACTGCTGGATATAACACAGATTGTATATACTACATAATTACTACTGAATATATAAAATATAATATATATAGTACTATACATATATTAGTATCACTTTTATTGGAGCCTAAAGGCTAACATTCATTATTAGTTATGTTAGTATTATTGCATTTCCATAGTACTTACTCTTGATGGACCTGTTATGCTCCTCCTCCTCCTGCTGTTTCTGCAGGAGCTCTGTCTCCTCCTGCTGCTTGTGTTTCAGCATCTCCTGAAGAACCTGCAGCTCCTTCTGCTTCTGCAACCTCAACTCCTTCATCTGCTCCAACAAACTGTTCTCCAACTCCTCCTTCTCACACCGCAAACACTCCAATCGGGCCACAGGCCCCACTAGTGACACAGAACCACACACACACACACACACAGAGAGAGATAAACATGTATAAATGTGTAATAATTTGTGGATAAAATTATTATGAGATTATTTATAATCAAACGACTACACTAAACAACCACTTCTTCCTTTTATTTACATATTATACAGATATTTACAGATATTTACATTTTATTTACCCGCGTGCGTCTCTTTTCTCCAAGGTAGCGGAGAGATATGAAAGGATAAAAGGGGAAAAGAATAAAATGCACGTCGGTTTTAAATTCGCAGGCTACCTGCGCTGAAGGCGTGGAAAACGAGCACGTGACGGAAAGGCTTCCGTACCCGATGGGTCCAAATCACATGCCCAGCAAAGTAGCCTTAAACCTGGACACACAATGGAGACCATTTGACCCTTTAAAATCATACTACAAGCAGACTTCCAGGCCCAAGAGGTCACACAGTCATGCCCAGCAAAGTACCTCTGGGCCTGGGCACACTTCACGCAGTTTGACCGTTTAAATAAAACTAGAAACAGACTTCCTGGCCCAAGAGGTCACACAGTCATGCCCAGCAAGGTTGCTTTAAACGTGGGCACACTTCAGACCGTTTCACTCTTTAAATCATTCAAAGCACCACATTTCAAGGCCCAAGAGGTCACAGAATCATGCCCATCAAAGTAGCTCTGGGCCTGGGCACACTTCACGCAGTTTGACCCTTTAAATAATACTACAACCAGACACATACAGGTGCGCACATATACACAGATACACATTCTGTTTAAATTTCTTCACATCTGAAGACTAGAGTAAGCTGAGGGTATAGTGTTAAACCAGGTACTACATAAACAGTATATAGTATATATACAGAGGATATAGTGTTAAACCAGGTACTACATACAGAGTATATAGTATACATACAGAGTATATAGTTTGACCAAAAGATCGTGCTGATCTTTGATCTCCTGGTTCTTCATCTCCAGCGCCACTTTCAGACTCATAAAGTCCTCCTCTATGGGCTGGTATAACACACACACGAATCATCACTACAGCCAGTACAATGGAAAGGTGGGAATGTGTACTGAATGTGTACTGACGTTATAAGTGAGAGGTGGAGGTACTGGTGGATGTGTACTGACACTATAAGGGATCTCTACCTGCAGTGACAGTCTGAGCTTCTCAAGTTCTTCCTCCAGAGATTTCTTCTCCTGTTCACAGGCCATTTTCATATCTGCCAGAGCAAGTATCATTACTGCTGGATATAACACAGATTGTATATACTACATAATTACTACTGAATATATAAAATATAATATATATAGTACTATACATATATTAGTATCACTTTTATTGGAGCCTAAAGGCTAACATTCATTATTAGTTATGTTAGTATTATTGCATTTCCATAGTACTTACTCTTGATGGACCTGTTATGCTCCTCCTCCTCCTGCTGTTTCTGCAGGAGCTCTGTCTCCTCCTGCTGCTTGTGTTTCAGCATCTCCTGAAGAACCTGCAGCTCCTTCTGCTTCTGCAACCTCAACTCCTTCAGCTGCTCCAACAAATTGTTCTCCAACTCCTCCTTCTCACACCGCAAACACTCCAATCGGGCCACAGGCCCCACTAGTGACACAGAACCACACACACACACACAGAGAGAGAGATAAACATGTATAAATGTATAAGAATTTGTGGATAAAATTATTATGAGATTATTTATAATCAAACGACTACACTACACAACCACATCTTCCTTTTATTTACATATTATACAGATATTTAGAGATATTTACATTTTATTTACCCGCGTGCGTCTCTCTTCTCCAAGGTAGCGGAGAGATATGAAAGGATAAAAGGGGAAAAGAATAAAATGCACGTCGGTTTTAAATTCGCAGGCTACCTGCGCTGAAGGCGTGGAAAACGAGCACGTGACGGAAAGGCTTCCGTACCCGATGGGTCCAAATCACATGCCCAGCAAAGTAGCCTTAAACCTGGACACACAATGGAGACCATTTGACCCTTTAAAATCATACTACAACCAGACTTCCAGGCCCAAGAGGTCACACAGTCATGCCCAGCAAAGTAGCTCTGGGCCTGGGCACACTTCACGCAGTTTGACCGTTTAAATAAAACTAGAAACAGACTTCCTGGCCCAAGAGGTCACACAGTCATGCCTGGGTCTGGGCACACTTCACGCAGTTTGACCCTTTAAATAATACTACAACCAGACACATACAGGTGCGCACATATACACAGATACACATTCTGTTTAATTTCTTCACATCTGCAGACTAGAGAAAGCTGAGGGTATAGTGTTAAACCAGGTACTACATAAACAGTATATAGTATATATACAGAGGATATAGTGTTAAACCAGGTACTACATACAGAGTATATAGTATACATACAGAGTATATAGTTTGACCAAAAGATCGTGCTGATCTTTGATCTCCTGGTTCTTCATCTCCAGCGCCACTTTCAGACTCATAATGTCCTCCTCTATGGGCTGGTATAACCCACACACACGAATCATCACTAAAGCCAGTACAATGGAAAGGTGGGAATGTGTACTGAATGTGTATTGACGTTATAAGTGAAAGGTGGAGGTACTGGTGGATGTGTACTGACACTATAAGGGATCTCTACCTGCAGTGACAGTCTGAGCTTCTCAAGTTCTTCCTCCAGAGATTTCTTCTCCTGTTCACAGGCCATTTTCATATCTGCCAGAGCAAGTATCATTACTGCTGGATATAACACAGATTGTATATACTACATAATTACTACTGAATATATAAAATATAATATATATAGTACTATACATATATTAGTATCACTTTTATTGGAGCCTAAAGGCTAACATTCATTATTAGTTATGTTAGTATTATTGCATTTCCATAGTACTTACTCTTGATGGACCTGTTATGCTCCTACTCCTCCTGCTGTTTCTGCAAGAGCTCTGTCTCCTCCTGCTGCTTGTGTTTCAGCATCTCCTGAAGAACCTGCAGCTCCTTCTGCTTCTGCAACCTCAACTCCTTCAGCTGCTCCAACAAACTGTTCTCAAACTCCTTCTCACACCGCAAACACTCCAATCGGGCCACAGGCCCCACTAGTGACACAGAACAACACACACACACACACACACAGACACACACACAGACACACACACACACAAAGAGAGAGATAAACATGTATAAATGTATAAGAATTTGTGGATAAAATTATTATGAGATTATTCATAATCAAACGACTACACTACACAACCACTTCTTCCTTTTATTTACATGTTATACAGATATTTACAGATATTTACATTTTATTTACCCGCGTGCGTCTCTCTTCTCCAAGGTAGCGGAGAGATATGAAAGGATAAAAGGGGAAAAGAATAAAATGCACGTCGGTTTTAATTTCGCAGGCTACCTGCGCTGAAGGCATGGAAAACGAGCACGTGACGGAAAGGCTTCCGTACCCGATGGGTCCAAATCACATGCCCAGCAAAGTAGCCTTAAACCTGGACACACAATGGAGACCATTTGACCCTTTAAAATCATATTACAACCAGACTTCCAGGCCCAAGAGGTCACACAGTCATGCACAGCAAAGTAGCTCTGGGCCTGGGCACACTTCACGCAGTTTGACCGTTTAAATAAAAGTAGAAACAGACTTCCTGGCCCAAGAGGTCACACAGTCATGCCCAGCAAGGATGCTTTAAACGTGGGCACACTTCAGACCGTTTCACTCTTTAAATCATTCAAAGCACCACATTTCAAGGCCCAAGAGGTCACAGAATCATGCCCATCAAAGTAGCTCTGCGCCTGGGCACACTTCACGCAGTTTGACCCTTTAAATAATACTACAACCAGACACATACAGGTGCGCACATATACACAGATACACATTCTGTTTAATTTCTTCACATCTGCAGACTAGAGTAAGCTGAGGGTATAGTGTTAAACCAGGTACTACATAAACAGTATATAGTATTTATACAGAGGATATAGTGTTAAACCAGGTACTATATAGAGAGTATATAGTTTGACCAAAAGATCGTGCTGATATTTGATCTCCTGGTTCTTCATCTCCAGTGCCACTTTCAGACTCATAATGTCCTCCTCTATGGGCTGGTATAACACACACACGAATCATCACTACAGCCAGTACAATGGAAAGGTGGGAATGTGTACTGAATGTGTACTGACGTTATAAGTGAAAGGTGGAGCTACTGGTGGATGTGTACTGACACTATAAGGGATCTCTACCTGCAGTGACAGTCTGAGCTTCTCAAGTTCTTCCTCCAGAGATTTCTTCTCCTGTTCACAGGCCATTTTCATATCTGCCAGAGCAAGTATCATTACTGCTGGATATAACACAGATTGTATATACTACATAATTACTACTGAATATATAAAATATAATATATATAGTACTATACATATATTAGTATCACTTTTATTGGAGCCTAAAGGCTAACATTCATTATTAGTTATGTTAGTATTATTGCATTTCCATAGTATTACTCTTGATGGACCTGTTATGCTCTTCCTCCTCCTGCTGTTTCTGCAGGAGCTCTGTCTCCTCCTGCTGCTTGTGTTTCAGCATCTCCTGAAGAACCTGCAGCTCCTTCTGCTTCTGCAACCTCAACTCCTTCAGCTGCTCCAACAAACTGTTCTCCAACTCCTCCTTCTCACACCGCAAACACTCCAATCGGGCCACAGGCCCCACTAGTGACACAGAACCACACACACACACACACACAGAGAGAGATAAACATGTATAAATGTATAAGAATTTGTGGATAAAATTATTATGAGATTATTTATAATGAAACGACTACACTACACAACCACTTCTTCCTTTTATTTACATATTATACAGATATTTAGAGATATTTACATTTTATTTACCCGCGTGCGTCTCTCTTCTCCAAGGTAGCGGAGAGATATGAAAGGATAAAAGGGGAAAAGAATAAAATGCACGTCGGTTTTAAATTCGCAGGCTACCTGCGCTGAAGGCGTGGAAAACGAGCACGTGACGGAAAGGCTTCCGTACCCGATGGGTCCAAATCACATGCCAAGCAAAGTAGCCTTAAACCTGGACACACAATGGAGACCATTTGACCCTTTAAAATCATACTACAACCAGACTTCCAGGCCCAAGAGGTCACACAGTCATGCCCAGCAAAGTAGCTCTGGGCCTGGGCACACTTCACGCAGTTTGACCGTTTAAATAAAAGTAGAAACAGACTTCCTGGCCCAAGAGGTCACACAGTCATGCCCAGCAAGGATGCTTTAAACGTGGGCACACTTCAGACCGTTTCACTCTTTAAATCATTCAAAGCACCACATTTCAAGGCCCAAGAGGTCACAGAATCATGCCCATCAAAGTAGCTCTGGGCCTGGGCACACTTCATGCAGTTTGACCCTTTAAATAATACTACAACCAGACACATACAGGTGCGCACATATACACAGATACACATTCTGTTTAATTTATTCACATCTGCAGACTAGAGTAAGCTGAGGGTATAGTGTTAAACCAGGTACTACATAAACAGTATATAGTATATATACAGAGGATATAATGTTAAACCAGGTACTACATACAGAGTATATAGTTTGACCAAAAGATCGTGCTGATCTTTGATCTCCTGGTTCTTCATCTCCAGCGCCACTTTCAGACTCATAATGTCCTCCTCTATGGGCTGGTATAACACACACACGAATCATCACTACAGCCAGTACAATGGAAAGGTGGGAATGTGTACTGAATGTGTACTGACGTTATAAGTGAAAAGTGGAGGTACTGGTGGATGTGTACTGACACTATAAGGGATCTCTACCTGCAGTGACAGTCTGAGCTTCTCAAGTTCTTCCTCCAGAGATTTCTTCTCCTGTTCACAGGCCATTTTCATATCTGCCAGAGCAAGTATCATTACTGCTGGATATAACACAGATTGTATATACTACATAATTACTACTGAATATATAAAATATAATATATATAGTACTATACATATATTAGTATCACTTTTATTGGAGCCTAAAGGCTAACATTCATTATTAGTTATGTTAGTATTATTGCATTTCCATAGTACTTACTCTTGATGGACCTGTTATGCTCCTCCTCCTCCTGCTGTTTCTGCAGGAGCTCTGTCTCCTCCTGCTGCTTGTGTTTCAGCATCTCCTGAAGAACCTGCAGCTCCTTCTGCTTCTGCAACCTCAACTCCTTCAGCTGCTCCAACAAATTGTTCTCCAACTCCTCCTTCTCACACCGCAAACACTCCAATCGGGCCACAGGCCCCACTAGTGACACAGAACCACACACACACACACACAGAGAGAGATAAACATGTATAAATGTATAAGAATTTGTGGATAAAATTATTATGAGATTATTTATAATGAAACGACTACACTACACAACCACTTCTTCCTTTTATTTACATATTATACAGATATTTAGAGATATTTACATTTTATTTACCCGCGTGCGTCTCTCTTCTCCAAGGTAGCGGAGAGATATGAAAGGATAAAAGGGGAAAAGAATAAAATGCACGTCGGTTTTAAATTCGCAGGCTACCTGCGCTGAAGGCGTGGAAAACGAGCACGTGACGGAAAGGCTTCCGTACCCGATGGGTCCAAATCACATGCCAAGCAAAGTAGCCTTAAACCTGGACACACAATGGAGACCATTTGACCCTTTAAAATCATACTACAACCAGACTTCCAGGCCCAAGAGGTCACACAGTCATGCCCAGCAAAGTAGCTCTGGGCCTGGGCACACTTCACGCAGTTTGACCGTTTAAATAAAAGTAGAAACAGACTTCCTGGCCCAAGAGGTCACACAGTCATGCCCAGCAAGGATGCTTTAAACGTGGGCACACTTCAGACCGTTTCACTCTTTAAATCATTCAAAGCACCACATTTCAAGGCCCAAGAGGTCACAGAATCATGCCCATCAAAGTAGCTCTGGGCCTGGGCACACTTCATGCAGTTTGACCCTTTAAATAATACTACAACCAGACACATACAGGTGCGCACATATACACAGATACACATTCTGTTTAATTTATTCACATCTGCAGACTAGAGTAAGCTGAGGGTATAGTGTTAAACCAGGTACTACATAAACAGTATATAGTATATATACAGAGGATATAGTGTTAAACCAGGTACTACATACAGAGTATATAGTTTGACCAAAAGATCGTGCTGATCTTTGATCTCCTGGTTCTTCATCTCCAGCGCCACTTTCAGACTCATAATGTCCTCCTCTATGGGCTGGTATAACACACACACGAATCATCACTACAGCCAGTACAATGGAAAGGTGGGAATGTGTACTGAATGTGTACTGACGTTATAAGTGAAAGGTGGAGCTACTGGTGGATGTGTACTGACACTATAAGGGATCTCTACCTGCAGTGACAGTCTGAGCTTCTCAAGTTCTTCCTCCAGAGATTTCTTCTCCTGTTCACAGGCCATTTTCATATCTACCAGAGCAAGTATCATTACTGCTGGATATAACACAGATTGTATATACTACATAATTACTACTGAATATATAAAATATAATATATATAGTACTATACATATATTAGTATCACTTTTATTGGAGCCTAAAGGCTAACATTCATTATTAGTTATGTTAGTATTATTGCATTTCCATAGTACTTACTCTTGATGGACCTGTTATGCTCCTCCTCCTCCTGCTGTTGCTGCAGGAGCTCTGTCTCCTCTTGCTGCTTGTGTTTCAGCATCTCCTGAAGAACCTGCAGCTCTTTCTGCTTCTGCAACCTCAACTCCTTCAGCTGCTCCAACAAATTGTTCTCCAACTCCTCCTTCTCACACCGCAAACACTCCAATCGGGCCACAGGCCCCACTAGTGACACAGAACCACACACACACACACAGAGAGAGAGATAAACATGTATAAATGTATAAGAATTTGTGGATAAAATTATTATGAGATTATTTATAATCAAACGACTACACTACACAACCACATCTTCCTTTTATTTACATATTATACAGATATTTAGAGATATTTACATTTTATTTACCCGCGTGCGTCTCTCTTCTCCAAGGTAGCGGAGAGATATGAAAGGATAAAAGGGGAAAAGAATAAAATGCACGTCGGTTTTAAATTCGCAGGCTACCTGCGCTGAAGGCGTGGAAAACGAGCACGTGACGGAAAGGCTTCCGTACCCGATGGGTCCAAATCACATGCCCAGCAAAGTAGCCTTAAACCTGGACACACAATGGAGACCATTTGACCCTTTAAATAATACTACAACCAGACACATACAGGTGCGCACATATACACAGATACACATTCTGTTTAAATTTCTTCACATCTGCAGACTAGAGTAAGCTGAGGGTATAGTGTTAAACCAGGAACTACATAAACAGTATATAGTATATATACAGAGGATATAGTGTTAAACCAGGTACTACATAAAGAGTATATAGTATACATACAGAGTATATAGTTTGACCAAAAGATCGTGCTGATCTTTGATCTCCTGGTTCTTCATCTCCAGCGCCACTTTCAGACTCATAAAGTCCTCCTCTATGGGCTGGTATAACACACAGACGAATCATATCTACAGCCAGTACAATGGAAAGGTGGGAATGTGTACTGAATGTGTACTGACGTTATAAGTGAAAGGTGGAGGTACTGGTGGATGTGTACTGACACTATAAGGGATCTCTACCTGCAGTCACAGTCTGAGCTTCTCAAGTTCTTCCTCCAGAGATTTCTTCTCCTGTTCACAGGCCATTTTCATATCTGCCAGAGCAAGTATCATTACTGCTGGATATAACACAGATTGTATATACTACATAATTACTACTGAATATATAAAATATAATATATATAGTACTATACATATATTAGTATCACTTTTATTGGAGCCTAAAGGCTAACATTCATTATTAGTTATGTTAGTATTATTGCATTTCCATAGTACTTACTCTTGATGGACCTGTTATGCTCCTCCTCCTCTTGCTGTTTCTGCAGGAGCTCTGTCTCCTCCTGCTGCTTGTGTTTCAGCATCTCCTGAAGAACCTGCAGCTCCTTCTGCTTCTGCAACCTCAACTCCTTCAGCTGCTCCAACAAATTGTTCTCCAACTCCTCCTTCTCACACCGCAAACACTCCAATCGGGCCACAGGCCCCACTAGTGACACAGAACCACACACACACACACACAGAGAGAGATAAACATGTATAAATGTATAAGAATTTGTGGATAAAATTATTATGAGATTATTTATAATCAAACGACTACACTACACAACCACATCTTCCTTTTATTTACATATTATACAGATATTTAGAGATATTTACATTTTATTTACCTGCGTGCGTCTTTCTTCTCCAAGGTAGCGGAGAGATATGAAAGGATAAAAGGGGAAAAGAATAAAATGCACGTCGGTTTTAAATTCGCAGGCTACCTGCGCTGAAGGCGTGGAAAACGAGCACGTGACGGAAAAGCTTGCGTACCCGATGGGTCCAAATCACATGCCCAGCAAAGTAGCCTTAAACCTGGACACACAATGGAGACCATTTGAGCCTTTAAAATCATACTACAACCAGACTTCCAGGCACAAGAGGTCACACAGTCATGCCCAGCAAAGTAGGTCTGGGCCTGGGCACACTTCACGCAGTTTGACCGTTTAAATAAAACTAGAAACAGACTTCCTGGCCCAAGAGGTCACACAGTCATGCCCAGCAAAGTAGCTCTGGGCCTGGGCACACTTCAATCACTTTGTGCCTTTAAATCATACTACTACTACCACCAGACTTCCAGGGCCTAGAGGTCACACAGTCATGCACAGCAAAGTAGCTCTGGGCCTGGGCACACTTCATGCAGTTTGACCCTTTAAATAATACTACAACCAGACACATACAGGTGCGCACATATACACAGATACACATTCTGTTTAATTTCTTCACATCTGCAGACTAGAGTAAGCTGAGGGTATAGTGTTAAACCAGGTACTACATAAACAGTATATAGTATATATACAGAGGATATAGTGTTAAACCAGGTACTACATACAGAGTATATAGTATACATACAGAGTATATAGTTTGACCAAAAGATCGTGCTGATCTTTGATCTCCTGGTTCTTCATCTCCAGCGCCACTTTCAGACTCATAATGTCCTCCTCTATGGGCTGGTATAACACACACTCGAATCATCACTACAGCCAGTACAATGGAAAGGTGGGAATGTGTACTGAATGTGTACTGACGTTATAAGTGAAAGGTGGAGCTACTGGTGGATGTGTACTGACACTATAAGGGATCTCTACCTGCAGTGACAGTCTGAGCTTCTCAAGTTCTTCCTCCAGAGATTTCTTCTCCTGTTCACAGGCCATTTTCATATCTGCCAGAGCAAGTATCATTACTGCTGGATATAACACAGATTGTATATACTACATAATTACTACTGAATATATAAAATATAATATATATATTACTATACATATATTAGTATCACTTTTATTGGAGCCTAAAGGCTAACATTCATTATTAGTTATGTTAGTATTATTGCATTTCCATAGTACTTACCCTTGAGGGACCTGTTATGCTCCTCCTCCTCCTGCTGTTTCTGCAGGAGCTCTGTCTCCTCCTGCTGCTTGTGTTTCAGCATCTCCTGAAGAACCTGCAGCTCCTTCTGCTTCTGCAACCTCAACTCCTTCAGCTGCTCCAACAAACTGTTCTCCAACTCCTCCTTCTCACACCGCAAACACTCCAATCGGGCCACAGGCCCCACTAGTGACACAGAACCACACACACGCACACACAGACACACACACACACACACACACACACAAAGAGAGAGATAAACATGTATAAATGTATAAGAATTTGTGGATAAAATTATTATGAGATTATTTATAATGAAACGACTACACTACACAACCACTTCTTCCTTTTATTTACATATTATACAGATATTTACAGATATTTACATTTTATTTCCCAGCGTGCGTCTCTCTTCTCCAAGGTAGCGGAGAGATATGAAAGGATAAAAGGGGAAAAGAATAAAATGCACGTCGGTTTTAAATTCGCAGGCTACCTGCGCTGAAGGCGTGGAAAACGAGCACGTGACGGAAAGGCTTCCGTACCCGATGGGTCCAAATCACATGCCCAGCAAAGTAGCCTTAAACCTGGACACACAATGGAGACCATTTGACCCTTTAAATAATACTACAACCAGACACATACAGGTGCGCACATATACACAGATACACATTCTGTTTAAATTTCTTCACATCTGCAGACTAGAGTAAGCTGAGGGTATAGTGTTAAACCAGGAACTACATAAACAGTATATAGTATATATACAGAGGATATAGTGTTAAACCAGGTACTACATACAGAGTATATAGTATACATACAGAGTATATAGTTTGACCAAAAGATCGTGCTGATCTTTGATCTCCTGGTTCTTCATCTCCAGCGCCACTTTCAGACTCATAATGTCCTCCTCTATGGGCTGGTATAACCCACACACACGAATCATCACTACAGCCAGTACAATGGAAAGGTGGGAATGTGTACTGAATGTGTACTGACGTTATAAGTGAAAGGTGGAGGTACTGGTGGATGTGTACTGACACTATAAGGGATCTCTACCTGCAGTGACAGTCTGAGCTTCTCAAGTTCTTCCTCCAGAGATTTCTTCTCCTGTTCACAGGCCATTTTCATATCTGCCAGAGCAAGTATCATTACTGCTGGATATAACATAGATTGTATATACTACATAATTACTACTGAATATATAAAATATAATATATATAGTACTATACATATATTAGTATCACTTTTATTGGAGCCTAAAGGCTAGCATTCATTATTAGTTATGTTAGTATTATTGCATTTCCATAGTACTTACTCTTGATGGACCTGTTATGCTCCTCCTCCTCCTGCTGTTTCTGCAGGAGCTCTGTCTCCTCCTGCTGCTTGTGTTTCAGCATCTCCTGAAGAACCTGCAGCTCCTTCTGCTTCTGCAACCTCAACTCCTTCAGCTGCTCCAACAAACTGTTCTCCAACTCCTCATTCCTCATTCTCACACCGCAAACACTCCAATCGGGCCACAGGCCCCACTAGTGACACAGAACCACACACACACACACACACACACAAAGAGAGAGATAAACATGTATAAATGTATAAGAATTTGTGGATAAAATTATTATGAGATTATTTATAATCAAACGACTACACTACACAACCACATCTTCCTTTTATTTACATATTATACAGATATTTAGAGATATTTACATTTTATTTACCCGCGTGCGTCTCTCTTCTCCAAGGTAGCGGAGAGATATGAAAGGATAAAAGGGGAAAAGAATAAAATGCACGTCGGTTTTAAATTCGCAGGCTACCTGCGCTGAAGGCGTGGAAAACGAGCACGTGACGGAAAGGCTTCCGTACCCGATGGGTCCAAATCACATGCCCAGCAAAGTAGCCTTAAACCTGGACACACAATGGAGACCATTTGACCCTTTAAAATCATACTACAACCAGACTTCCAGGCCCAAGAGGTCACACAGTCATGCCCAGCAAAGTAGCTCTGGGCCTGGGCACACATGACGCAGTTTGACCGTTTAAATAAAACTAAACCAGACACATACAGGTCGGCACATATACACAGATACACATTCTGTTTAATTTCTTCACATCTGCAGACTAGAGTAAGCTGAGGGTATAGTGTTAAACCAGGTACTACATAAACAGTATATAGTATATATTCAGAGGATATAGTGTTAAACCAGGTACTACATACAGAGTATATAGTATACATACAGAGTATATAGTTTGACCAAAAGATCGTGCTGATCTTTGATCTCCTGGTTCTTCATCTCCAGCGCTACTTTCAGACTCATAATGTCCTCCTCTATGGGCTGGTATAAAACACACACGAATCATCACTACAGCCAGTACAATGGAAAGGTGGGAATGTGTACTGAATGTGTACTGACGTTATAAGTGAAAGGTGGAACTACTGGTGGATGTGTACTGACACTATAAGGGATCTCTACCTGCAGTGACAGTCTGAGCTTCTCAAGTTCTTCCTCCAGAGATTTCTTCTCCTGTTCACAGGCCATTTTCATATCTGCCAGAGCAAGTATCATTACTGCTGGATATAACACAGATTGTATATACTACATAATTACTACTGAATATATAAAATATAATATATATAGTACTATACATATATTAGTGTCACTTTTATTGGAGCCTAAAGGCTAACATTCATTATTAGTTATGTTAGTATTATTGCATTTCCATAGTACTTACTCTTGATGGACCTGTTATGCTCCTCCTCCTCCTGCTGTTTCTGCAGGAGCTCTGTCTCCTCCTGCTGCTTGTGTTTCAGCATCTCCTGAAGAACCTGCAGCTCCTTCTGCAACCTCAACTCCTTCAGCTGCTCCAACAAACTGTTCTCCAACTCCTCCTTCTCACACCGCAAACACTCCAATCGGGCCACAGGCCCCACTAGTGACACAGAACCATACACACACACACACAGACACACACGCACACACACAGAGAGAGATAAACATGTATAAATGTATAAGAATTTGTGGATAAAATTACTATGAGATTATTTATAATCAAACGACTACACTATACAACCACATCTTCCTTTTATTTACATATTATACAGACATTTAGAGATATTTACATTTTATTTACCCACGTGCGTCTCTCTTCTCCAAGGTAGCAGAGAGATATTAAAGGATAAAAGGGGAAAAGAATAAAATGCACGTCGGTTTTAAATTCGCAGGCTACCTGCGCTGAAGGCGTGGAAAACGAGCACGTGACGGAAAGGCTTCCGTACCCGATGGGTCCAAATCACATGCCCAGCAAAGTAGCCTTAAACCTGGACACACAATGGAGACCATTTGACCCTTTAAAATCATACTACAACCAGACTTCCAGGCCCAAGAGGTCACATAGTCATTCCCAGCAAAGTAGCTCTGGGCCTGGGCACACTTCACGCAGTTTGACCCTTTAAATAATACTACAACCAGACACATACAGGTGGGCACATATACACAGATACACATTCTGTTTAATTTCTTCACATCTGCAGACTAGAGTAAGCTGAGGGTATAGTGTTAAACCAGGTACTACATAAACAGTATATAGTATATATACAGAGGATATAGTGTTAAACCAGGTACTACATACAGAGTATATAGTATACATACAGAGTATATAGTTTGACCAAAAGATCGTGCTGATCTTTGATCTCCTGGTTCTTCATCTCCAGCGCTACTTTCAGACTCATAATGTCCTCCTCTATGGGCTGGTACAAAACACACACGAATCATCACTACAGCCAGTACAATGGAAAGGTGGGAATGTGTACTGAATGTGTACTGACGTTATAAGTGAAAGGTGGAGCTACTGGTGGATGTGTACTGACACTATAAGGGATCTCTACCTGCAGTGACAGTCTGAGCTTCTCAAGTTCTTCCTCCAGAGATTTCTTCTCCTGTTCACAGGCCATTTTCATATCTGCCAGAGCAAGTATCATTACTGCTGGATATAACACAGATTGTATATACTACATAATTACTACTGAATATATAAAATATAATATATATAGTACTATACATATATTAGTGTCACTTTTATTGGAGCCTAAAGGCTAACATTCATTATTAGTTATGTTAGTATTATTGCATTTCCATAGTACTTACTCTTGATGGACCTGTTATGCTCCTCCTCCTCCTGCTGTTTCTGCAGGAGCTCTGTCTCCTCCTGCTGCTTGTGTTTCAGCATCTCCTGAAGAACCTGCAGCTCCTTCTGCAACCTCAACTCCTTCAGCTGCTCCAACAAACTGTTCTCCAACTCCTCCTTCTCACACCGCAAACACTCCAATCGGGCCACAGGCCCCACTAGTGACACAGAACCACACACACACACACACACACACACACACACAGAAAGAGAGAGATAAACATGTATAAATGTATAAGAATTTGAGGATAAAATTATTATGAGATTATTTATAATCAAACGACTACACTATACAACCACTTCTTCCTTTTATTTAGATATTATACAGATATGTACAGATATTTACATTTTATTTACCCGCGTGCGTCTCTCTTCTCCAAGGTAGCGGAGAGATATGAAAGGATAAAAGGGGAAAAGAATAAAATGCACGTCGGTTTTAAATTCGCAGGCTACCTGCGCTGAAGGCGTGGAAAACGAGCACGTGACGGAAAGGCTTCCGTACCCGATGGGTCCAAATCACATGCCCAGCAAAGTAGCCTTAAACCTGGACACACAATGGAGACCATTTGACCCTTTAAAATCATACTACAACCAGACTTCCAGGCCCAAGAGGTCACACAGTCATGCCCAGCAAAGTAGCTCTGGGCCTGGGCACACATGACGCAGTTTGACCGTTTAAATAAAACTAAACCAGACACATACAGGTGTGCACATATACACAGATACACATTCTGTTTAATTGCTTCACATCTGCAGACTAGAGTAAGCTGAGGGTATAGTGTTAAACCAGGTACTACATAAACAGTATATAGTATATATACAGAGGATATAGTGTTAAACCAGGTACTACATACAGAGTATATAGTATACATACAGAGTATATAGTTTGACCAAAAGATCGTGCTGATCTTTGATCTCCTGGTTCTTCATCTCCAGCGCTACTTTCAGACTCATAATGTCCTCCTCTATGGGCTGGTATAACACACACACGAATCATCACTACAGCCAGTACAATGGAAAGGTGGGAATGTGTACTGAATGTGTACTGACGTTATAAGTGAAAGGTGGAGGTACTGGTGGATGTGTACTGACACTATAAGGGATCTCTACCTGCAGTGACAGTCTGAGCTTCTCAAGTTCTTCCTCCAGAGATTTCTTCTCCTGTTCACAGGCCATTTTCATATCTGCCAGAGCAAGTATCATTACTGCTGGATATAACACAGATTGTATATACTACATAATTACTACTGAATATATAAAATATAATATATATAGTACTATACATATATTAGTATCACTTTTATTGGAGCCTAAAGGCTAACATTCATTATTAGTTATGTTAGTATTATTGCATTTCCATAGTACTTACTCTTGATGGACCTGTTATGCTCCTCCTCCTCCTGCTGTTTCTGCAGGAGCTCTGTCTCCTCTTGCTGCTTGTGTTTCAGCATCTCCTGAAGAACCTGCAGCTCTTTCTGCTTCTGCAACCTCAACTCCTTCAGCTGCTCCAACAAATTGTTCTCCAACTCCTCCTTCTCACACTGCAAACACTCCAATCGGGCCACAGGCCCCACTAGTGACACAGAACCACACACACACACACACAGACACACACACACACACAGAGAGAGAGATAAACATGTATAAATGTATAAGAATTTGTGGATAAAATTACTATGAGATTATTTATAATCAAACGACTACACTATACAACCACATCTTCCTTTTATTTACATATTATACAGACATTTAGAGATATTTACATTTTATTTACCCGCGTGCGTCTCTCTTCTCCAAGGTAGCAGAGAGATATGAAAAGATAAAAGGGGAAAAGAATAAAATGCACGTCGGTTTTAAATTCGCAGGCTACCTGCGCTGAAGGCGTGGAAAACCAGCACGTGACGGAAAGGCTTCCGTACCCGATGGGTCCAAATCACATGCCCAGCAAAGTAGCCTTAAACCTGGACACACAATGGAGACCATTTGACCCTTTAAAATCATACTACAACCAGACTTCCAGGCCCAAGAGGTCACATAGTCATTCCCAGCAAAGTAGCTCTGGGCCTGGGCACACTTCACGCAGTTTGACCCTTTAAATAATACTACAACCAGACACATACAGGTGGGCACATATACACAGATACACATTCTGTTTAATTTCTTCACATCTGCAGACTAGAGTAAGCTGAGGGTATAGTGTTAAACCAGGTACTACATAAACAGTATATAGTATATATACAGAGGATATAGTGTTAAACCAGGTACTACATACAGAGTATATAGTATACATACAGAGTATATAGTTTGACCAAAAGATCGTGCTGATCTTTGATCTCCTGGTTCTTCATCTCCAGCGCCACTTTCAGACTCAATGTCCTCCTCTATGGGCTGGTATAACACACACAAAAATCATCACTACAGCCAGTACAATGGAAAGGTGGGAATGTGTACTGAATGTGTACTGACGTTATAAGTGAAAGGTGGAGCTACTGGTGGATGTGTACTGACACTATAAGGGATCTCTACCTGCAGTGACAGTCTGAGCTTCTCAAGTTCTTCCTCCAGAGATTTCTTCTCCTGTTCACAGGCCATTTTCATATCTGCCAGAGCAAGTATCATTACTGCTGGATATAACACAGATTGTATATACTACATAATTACTACTGAATATACAAAATATAATATATATAGTACTATACATATATTAGTATCACTTTTATTGGAGCCTAAAGGCTAACATTCATTATTAGTTATGTTAGTATTATTGCATTTCCATAGTACTTACTCTTGATGGACCTGTTATGCTCCTCCTCCTCCTGCTGTTTCTGCAGGAGCTCAGTCTCCTCCTGCTGCTTGTGTTTCAGCATCTCCTGAAGAACCTGCAGCTCCTTCTGCTTCTGCAACCTCAACTCCTTCAGCTGCTCCAACAAATTGTTCTCCAACTCCTCCTTCTCACACCGCAAACACTCCAATCGGGCCACAGGCCCCACTAGTGACACAGAACCCCACACACACACACAGAGAGATAAACATGTATAAATGTATAAGAATTTGTGGATAAAATTATTATGAGATTATTTATAATCAAACGACTACACTTCACAACCACTTCTTCCTTTTATTTACATATTATACAGATATTTACAGATATTTACCCGTGTGCGTCTCTCTTCTCCAAGGTAGCGGAGAGATATGAAAGGATAAAAGGGGAAAAGAATAAAATGCACGTCGGTTTTAAATTCGCAGGCTACCTGCGCTGAAGGCGTGGAAAACGAGCACGTAACGGACAGGCTTCCGTACCCGATGGGTCCAAATCACATGCCCAGCAAAGTAGCCTTAAACCTGGACACACAATGGAGACCATTTGACCCTTTAAAATCATACTACAACCAGACTTCCAGGCCCAAGAGGTCACACAGTCATGCCCAGCAAAGTAGCTCTGGGCCTGGGCACACTTCACGCAGTTTGACCCTTTAACCAAAACTAGAAACAGACCTGCAAGCCCCGGAGCTCACAGAATCATACCCAGTAAAGTAGCTAGCTAGCTTTCAGCTCAGTAACCGTAGCTAGCTAGCTAGCTATCAGCTCAGTAAACCATACAATCAAATGTCCACCAAGCATTTAAACCGCAAGCATTTAAACCACTAGATACCGCTAGTTACCGGCTGCACGGTTAACAGTGCAAAGCCATTACCAAGCTACCTAGCTAGCTAGCTAGCTACCGGAAGCACTTTTAACAGTGCAAAGTCAGTAGCTAGCTAGTAGTAGCTACTGTAGCTAGCTAGCTACCGGAAGCACTTTTAACAGTGCAAAGTCAGTAGCTAGCTAGTAGTAGCTACTGTAGCTAGCTAGCTAGCTACTGACTTTGCACTGTTAACCTTGCAGCCGGTAGCTCGCTAGCTAGCTAGCAGCTCAGTAACCGTACAAATTCGCCTGCTGCTGAAAACTGTCAAGTTGTATTTATAGCTTTCGTTTTAGTTCTCTCAGCTTACTTATTTGGTTTTTTTGTGTGTGTGTTTTTTTCAGGGAAGTTTAATAATTTCTTAGAAATCTTGGAACATTTTGCCAGTTGGCATCTAGGAAAGCCTTTCTGCCCACAGACAATAAACACAAGCCAGAATTCCTCAAACAGGAATGAATCTACTAATTTAGTAACATTTCAGGCACATGAGTGGAGGAACTAGCAAATTCTAAATGATGAAATCGAAGCTGATAAAAATCCATGAAAATATAAACTGGTCATGAAAAAATGCTTGTGAATTGAAAATGTAAGTGATAGGATTAAAACAGTCTTGATTTGATATATTTTTAAAAATCAAATATCAAGTTTGATCATTCATGACCAAGGGAGTTTCTATGAGGGTGTAAACAACAAATGCATGTGAACTAAATACTACAGTGGTATATAATTAAATAATTGGAATAACTTTGTGTCACGTCATTTAACGTTTAACTCAAGCCGTTTGTGTTACCGGACTCTTTTATCACTTAACATTAGTAACTGTTTTAGTTGCCTTGTTTATCCAATAACATTCATTAATTAATCAATCCATGGTTTAACCCAAGCAATTTTCGTTACTTCCGCCTCTCGACGCAAAAATGTCAATCAGAACGTTGCGCCCGCAAACTTCAAATAAACGATAAATAAGGCAAGTAATAAAAATGGATAAAGTTGAAAGATAAGTTGATTAAACTTGAGTCAAATAAAACTACTTATCAGTCAAAACGTCAATTCATATGCATTTTATTGACTCAAAATTTAATTTACGTGCATTTTAATCAGCCATATTTTTGGTGTATAGACCTGAGTTTTGTCGTTGAAGAGAATAAAAGAATCCGTCGTGTAAACTTACGCCATCTGCAGGCTGAGATGGTGTTGGGTTGACCCGGATGTGACGTTTGCCAAGCTGATGACATATCACGATATTAATTGTGAGATTTCCTTACCATCTTTGCTCTTCGCAGAAGGGCACAGTGCGGTTTACAGGGCACAGTTTGACCGTTTAAATAATACTACAACCAGACTTCCAGGCACAAGAGGTCACACAGTCATGCCCAGCAAGGTTGCTTTAAACGTGGGCACACTTCAGACCGTTTCACTCTTTAAATCGTTCAAAGCACCAGATTTCAAGGCCCAAGAGGTCACAGAATCATGCCCAGCAAAGTAGCTCTGGGCCTGGGCACACTTCATGCAGTTTGACCCTTTAAATAATACTACAACCAGACTTCCAGGCACAAGAGGTCACACAGTCATGCCCAGCAAAGTAGCTCTGGGCATGGGCACACTTCATGCAGTTTGACCCTTTAAATAATACTACAACCAGACTTCCAGGCACAAGAGGTCACACAGTCATGCACAGCAAAGTAGTGCTGGGCCAGGGCACACTTCATGTACTTTGTGCCTTTAAATAATACTACAACCAGACTTCCAAGCCGAAGAGGTCACAGAGTCATGCCCAGCAAAGTCGCTATGGGCCTGGGCAGACCATGCAATTTGACCCTTTAACCAAAACTAGAAACAGAACTCAAAGCCCAGGAGGTCACAGAATCATGCCCATCAAAGTAGCTCTGGGCCTGTGTACACTTCAGGCCATTTCACCTTTTATATAATGGAAACACCAGACCTCCAGGCCCAAGAGGTCACACAGTCATGCCCAGAAAAGTAACTCTGGGCCTATACACACTTCACGCAGTTTGACCGTTTAAATAAAACTAGAAACAGACTTCCTGGCCCAAGAGGTCACACAGTCATGCCCAGCAAAGTAGCCTTAAACCTGGACACACAATGGAGACCATTTGACCCTTTAAAATCATACTACAACCAGACTTCCAGGCCCAAGAGGTCACACAGTCATGCCCAGCAAAGTAGCTCTGGGCCTGGGCACACTTCACGCAGTTTGACCGTTTAAATAAAACTAGAAACAGACTTCCTGGCCCAAGAGGTCACACAGTCATGCCCAGCAAAGTAGCCTTAAACCTGGACACACAATGGAGACCATTTGACCCTTTAAAATCATACTACAACCAGACTTCCAGGCCCAAGAGGTCACACAGTCATGCCCAGCAAAGTAGCTCTGGGCCTGGGCACACTTCACGCAGTTTGACCGTTTAAATAAAACTAGAAACAGACTTCCTGGCCCAAGAGGTCACACAGTCATGCCCATCAAAGTAGCTCTGGGCCTGGGCACACTTCACACAGTTTGACCCTTTAAATAATACTACAACCAGACACATACAGGTGCGCACATATACACAGATACACATTCTGTTTAATTTCTTCACATCTGGAGACTAGAGTAAGCTGAGGGTATAATGTTAAACCAGGTACTATGTAAACAGTATATAGTTTTACCAAAAGATCGTGCTGATCTTTGATCTCCTGGTTCTTTATCTCCAGCCACTTTCAGACTCATGTCCTCCTCTATGGGCTGGTATAACACACACACACACACACACACACACACACACACACACACACACACACACACACACACACACACACACACACACACACACACACACACACACACAGACAAACAGAAAGACACACAGACATATGAAATTAGCAAGCCATATAGTGTAGAAATAGATTGATGTTATTCAGGGACCTCATTTATAAAACTTTGTGGATTCCAAAGTGAAAGTGTGTGTATTCTGCACAAATAACAGGAAATGGCATATACCCCCCAAAAACTTAGATTTCTAAAGCCTCGAATATGAATTATTGGGAGATAGAGGCGACAATGCAGCGCTAAAGACAAAAAAGGAATTTTAACCACAGGTATGAGTGCCAGCACCAGCAACCGCAGGTGTGAGTGGCATTATATTTACATTTACCCTCCACATCCTTTGTGTCTGTGTATTCGTCCTCGATGCGTCCAGCACACCAGCTCCAGAAACGCCTCATTTTTCCTCTGTCCTCTTCAGTGTCTTTCCACAGACTGATCTGTAAAGGTGTTCATGGGATTCCCCTCACGTGTGACATCGGGCCACAGGACATATGGGGTTCTAAAGTTCCAAGAGCGTAGATGAGTTGTTTTTCTTTGAATTTCCTAATTTCATTGCTGCCATAGCAACAACTGGCAATGCAAACAGACGTGTCATTAATGCAGTGACTCTACCTCAACCTGGATTGATCAACCATGTACGGCTCACCGGAGACTGTGATACGTATAACATCCCAAAGTGTACTTAATTCTGAGCAAAATCTAACTAGCCTCATTACTGCTGAACTATGAGGGGCCATTTAGGGAGAAATCAGGGAAACACTACTTGTACATACATATGAAACATTTTCACATAAATAGCCTACTACTTACATTTGTGTATAATAATTTAAACTCGCATATACACGCACTTGCCCACTCAATCTCTGGTGCGTAAACAAAGAGTTGCACTATGCTTATGTTGGTATGGGGGTGTCTGTGTGTATATAACAATTTTCAGTGCGCCCGGAAGTCATTTCATTGTCATTTCAAGGCAGATATTTAACATGTGTACAGTGCGTATAATAGACAGAGGAAGACTGTTGAACTATTAATATTAGGACGGTTATTGACATCTGTGTAATGAGTAGTGCTTCTCTTAATGACAACTGTAACTGTTTTCCCATATAGAATTGTGTGCCTTATATTGTTTGGAGGAACTTTTTCTTCTCATTTAGAAATATGTGGACTAAGTGCTCAGATTGTCTTATTACTTATTATGCTCAGTCTCACCATTTTTGGCAGATTTCACCACGTTATTACGAACGTGGATACGTTATCTTATAATTATAAGCAGTGTGAGATGTGAAGCTAAGCGAAGCACATGTGCAGAATTTCTAACAATAGTCTGTTTTGTATAGCCTGGCTAACTGACCAATCAGTGAAATTAAATGTGGTTGCTGAGCCTGTTGCAGCTGGGTCAATTTAATTTGATTTCATTGTGTTTAATTTTAAACTCAGCTGCGTGCCATGAGACACAAGTTAATCTGAGCATTTTTTGTTCTAACGCCGACTTAACCTAGCCATGTTTTACAGTTATCTTGAAATAATTGAGGTTCATCGCTAGAGGGTGCTGTTCATCTTTTTTTTTCTTTTTTTCTATTATTGATCAGGAAAAAACGATAAAACAGAGAATTTGTGGATAAAATTATTATGAGATTATTTATAATCAAATGACTACACTACACAACCACTTCTTCCTTTTATTTACATATTATACAGATATTTACATTTTATTTACTCGTGTGCGTCTCTCTTCTCCAATGTAGCGGAGAGATATGAAAGGATAAAAGGGGAAAAGAATAAAATGCACGTCGGTTTTAAATTCGCAGGCTACCTGCGCTGAAGGCGTGGAAAACGAGCACGTGACGGAAAAGCTTCCGTACCCGATGGGTCCAAATCACATGCCCAGCAAAGTAGCCTTAAACCTGGACACACAATGGAGACCATTTGACCCTTTAAAATCATACTACAACCAGACTTCCAGGCACAAGAGGTCACACAGTCATGCCCAGCAAAGTAGGTCTGGGCCTGGGCACACTTCACGCAGTTTGACCGTTTAAATAAAACTAGAAACAGACTTCCTGGCCCAAGAGGTCACACAGTCATGCCCAGCAAAGTAGCTCTGGGCCTGGGCACACTTCAATCACTTTGTGCCTTTAAATCATACTACTACTACCACCAGACTTCCAGGGCCTAGAGGTCACACAGTCATGCACAGCAAAGTAGCTCTGGGCCTGGGCACACTTCATGCAGTTTGACCCTTTAAATAATACTACAACCAGACACATACAGGTGGGCACATATACACAGATACACATTCTGTTTAATTTCTTCACATCTGCAGACTAGAGTAAGCTGAGGGTATAGTGTTAAACCAGGTACTACATAAACAGTATATAGTATATATACAGAGGATATAGTGTTAAACCAGGTACTACATACAGAGTATATAGTATACATACAGAGTATATAGTTTGACCAAAAGATCGTGCTGATCTTTGATCTCCTGGTTCTTCATCTCCAGCGCCACTTTCAGACTCAATGTCCTCCTCTATGGGCTGGTATAACACACACAAAAATCATCACTACAGCCAGTACAATGGAAAGGTGGGAATGTGTACTGAATGTGTACTGACGTTATAAGTGAAAGGTGGAGCTACTGGTGGATGTGTACTGACACTATAAGGGATCTCTACCTGCAGTGACAGTCTGAGCTTCTCAAGTTCTTCCTCCAGAGATTTCTTCTCCTGTTCACAGGCCATTTTCATATCTGCCAGAGCAAGTATCATTACTGCTGGATATAACACAGATTGTATATACTACATAATTACTACTGAATATACAAAATATAATATATATAGTACTATACATATATTAGTATCACTTTTATTGGAGCCTAAAGGCTAACATTCATTATTAGTTATGTTAGTATTATTGCATTTCCATAGTACTTACTCTTGATGGACCTGTTATGCTCCTCCTCCTCCTGCTGTTTCTGCAGGAGCTCAGTCTCCTCCTGCTGCTTGTGTTTCAGCATCTCCTGAAGAACCTGCAGCTCCTTCTGCTTCTGCAACCTCAACTCCTTCAGCTGCTCCAACAAATTGTTCTCCAACTCCTCCTTCTCACACCGCAAACACTCCAATCGGGCCACAGGCCCCACTAGTGACACAGAACCCCACACACACACACAGAGAGATAAACATGTATAAATGTATAAGAATTTGTGGATAAAATTATTATGAGATTATTTATAATCAAACGACTACACTTCACAACCACTTCTTCCTTTTATTTACATATTATACAGATATTTACAGATATTTACCCGTGTGCGTCTCTCTTCTCCAAGGTAGCGGAGAGATATGAAAGGATAAAAGGGGAAAAGAATAAAATGCACGTCGGTTTTAAATTCGCAGGCTACCTGCGCTGAAGGCGTGGAAAACGAGCACGTAACGGACAGGCTTCCGTACCCGATGGGTCCAAATCACATGCCCAGCAAAGTAGCCTTAAACCTGGACACACAATGGAGACCATTTGACCCTTTAAAATCATACTACAACCAGACTTCCAGGCCCAAGAGGTCACACAGTCATGCCCAGCAAAGTAGCTCTGGGCCTGGGCACACTTCACGCAGTTTGACCCTTTAACCAAAACTAGAAACAGACCTGCAAGCCCCGGAGCTCACAGAATCATACCCAGTAAAGTAGCTAGCTAGCTTTCAGCTCAGTAACCGTAGCTAGCTAGCTAGCTATCAGCTCAGTAAACCATACAATCAAATGTCCACCAAGCATTTAAACCGCAAGCATTTAAACCACTAGATACCGCTAGTTACCGGCTGCACGGTTAACAGTGCAAAGCCATTACCAAGCTACCTAGCTAGCTAGCTAGCTACCGGAAGCACTTTTAACAGTGCAAAGTCAGTAGCTAGCTAGTAGTAGCTACTGTAGCTAGCTAGCTACCGGAAGCACTTTTAACAGTGCAAAGTCAGTAGCTAGCTAGTAGTAGCTACTGTAGCTAGCTAGCTAGCTACTGACTTTGCACTGTTAACCTTGCAGCCGGTAGCTCGCTAGCTAGCTAGCAGCTCAGTAACCGTACAAATTCGCCTGCTGCTGAAAACTGTCAAGTTGTATTTATAGCTTTCGTTTTAGTTCTCTCAGCTTACTTATTTGGTTTTTTTGTGTGTGTGTTTTTTTCAGGGAAGTTTAATAATTTCTTAGAAATCTTGGAACATTTTGCCAGTTGGCATCTAGGAAAGCCTTTCTGCCCACAGACAATAAACACAAGCCAGAATTCCTCAAACAGGAATGAATCTACTAATTTAGTAACATTTCAGGCACATGAGTGGAGGAACTAGCAAATTCTAAATGATGAAATCGAAGCTGATAAAAATCCATGAAAATATAAACTGGTCATGAAAAAATGCTTGTGAATTGAAAATGTAAGTGATAGGATTAAAACAGTCTTGATTTGATATATTTTTAAAAATCAAATATCAAGTTTGATCATTCATGACCAAGGGAGTTTCTATGAGGGTGTAAACAACAAATGCATGTGAACTAAATACTACAGTGGTATATAATTAAATAATTGGAATAACTTTGTGTCACGTCATTTAACGTTTAACTCAAGCCGTTTGTGTTACCGGACTCTTTTATCACTTAACATTAGTAACTGTTTTAGTTGCCTTGTTTATCCAATAACATTCATTAATTAATCAATCCATGGTTTAACCCAAGCAATTTTCGTTACTTCCGCCTCTCGACGCAAAAATGTCAATCAGAACGTTGCGCCCGCAAACTTCAAATAAACGATAAATAAGGCAAGTAATAAAAATGGATAAAGTTGAAAGATAAGTTGATTAAACTTGAGTCAAATAAAACTACTTATCAGTCAAAACGTCAATTCATATGCATTTTATTGACTCAAAATTTAATTTACGTGCATTTTAATCAGCCATATTTTTGGTGTATAGACCTGAGTTTTGTCGTTGAAGAGAATAAAAGAATCCGTCGTGTAAACTTACGCCATCTGCAGGCTGAGATGGTGTTGGGTTGACCCGGATGTGACGTTTGCCAAGCTGATGACATATCACGATATTAATTGTGAGATTTCCTTACCATCTTTGCTCTTCGCAGAAGGGCACAGTGCGGTTTACAGGGCACAGTTTGACCGTTTAAATAATACTACAACCAGACTTCCAGGCACAAGAGGTCACACAGTCATGCCCAGCAAGGTTGCTTTAAACGTGGGCACACTTCAGACCGTTTCACTCTTTAAATCGTTCAAAGCACCAGATTTCAAGGCCCAAGAGGTCACAGAATCATGCCCAGCAAAGTAGCTCTGGGCCTGGGCACACTTCATGCAGTTTGACCCTTTAAATAATACTACAACCAGACTTCCAGGCACAAGAGGTCACACAGTCATGCCCAGCAAAGTAGCTCTGGGCATGGGCACACTTCATGCAGTTTGACCCTTTAAATAATACTACAACCAGACTTCCAGGCACAAGAGGTCACACAGTCATGCACAGCAAAGTAGTGCTGGGCCAGGGCACACTTCATGTACTTTGTGCCTTTAAATAATACTACAACCAGACTTCCAAGCCGAAGAGGTCACAGAGTCATGCCCAGCAAAGTCGCTATGGGCCTGGGCAGACCATGCAATTTGACCCTTTAACCAAAACTAGAAACAGAACTCAAAGCCCAGGAGGTCACAGAATCATGCCCATCAAAGTAGCTCTGGGCCTGTGTACACTTCAGGCCATTTCACCTTTTATATAATGGAAACACCAGACCTCCAGGCCCAAGAGGTCACACAGTCATGCCCAGAAAAGTAACTCTGGGCCTATACACACTTCACGCAGTTTGACCGTTTAAATAAAACTAGAAACAGACTTCCTGGCCCAAGAGGTCACACAGTCATGCCCAGCAAAGTAGCCTTAAACCTGGACACACAATGGAGACCATTTGACCCTTTAAAATCATACTACAACCAGACTTCCAGGCCCAAGAGGTCACACAGTCATGCCCAGCAAAGTAGCTCTGGGCCTGGGCACACTTCACGCAGTTTGACCGTTTAAATAAAACTAGAAACAGACTTCCTGGCCCAAGAGGTCACACAGTCATGCCCAGCAAAGTAGCCTTAAACCTGGACACACAATGGAGACCATTTGACCCTTTAAAATCATACTACAACCAGACTTCCAGGCCCAAGAGGTCACACAGTCATGCCCAGCAAAGTAGCTCTGGGCCTGGGCACACTTCACGCAGTTTGACCGTTTAAATAAAACTAGAAACAGACTTCCTGGCCCAAGAGGTCACACAGTCATGCCCATCAAAGTAGCTCTGGGCCTGGGCACACTTCACACAGTTTGACCCTTTAAATAATACTACAACCAGACACATACAGGTGCGCACATATACACAGATACACATTCTGTTTAATTTCTTCACATCTGGAGACTAGAGTAAGCTGAGGGTATAATGTTAAACCAGGTACTATGTAAACAGTATATAGTTTTACCAAAAGATCGTGCTGATCTTTGATCTCCTGGTTCTTTATCTCCAGCCACTTTCAGACTCATGTCCTCCTCTATGGGCTGGTATAACACACACACACACACACACACACACACACACACACACACACACACACACACACACACACACACACACACACACACACACACACACACAGACAAACAGAAAGACACACAGACATATGAAATTAGCAAGCCATATAGTGTAGAAATAGATTGATGTTATTCAGGGACCTCATTTATAAAACTTTGTGGATTCCAAAGTGAAAGTGTGTGTATTCTGCACAAATAACAGGAAATGGCATATACCCCCCAAAAACTTAGATTTCTAAAGCCTCGAATATGAATTATTGGGAGATAGAGGCGACAATGCAGCGCTAAAGACAAAAAAGGAATTTTAACCACAGGTATGAGTGCCAGCACCAGCAACCGCAGGTGTGAGTGGCATTATATTTACATTTACCCTCCACATCCTTTGTGTCTGTGTATTCGTCCTCGATGCGTCCAGCACACCAGCTCCAGAAACGCCTCATTTTTCCTCTGTCCTCTTCAGTGTCTTTCCACAGACTGATCTGTAAAGGTGTTCATGGGATTCCCCTCACGTGTGACATCGGGCCACAGGACATATGGGGTTCTAAAGTTCCAAGAGCGTAGATGAGTTGTTTTTCTTTGAATTTCCTAATTTCATTGCTGCCATAGCAACAACTGGCAATGCAAACAGACGTGTCATTAATGCAGTGACTCTACCTCAACCTGGATTGATCAACCATGTACGGCTCACCGGAGACTGTGATACGTATAACATCCCAAAGTGTACTTAATTCTGAGCAAAATCTAACTAGCCTCATTACTGCTGAACTATGAGGGGCCATTTAGGGAGAAATCAGGGAAACACTACTTGTACATACATATGAAACATTTTCACATAAATAGCCTACTACTTACATTTGTGTATAATAATTTAAACTCGCATATACACGCACTTGCCCACTCAATCTCTGGTGCGTAAACAAAGAGTTGCACTATGCTTATGTTGGTATGGGGGTGTCTGTGTGTATATAACAATTTTCAGTGCGCCCGGAAGTCATTTCATTGTCATTTCAAGGCAGATATTTAACATGTGTACAGTGCGTATAATAGACAGAGGAAGACTGTTGAACTATTAATATTAGGACGGTTATTGACATCTGTGTAATGAGTAGTGCTTCTCTTAATGACAACTGTAACTGTTTTCCCATATAGAATTGTGTGCCTTATATTGTTTGGAGGAACTTTTTCTTCTCATTTAGAAATATGTGGACTAAGTGCTCAGATTGTCTTATTACTTATTATGCTCAGTCTCACCATTTTTGGCAGATTTCACCACGTTATTACGAACGTGGATACGTTATCTTATAATTATAAGCAGTGTGAGATGTGAAGCTAAGCGAAGCACATGTGCAGAATTTCTAACAATAGTCTGTTTTGTATAGCCTGGCTAACTGACCAATCAGTGAAATTAAATGTGGTTGCTGAGCCTGTTGCAGCTGGGTCAATTTAATTTGATTTCATTGTGTTTAATTTTAAACTCAGCTGCGTGCCATGAGACACAAGTTAATCTGAGCATTTTTTGTTCTAACGCCGACTTAACCTAGCCATGTTTTACAGTTATCTTGAAATAATTGAGGTTCATCGCTAGAGGGTGCTGTTCATCTTTTTTTTTCTTTTTTTCTATTATTGATCAGGAAAAAACGATAAAACAGAGAATTTGTGGATAAAATTATTATGAGATTATTTATAATCAAATGACTACACTACACAACCACTTCTTCCTTTTATTTACATATTATACAGATATTTACATTTTATTTACTCGTGTGCGTCTCTCTTCTCCAATGTAGCGGAGAGATATGAAAGGATAAAAGGGGAAAAGAATAAAATGCACGTCGGTTTTAAATTCGCAGGCTACCTGCGCTGAAGGCGTGGAAAACGAGCACGTGACGGAAAAGCTTCCGTACCCGATGGGTCCAAATCACATGCCCAGCAAAGTAGCCTTAAACCTGGACACACAATGGAGACCATTTGACCCTTTAAAATCATACTACAACCAGACTTCCAGGCACAAGAGGTCACACAGTCATGCCCAGCAAAGTAGGTCTGGGCCTGGGCACACTTCACGCAGTTTGACCGTTTAAATAAAACTAGAAACAGACTTCCTGGCCCAAGAGGTCACACAGTCATGCCCAGCAAAGTAGCTCTGGGCCTGGGCACACTTCAATCACTTTGTGCCTTTAAATCATACTACTACTACCACCAGACTTCCAGGGCCTAGAGGTCACACAGTCATGCACAGCAAAGTAGCTCTGGGCCTGGGCACACTTCATGCAGTTTGACCCTTTAAATAATACTACAACCAGACACATACAGGTGCGCACATATACACAGATACACATTCTGTTTAATTTCTTCACATCTGCAGACTAGAGTAAGCTGAGGGTATAGTGTTAAACCAGGTACTACATAAACAGTATATAGTATATATACAGAGGATATAGTGTTAAACCAGGTACTACATACAGAGTATATAGTATACATACAGAGTATATAGTTTGACCAAAAGATCGTGCTGATCTTTGATCTCCTGGTTCTTCATCTCCAGCGCCACTTTCAGACTCATAATGTCCTCCTCTATGGGCTGGTATAACACACACACGAATCATCACTACAGCCAGTACAATGGAAAGGTGGGAATGTGTACTGAATGTGTACTGACGTTATAAGTGAAAGGTGGAGGTACTGGTGGATGTGTACTGACACTATAAGGGATCTCTACCTGCAGTGACAGTCTGTGCTTCTCAAGTTCTTCCTCCAGAGATTTCTTCTCCTGTTCACAGGCCATTTTCATATCTGCCAGAGCAAGTATCATTACTGCTGGATATAACACAGATAGTATATACTACATAATTCACTTCTTCCTTTTATTTACATATTATACAGATATTTACATTTTATTTACCCGCGTGCGTCTCTCTTCTCCAAGGTAGCGGAGAGATATGAAAGGATAAAAGGGGAAAAGAATAAAATGCACGTCGGTTTTAAATTCGCAGGCTACCTGCGCTGAAGGCGTGGAAAATGAGCACGTGACGGAAAGGCTTCCGTACCCGATGGGTCCAAATCACATGCCAAGCAAAGTAGCCTTAAGCCTGGACACACAATGGAGACCATTTGACCCTTTAAAATCATACTACAACCAGACTTCCAGGCCCAAGAGGTCACACAGTCATGCCCAGCAAAGTAGCTCTGGGCATGGGCACACTTCACGCAGTTTGACCGTTTAAATAAAAGTAGAAACAGACTTCCTGGCCCAAGAGGTCCCACAGTCATGCCCAGCAAGGATGCTTTAAACGTGGGCACACTTCAGACCGTTTCACTCTTTAAATCGTTCAAAGCACCACATTTCAAGGCCCAAGAGGTCACAGAATCATGCCCATCAAAGTAGCTCTGGGCCTGGGCACACTTCATGCAGTTTGACCCTTTAAATAATACTACAACCAGACACATACAGGTGCGCACATATACACAGATACACATTCTGTTTAATTTCTTCACATCTGCAGACTAGAGTAAGCTGAGGGTATAGTGTTAAACCAGGTACTACATAAACAGTATATAGTATATATACAGAGGATATAATGTTAAACCAGGTACTACATACAGACTATATAGTTTGACCAAAAGATCGTGCTGATCTTTGATCTCCTGGTTCTTCATCTCCAGCGCCACTTTTAGACTCATAATGTCCTCCTCTATGGGCTGGTATAACACACACACGAATCATCACTACAGCCAGTACAATGGAAAGGTGGGAATGTGTACTGAATGTGTACTGACGTTATAAGTGAAAGGTGGAGCTACTGGTGGATGTGTACTGACACTATAAGGGATCTCTACCTGCAGTGACAGTCTGAGCTTCTCAAGTTCTTCCTCCAGAGATTTCTTCTCCTGTTCACAGGCCATTTTCATATCTGCCAGAGCAAGTATCATTACTGCTGGATATAACACAGATTGTATATACTACATAATTACTACTGAATATATAAAATATAATATATATAGTACTATACATATATTAGTATCACTTTTATTGGAGCCTAAAGGCTAACATTCATTATTAGTTATGTTAGTATTATTGCATTTCCATAGTACTTACCCTTGAGGGACCTGTTATGCTCCTCCTCCTCCTGCTGTTTCTGCAGGAGCTCTGTCTCCTCCTGCTGCTTGTGTTTCAGCATCTCCTGAAGAACCTGCAGCTCCTTCTGCTTCTGCAACCTCAACTCCTTCAGCTGCTCCAACAAACTGTTCTCCAACTCCAACAGGGGAGATGCAACCCTTTCCAAAGAACCATGAACAGACTTTCTACTCCCAAGGAAACGAGATATTAAGCCGCAATGACATCCGACGCGCGCATTTTCTCCGCCGTGCAGCACATTTAAAAAAATCATAGCGTGAAAACCGTGGGTTCGATCCGCGTGCCGCTCGAAGGCGATTACAGGGGAGATGCAGCCCTTTCCAAAGAGGCATGAACAGACTTCCTACTCCCAAGGAGCCCAAAGATATTAAGCCGCAAATACGTCCTACGCGCGTCTTTTCTACGCCGCGCACCACATTTAAAAAATCGTATCGGAAGAACGGTGGGTCCAATCCGCGTGCCGCTTAAAGGCGATTACAAGGGAGATGCAAACCTTTCCAAAGAGCCATGAAAAGACTTTCTACTCCCAAGGAGACAATAGATATTAAGCCGAAATGACGTCCGACGCGCGCATTTTCTCCGCCGCGCACCACATTTAAAAAAATCATAGCGTGAAAACCGTGGGTTCGATCCGCGTGCCGCTCGAAGGCGATTACAGCGGAGATGCAGCCCTTTCCAAAGAGCCATGAACAGACTTTCTACTCCCAAGGAGACCAGAAATATTAACATATAAAGCGTTACGCTCCAGTCGGATGAACGAGAAACGCTTGTACAATTGCAACGAATTGGAGGAGAAAGTTTAAACAAACGCGCTGACTTTGAACGCTCACATCTAGGCCGGGCCAACTCCAAATGGCGTGCAACTCGGTGTGCATCACCTCCATGACTGTCCCTAACGAACGCCACCTGCCACGCTTTCGGCCTATCCCTGGCGGCATTAAAAAATCGTAGCGTGATAACGATGGTTCCGATGCGCGTGAAGCTCGAAGGCGATTACAGGGGAGATACAGCCCTTTCCAAAGAGCCATGAACAGACTTTCTACTCCCAAGGAGACAAGAGATATTACGCGCATTTTCTCCGACGCGCACCACGTTTAAAAAATCGTAGCGTGAGAACGGTGGGTCCGATCCGCGTGCCGCTTAAAGGCGATTACAGGGGAGATGCAACCCTTTCCAAAGAACCATGAAAAGACTTTCTACTCCCAAGGAGACAAGAGATATTAAGCCGCAATGACGTCCGACGCGCGCATTTTCTCCGCCGCGCAGCACATTTAAAAAAATCATAGCGTGAAAACCGTGGGTTCGATCCGCGTGCCGCTCGAAGGCGATTACAGGGGAGATGGAGCCCTTTCCAAAGAGGCATGAACAGACGTCCTACTCCCAAGGAGCCCAAAGATATTAAGCCGCAAATACGTCCTACGCGCGTCTTTTCTACGCCGCGCACCACATTTAAAAAATCGTAGCGTAAGAACGGTGGGTCCGATCCGCGTGCCGCTTAAAGGCGATTACAGGGGAGATGCAAACCTTTCCAAAGAGCCATGAAAAGACTTTCTACTCCCAAGGAGACAAGAGATATTAAGCCGCAATGACGTCCGACGCGCGCATTTTCTCCGACGCGCAACACATTTAAAAAAATCATAGCGTGAAAACCGTGGGTTCGATCCGCGTGCCGCTCGAAGGCGATTACAGGGGAGATGCAGCCCTTTCCAAAGAGGCATGAACAGACTTCCTACTCCCAAGGAGCCCAAAGATATTAAGCCGCAAATACGTCCTACGCGCGTCTTTTCTACGCCGCGCACCACATTTAAAAAATCGTATCGGAAGAACGGTGGGTCCAATCCGCGTGCCGCTTAAAGGCGATTACAAGGGAGATGCAAACCTTTCCAAAGAGCCATGAAAAGACTTTCTACTCCCAAGGAGACAAGAGATATTAAGCCGAAATGACGTCCGACGCGCGCATTTCCTCCGCCGCGCACCACATTTAAAAAAATCATAGCGTGAAAACCGTGGGTTCGATCCGCGTGCCGCTCGAAGGCGATTACAGGGGAGATGCAGCCCTTTCCAAAGAGCCATGAACAGACTTTCTACACCCAATGAGACAAGAGATATTAAGCCGCAAATACGTCCGGCGCGCGTCTTTTCTCCGCCGCGCAACACATTTAAAAAAAATCGTAGCGTGAAAACCGTGGGTTCGATCCGCGTGCCGCTCGAAGGCGATTACAGGGGAGATGCAGCCCTTTCCAAAGAGCCATGAACAGACTTTCTACTCCCAATGAGACAAGAGATATCAAGCCGCAAATACGTCCGGCGCGCGTCTATTCTCCGCCGCGCAACACATTTAAAAAAAATCGTAGCGTGAAAACCGTGGGTTCGATCCGCGTGCCGCTTAAAGGCGATTACAGGGGAGATGCAGCCCTTTCCAAAGAGCCATGAAAAGACTTTTTACTCCCAAGGAGACAAGAGATATTAAGCCGAAATGACGTCCGACGCGCGCATTTCCTCCGCCGCGCACCACATTTAAAAAAATCATAGCGTGAAAACCGTGGGTTCGATCCGCGTGCCGCTCGAAGGCGATTACAGGGGAGATGCAGCCCTTTCCAAAGAGGCATGAACAGACTTCCTACTCCCAAGGAGCCCAAAGATATTAAGCCGCAAATACGTCCTACGCGCGTCTTTTCTACGCCGCGCACCACATTTAAAAAATCGTAGCGTAAGAACGGTGGGTCTGATCCGCGTGCCGCTTAAAGGCGATTACAGGGGAGATGCAAACCTTTCCAACGAGCCATGAAAAGACTTTCTACTCCAAAGGAGACAAGAGATATTAAGCCGCAATGACGTCCGACGCGCGCATTTTCTCCGACGCGCAACACATTTAAAAAAATCATAGCGTGAAAACCGTGGGTTCGATCCGTGTGCCGCTCGAAGGCGATTACAGGGGAGATGCAGCCCTTTCCAAAGAGCCATGAACAGACTTTCTACTCCCAATGAGACAAGAGATATCAAGCCACAAATACGTCCGGCGCGCGTCTATTCTCCGCCGCGCAACACATTTAAAAAAAATCGTAACGTGAAAACCGTGGGTTCGATCCGCGTGCCGCTTAAAGGCGATTACAGGGGAGATGCCGCCCTTTCCAAAGAGCCATGAAAAGACTTTCTACTCCCAAGGAGACAAGAGATATTAAGCCGAAATGACGTCCGACGCGCGCATTTCCTCCGCCGCGCACCACATTTAAAAAAATCATAGCGTGAAAACCGTGGGTTCGATCCGCGTGCCGCTCGAAGGCGATTACAGGGGAGATGCAGCCCTTTCCAAAGAGGCATGAACAGACTTCCTACTCCCAAGGAGCCCAAAGATATTAAGCCGCAAATACGTCCTACGCGCGTCTTTTCTACGCCGCGCAGCACATTTAAAAAATCGTATCGGAAGAACGGTGGGTCCAATCCGCGTGCCGCTTAAAGGCGATTACAAGGGAGATGCAAACCTTTCCAAAGAGCCATGAAAAGACTTTCTACTCCCAAGGAGACAATAGATATTAAGCCGAAATGACGTCCGACGCGCGCATTTTCTCCGCCGCGCACCACATTTAAAAAAATCATAGCGTGAAAACCGTGGGTTCGATCCGCGTGCCGCTCGAAGGCGATTACAGCGGAGATGCAGCCCTTTCCAAAGAGCCATGAAAAGACTTTCTACTCCCAAGGAGACAAGAGATATTAAGCCGAAATGACGTCCGACGCGCGCATTTCCTCCGCCGCGCACCACATTTAAAAAAATCATAGCGTGAAAACCGTGGGTTCGATCCGCGTGCCGCTCGAAGGCGATTACAGGGGAGATGCAGCCCTTTCCAAAGAGCCATGAACAGACTTTCTACACCCAATGAGACAAGAGATATTAAGCCGCAAATATGTCCGGCGCGCGTCTTTTCTCCGCCGCGCAACACATTTAAAAAAAATCGTAGCGTGAAAAACGTGGGTTCGATCCGCGTGCCGCTCGAAGGCGATTACAGGGGAGATGCATCCCTTTCAAAAGAGCCATGAACATACTTTCTACTCCCAAGGAGACCAGAAATATTAACATATAAAGCGTTACGCTCCAGTCGGATGAACGAGAAACGCTTGTACAACTGCAACGAATTGGAGGAGAAAGTTTAAACAAACGCGCTGACTTTGAAGGCTCACATCTAGGCCGGGCCAGGTCCAAATGGCCTACAACTCGGTCCGCATCACGTCCATGACTTTTCCTAACGAACGCCACCTGCCAAGCTTTCGGCCCGTCCCTGTCGGCATTAAAAAATCGTAGCGTGATAACGATGGTTCCGATCCGCGTGCCGCGCGAAGGCGATTACAGGGGAGATGCAGCCCTTTCCAAAGAGCCATGAACAGACTTTCTACTCCCAAGGAGCCCAAAGATATCAAGCCGCAAATACGTCCGGCGCGCGTCTATTCTCCGCGCGCAACACATTTAAAAAAAATCGTAGCGTGAAAACCGTGGGTTCGATCCGCGTGCCGCTTAAAGGCGATTACAGGGGAGATGCAGCCCTTTCCAAAGAGCCATGAAAAGACTTTCTACTCCCAAGGAGACAAGAGATATTAAGCCGAAATGACGTCCGACGCGCGCATTTCCTCCGCCGCGCACCACAATTAAAAAAATCATAGCGTGAAAACCGTGGGTTCGATCCGCGTGCCGCTCGAAGGCGATTACAGGGGAGATGCAGCCCTTTCCAAAGAGGCATGAACAGACTTCCTACTCCCAAGGAGCCCAAAGATATTAAGCCGCAAATACGTCCTACGCGCGTCTTTTCTACGCCGCGCACCACATTTAAAAAATCGTATCGGAAGAATGGTGGGTCCAATCCGCGTGCCGCTTAAAGGCGATTACAAGGGAGATGCAAACCTTTCCAAAGAGCCATGAAAAGACTTTCTACTCCCAAGGAGACAATAGATATTAAGCCGAAATGACGTCCGACGCGCGCATTTTCTCCGCCGCGCACCACATTTAAAAAAATCATAGCGTGAAAACCGTGGGTTCGATCCGCGTGCCGCTCGAAGGCGATTACAGCGGAGATGCAGCCCTTTCCAAAGAGCCATGAAAAGACTTTCTACTCCCAAGGAGACAAGAGATATTAAGCCGAAATGACGTCCGACGCGCGCATTTCCTCCGCCGCGCACCACATTTAAAAAAATCATAGCGTGAAAACCGTGGGTTCGATCCGCGTGCCGCTCGAAGGCGATTACAGGGGAGATGCAGCCCTTTCCAAAGAGCCAAGAACAGACTTTCTACACCCAATGAGACAAGAGATATTAAGCCGCAAATACGTCCGGCGCGCGTCTTTTCTCCGCCGCGCAACACATTTAAAAAAAATCGTAGCGTGAAAAACGTGGGTTCGATCCGCGTGCCGCTCGAAGGCGATTACAGGGGAGATGCATCCCTTTCAAAAGAGCCATGAACAGACTTTCTACTCCCAAGGAGACCAGAAATATTAACATATAAAGCGTTACGCTCCAGTCGGATGAACGAGAAACGCTTGTACAATTGCAACGAATTGGAGGAGAAAGTTTAAACAAACGCGCTGACTTTGAAGGCTCACATCTAGGCCGGGCCAGGTCCAAATGGCCTGCAACTCGGTCCGCATCACGTCCATGACTTTTCCTAACGAACGCCACCTGCCAAGCTTTCGGCCCGTCCCTGTCGGCATTAAAAAATCGTAGCGTGATAACGATGGTTCCGATCCGCGTGCCGCGCGAAGGCGATTACAGGGGAGATGCAGCCCTTTCCAAAGAGCCATGAACAGACTTTCTACTCCCAAGGAGCCCAAAGATATTAAGCCGCAAATACGTCCTACGCGCGTCTTTTCTACGCCGCGCACCACATTTAAAAAATCGTAGCGTAAGAACGGTGGGTCCGATCCGCGTGCCGCTTAAAGGCGATTACAGGGGAGATGCAAACCTTTCCAAAGAGCCATGAAAAGACTTTCTACTCCCAAGGAGACAAGAGATATTAAGCCGCAATGACGTCCGACGCGCGCATTTTCTCCGACGCGCAACACATTTAAAAAAATCATAGAGTGAAAACCGTGGGTTCAATCCGCGTGCCGCTCGAAGGCGATTACAGGGGAGATGCAGCCCTTTCCAAAGAGCCATGAACAGACTTCCTACTCCCAACGAGACAAGAGATATTAAGCCACAAATACGTCCGGACCGCGTCTTTTCTCCGCAGCTCACCACATTTAAAAAAATCGCAGCGTGAAAACCGTGGGTTCGATATAGTATACATACAGAGTATATAGTTTGACCAAAAGATCGTGCTGATCTTTGATCTCCTGGTTCTTCATCTCCAGCGCCACTTTCAGACTCATAAAGTCCTCCTCTATGGGCTGCTATAACACACACACGAATCATCACTACAGCCAGTACAATGGAAAGGTGGGAATGTGTACTGAATGTGTACTGACGTTATAAGTGAGAGGTGGAGGTACTGGTGGATGTGTACTGACACTATAAGGGATCTCTACCTGCAGTGACAGTCTGAGCTTCTCAAGTTCTTCCTCCAGAGATTTCTTCTCCTGTTCACAGGCCATTTTCATATCTGCCAGAGCAAGTATCATTACTGCTGGATATAACACAGATTGTATATACTACATAATTACTACTGAATATATAAAATATAATATATATAGTACTATACATATATTAGTATCACTTTTATTGGAGCCTAAAGGCTAACATTCATTATTAGTTATGTTAGTATTATTGCATTTCCATAGTACTTACTCTTGATGGACCTGTTATGCTCCTCCTCCTCCTGCTGTTTCTGCAGGAGCTCTGTCTCCTCCTGCTGCTTGTGTTTCAGCATCTCCTGAAGAACCTGCAGCTCCTTCTGCTTCTGCAACCTCAACTCCTTCAGCTGCTCCAACAAACTGTTCTCCAACTCCTCATTCCTCATTCTCACACCGCAAACACTCCAATCGGGCCACAGGCCCCACTAGTGACACAGAACCACACACACACACACACACACACACACACACACACAAAGAGAGAGATAAACATGTATAAATGTATAAGAATTTGTGGATAAAATTATTATGAGATTATTTATAATCAAACGACTACACTACACAACCACATCTTCCTTTTATTTACATATTATACAGATATTTAGAGATATTTACATTTTATTTACCCGCGTGCGTCTCTCTTCTCCAAGGTAGCGGAGAGATATGAAAGGATAAAAGGGGAAAAGAATAAAATGCACGTCGGTTTTAAATTCGCAGGCTACCTGCGCTGAAGGCGTGGAAAACGAGCACGTGACGGAAAGGCTTCCGTACCCGATGGGTCCAAATCACATGCCCAGCAAAGTAGCCTTAAACCTGGACACACAATGGAGACCATTTGACCCTTTAAATAATACTACAACCAGACACATACAGGTGCGCACATATACACAGATACACATTCTGTTTAAATTTCTTCACATCTGCAGACTAGAGTAAGCTGAGGGTATAGTGTTAAACCAGGAACTACATAAACAGTATATAGTATATATACAGAGGATATAGTGTTAAACCAGGTACTACATACAGAGTATATAGTATACATACAGAGTATATAGTTTGACCAAAAGATCGTGCTGATCTTTGATCTCCTGGTTCTTCATCTCCAGCGCCACTTTCAGACTCATAATGTCCTCCTCTATGGGCTGGTATAACCCACACACACGAATCATCACTACAGCCAGTACAATGGAAAGGTGGGAATGTGTACTGAATGTGTACTGACGTTATAAGTGAAAGGTGGAGGTACTGGTGGATGTGTACTGACACTATAAGGGATCTCTACCTGCAGTGACAGTCTGAGCTTCTCAAGTTCTTCCTCCAGAGATTTCTTCTCCTGTTCACAGGCCATTTTCATATCTGCCAGAGCAAGTATCATTACTGCTGGATATAACATAGATTGTATATACTACATAATTACTACTGAATATATAAAATATAATATATATAGTACTATACATATATTAGTATCACTTTTATTGGAGCCTAATGGCTAGCATTCATTATTATGTTAGTATTATTGCATTTCCATAGTACTTACTCTTGATGGACCTGTTATGCTCCTCCTCCTCCTGCTGTTTCTGCAGGAGCTCTGTCTCCTCCTGCTGCTTGTGTTTCAGCATCTCCTGAAGAACCTGCAGCTCCTTCTGCTTCTGCAACCTCAACTCCTTCAGCTGCTCCAACAAACTGTTCTCCAACTAGTCCTTCTCACACCGCAAACACTCCAATCGGGCCACAGGCCCCACTAGTGACACAGAACCACACACACACACACAAACACACACACACACACACACACACACACACACACACACACACACACACAAAGAGAGAGATAAACATGTATAAATGTATAAGAATTTGTGGATAAAATTATTATGAGATTATTCATAATCAAACGACTACACTACACAACCACTTCTTCCTTTTATTTACATATTATACAGATATTTACAGATATTTACATTTTATTTACCCGCATGCGTCTCTCTTCTCCAAGGTAGCGGAGAGATATGAAAGGATAAAAGGGGAAAAGAATAAAATGCACGTCGGTTTTAAATTCGCAGGCTACCTGCGCTGAAGGCGTGGAAAACGAGCACGTGACGGAAAGGCTTCCGTACCCGATGGGTCCAAATCACATGCCCAGCAAAGTAGCCTTAAACCTGGACACACAATGGAGACCATTTGACCCTTTAAAATCATACTACAACCAGACTTCCAGGCCCAAGAGGTCACACAGTCATGCCCAGCAAGGATGCTTTAAACGTGGGCACACTTCAGACCGTTTCACTCTTTAAATCATTCAAAGCACCACATTTCAAGACCCAAGAGGTCACAGAATCATGCCCATCAAAGTAGCTCTGCGCCTGGGCACACTTCACGCAGTTTGACCCTTTAAATAATACTACAACCAGAAACATACAGGTGCGCACATATACACAGATACACATTCTGTTTAATTTCTTCACATCTGCAGACTAGAGTAAGCTGAGGGTATAGTGTTAAACCAGGTACTACATAAACAGTATATAGTATATATACAGAGGATATAGTGTTAAACCAGGTACTACATACAGAGTATATAGTATACATACAGAGTATATAGTTTGACCAAAAGATCGTGCTGATCTTTGATCTCCTGGTTCTTCATCTCCAGCGCCACTTTCAGACTCATAATGTCCTCCTCTATGGGCTGGTATAACCCACGCACACGAATCATCACTACAGCCAGTACAATGGAAAGGTGGGAATGTGTACTGAATGTGTACTGACGTTATAAGTGAAAGGTGGAGGTACTGGTGGATGTGTACTGACACTATAAGGGATCTCTACCTGCAGTGACAGTCTGAGCTTCTCAAGTTCTTCCTCCAGAGATTTCTTCTCCTGTTCACAGGCCATTTTCATATCTGCCAGAACAAGTATCATTACTGCTGGATATAACACAGATTGTATATACTACATAATTACTACTGAATATATAAAATATAATATAAATAGAGTACTATACATATATTAGTATCACTTTTATTGGAGCCTAAAGGCTAACATTCATTATTATGTTAGTATTATTGCATTTCCATAGTACTTACTCTTGATGGACCTGTTATGCTCCTCCTCCTCCTGCTGTTTCTGCAGGAGCTCTGTCTCCTCCTGCTGCTTGTGTTTCAGCATCTCCTGAAGAACCTGCAGCTCCTTCTGCTTCTGCAACCTCAACTCCTTCAGCTGCTCCAACAAATTGTTCTCCAACTCCTCCTTCTCACACTGCAAACAATCCAATCGGGCCACAGGCCCCACTAGTGACACAGAACCACACACACACACACACACACACACACACACAGAGAGATAAACATGTATAAATGTATAAGTATTTGTGGATAAAATTATTATGAGATTATTTATAATCAAACGACTACACTACACAACCACTTCTTCCTTTTATTTACATATTATACAGATATTTACATTTTATTTACCCGCGTGCGTCTCTCTTCTCCAAGGTAGCGGAGAGATATGAAGGGATAAAAGGGGAAAAGAATAAAATGCACGTCGGTTTAAATTCGCAGGCTACCTGCGCTGAAGGCGTGGAAAACGAGCACATGACGGAAAGGCTTCCGTACCCGATGGGTCCAAATCACATGCCCAGCAAAGTAGCCTTAAACCTGGACACACAATGGAGACCATTTGACCCTTTAAAATCATTCTACTACCAGACTTCCAGGCCCAAGAGGTCACACAGTCATGCCCAGCAAAGTAGCTCTGGGCCTGGGCACACTTCACGCAGTTTGACCGTTTAAATAATACTACAACCAGACTTCCAGGCACAAGAGGTCACACAGTCATGCCCAGCAAGGTTACTTTAAACGTGGGCACACTTCAGACCGTTTCACTCTTTAAATCATTCAAAGCACCACATTTCAAGGCCCAAGAGGTCACAGAATCATGCCCATCAAAGTAGCTCTGGGCCTGGGCACACTTCACGCAGTTTGACCCTTTAAATAATACTACAACCAGACGCATACAGGTGCGCACATATACACAGATACACATTCTGTTTAATTTCTTCACATCTGCAGACTAGAGTAAGCTGAGGGTATAGTGTTAAACCAGGTACTACATAAACAGTATATAGTATATATACAGAGGATATAGTGTTAAACCAGGTACTACATACAGAGTATATAGTATACATACAGAGTATATAGTTTGACCAAAAGATCGTGCTGATCTTTGATCTCCTGGTTCTTCATCTCCAGCGCCACTTTCAGACTCATAATGTCCTCCTCTATGGGCTGGTATAACACACACACGAATCATCACTACAGCCAGTACAATGGAAAGGTGGGAATGTGTACTGCATGTGTACTGACGTTATAAGTGAAAGGTGGAGGTACTGGTGGATGTGTACTGACACTATAAGGGATCTCTACCTGCAGTGACAGTCTGAGCTTCTCAAGTTCTTCCTCCAGAGATTTCTTCTCCTGTTCACAGGCCATTTTCATATCTGCCAGAGCAAGTATCATTACTGCTGGATATAACACAGATTGTATATACTACATAATTACTACTGAATATATAAAATATAATATATATAGTACTATACATATATTAGTATCACTTTTATTGGAGCCTAAAGGCTAACATTCATTATTAGTTATGTTAGTATTATTGCATTTCCATAGTACTTACTCTTGATGGACCTGTTATGCTCCTCCTCCTCCTGCTGTTTCTGCAGGAGCTCTGTCTCCTCCTGCTGCTTGTGTTTCAGCATCTCCTGAAGAACCTGCAGCTCCTTCTGCTTCTGCAACCTCAACTCCTTCAGCTGCTCCAACAAACTGTTCTCCAACTCCTCCTTCTCACACCGCAAACACTCCAATCGGGCCACAGGCCCCACTAGTGACACAGAACCACACACACACACACACAAACACACACACACACACACACACACACACACACACACACACACACAAAGAGAGAGATAAACATGTATAAATGTATAAGAATTTGTGGATAAAATTATTATGAGATTATTCATAATCAAACGACTACACTACACAATCACTTCTTCCTTTTATTTACATATTATACAGATATTTACAGATATTTACATTTTATTTACCCGCGTGCGTCTCTCTTCTCCAAGGTAGCGGAGAGATATGAAAGGATAAAAGGGGAAAAGAATAAAATGCACGTCGGTTTTAAATTCGCAGGCTACCTGCGCTGAAGGCGTGGAAAAGGAGCACGTGACGGAAAGGCTTCCGTACCCGATGGGTCCAAATCACATGCCCAGCAAAGTAGCCTTAAACCTGGACACACAATGGAGACCATTTGACCCTTTAAAATCATACTACAACCAGACTTCCAGGCCCAAGAGGTCACACAGTCATGCCCAGCAAAGTAGCTCTGGGCATGGGCACACTTCACGCAGTTTGACCGTTTAAATAAAAGTAGAAACAGACTTCCTGGCCCAAGAGGTCACACAGTCATGCCCAGCAAGGATGCTTTAAACGTGGGCACACTTCAGACCGTTTCACTCTTTAAATCATTCAAAGCACCACATTTCAAGGCCCAAGAGGTCACAGAATCATGCCCATCAAAGTAGCTCTGGGCCTGGGCACACTTCATGCAGTTTGACCCTTTAAATAATACTACAACCAGACACATACAGGTGCGCACATATACACAGATACACATTCTGTTTAATTTCTTCACATCTGCAGACTAGAGTAAGCTGAGGGTATAGTGTTAAACCAGGTACTATATAAACAGTATATAGTATATATACAGAGGATATAGTGTTAAACCAGGTACTACATACAGAGTATATAGTATACATACAGAGTATATAGTTTGACCAAAAGATCGTGCTGATCTTTGATCTCCTGGTTCTTCATCTCCAGCGCCACTTTCAGACTCATAATGTCCTCCTCTATGGGCTGGTATAACACACACACGAATCATCACTACAGCCAGTACAATGGAAAGGTGGGAATGTGTACTGCATGTGTACTGACGTTATAAGTGAAAGGTGGAGGTACTGGTGGATGTGTACTGACACTATAAGGGATCTCTACCTGCAGTGACAGTCTGAGCTTCTCAAGTTCTTCCTCCAGAGATTTCTTCTCCTGTTCACAGGCCATTTTCATATCTGCCAGAGCAAGTATCATTACTGCTGGATATAACACAGATTGTATATACTACATAATTACTACTGAATATATAAAATATAATATATATAGTACTATACATATATTAGTGTCACTTTTATTGGAGCCTAAAGGCTAACATTCATTATTAGTTATGTTAGTATTATTGCATTTCCATAGTACTTACTCTTGATGGACCTGTTATGCTCCTCCTCCTCCTGCTGTTTCTGCAGGAGCTCTGTCTCCTCCTGCTGCTTGTGTTTCAGCATCTCCTGAAGAACCTGCAGCTCCTTCTGCTTCTGCAACCTCAACTCCTTCAGCTGCTCCAACAAACTGTTCTCCAACTCCTCCTTCTCACACCGCAAACACTCCAATCGGACCACAGGCCCCACTAGTGACACAGAACCACACACACACACACACACACACACACACACACACACACACACACACACACACACAGAGAAAGATAAACATGTATAAATGTATAAGAATTTGTGGATAAAATTATTATGAGACTATTTATAATCAAACGACTACACTACACAACCACTTCTTCCTTTTATATACATATTATACAGATATTTACATTTTATTTACCCGCGTGCGTCTCTCTTCTCCAAGGTAGCGGAGAGATATGAAGGGATAAAAGGGGAAAAGAATAAAATGCACGTCGGTTTTAAATTCGCAGGCTACCTGCGCTGAAGGCGTGGAAAACGAGCACGTGACGGAAAGGCTTCCGTACCCGATGGGTCCAAATCACATGCCCAGCAAAGTAGCCTTAAACCTGGACACACAATGGAGACCATTTGACCCTTTAAAATCATACTACAACCAGACTTCCAGGCCCAAGAGGTCACACAGTCATGCCCAGCAAAGTAGCTCTGGGCCTGGGCACACTTCCCGCAGTTTGACCGTTTAAATAATACTACAACCAGACTTCCAGGCACAAGAGGTCACACAGTCATGCCCAGCAAGGTTACTTTAAACGTGGGCACACTTCAGACCGTTTCACTCTTTAAATCATTCAAAGCAGCACATTTCAAGGCCCAAGAGGTCACAGAATCATGCCCATCAAAGTAGCTCTGGGCCTGGGCACACTTCACGCAGTTTGACCCTTTAAATAATACTACAACCAGACGCATACAGGTGCGCACATATACACAGATACACATTCTGTTTAATTTCTTCACATCTGCAGACTAGAGTAAGCTGAGGGTATAGTGTTAAACCAGGTACTACATAAACAGTATATAGTATATATACAGAGGATATAATGTTAAACCAGGTACTACATACAGAGTATATAGTTTGACCAAAAGATCGTGCTGATCTTTGATCTCCTGGATCTTCATCTCCAGCGCCACTTTCAGACTCATAATGTCCTCCTCTATGGGCTGGTATAACACACACACGAATCATCACTACAGCCAGTACAATGGAAAGGTGGGAATGTGTACTGAATGTGTACTGACGTTATAAGTGAAAGGTGGAGATACTGGTGGATGTGTACTGACACTATAAGGGATCTCTACCTGCAGTGACAGTCTGAGCTTCTCAAGTTCTTCCTCCAGAGATTTCTTCTCCTGTTCACAGGCCATTTTCATATCTGCCAGAGCAAGTATCATTACTGCTGGATATAACATAGATTGTATATACTACATAATTACTACTGAATATATAAAATATAATATATATAGTACTATACATATATTAGTATCACTTTTATTGGAGCCTAATGGCTAGCATTCATTATTATGTTAGTATTATTGCATTTCCATAGTACTTACTCTTGATGGACCTGTTATGCTCCTCCTCCTCCTGCTGTTTCTGCAGGAGCTCTGTCTCCTCCTGCTGCTTGTGTTTCAGCATCTCCTGAAGAACCTGCAGCTCCTTCTGCTTCTGCAACCTCAACTCCTTCAGCTGCTCCAACAAACTGTTCTCCAACTCCTCCTTCTCACACCGCAAACACTCCAATCGGGCCACAGGCCCCACTAGTGACACAGAACCACACACACACACACACACACAAAGAGAGAGATAAACATGTATAAATGTATAAGAATTTGTGGATAAAATTATTATGAGATTATTTATAATCAAACGACTACACTATACAACCACTTCTTCCTTTTATTTAGATATTATACAGATATGTACAGATATTTACATTTTATTTACCCGCGTGCGTCTCTCTTCTCCAAGGTAGCGGAGAGATATGAAAGGATAAAAGGGGAAAAGAATAAAATGCACGTCCGTTTTAAATTCGCAGGCTACCTGCGCTGAAGGCGTGGAAAACGAGCACGTGACGGAAAGGCTTCCGTACCCGATGGGTCCAAATCACATGCCCAGCAAAGTAGCCTTAAACCTGGACACACAATGGAGACCATTTGACCCTTTAAAATCATACTACAACCAGACTTCCAGGCCCAAGAGGTCACACAGTCATGCCCAGCAAAGTAGCTCTGGGCCTGGGCACACTTCACGCAGTTTGACCGTTTAAATAAAACTAGAAACAGACTTCCTGGCCCAAGAGGTCACAGTCATACCCAGCAAAGTACGTTTAAACCTGGAAACAAATCAGATCCTTTCTGTCATTCAAAGGAATGGGCCTGCAACTCACAACCACATCCCCAGTGAAGCGCACCGTCACCCAGCCACACTACGCCACCTTGCCCGTCCTGGAACAACCACACCTCCAGGGCACCACATGCCAATCTCTCATGCCCAGCAAACTGCAACCTCACGCAGCCAGGCCACACACTGTCTCCCCTTGTACCGTCCAGGGACGAACTCCTCCACAAACCTGGTGTTCACGCACACACACGCAATTACAACGAATTGGTGGAGAACTTTGAAACAAACGTGCTGACTTTGAATACTCACATCTAGGCTGGGCCAGGTCCAAACGGCCTGCAGCTCGGTGCCCATCACCTCCATGACTGTCCCTAACGAACGCCACCTGCCACGCTTTCGGCCCGTCCCTGGCGGCATTAAAAAATCGTAGCGTGATAACGATGGTTCCGATCCGCGTGCCGCTCGAAGGCGATTACAGGGGAGATGCAACCCTCTCCAAAGAGCCATGAACATACTTTCTACTCCCAAGGACACAAGAGATATTAAGCCGCAATGACGTCCGACGCGCGCATTTTCTCCGCCGCGCACCACATATAAAAAATCGTAGCGTGAAAACAGTGGGTTCGATCCGCGTGCCGCTCGAAGGCGATTACAGGGGAGATGCATCCCTTTCCAAAGAGCCATGAACAGACTTCCTACTCCCAAGGAGACAAGAGATATTAAGCCGCAATGACGTCCGACGCGCGTCTTTTCTCCGCAGCTCACCACATTTAAAAAAATCGAAGCGTGAAAACCGTGGGTTCGATATAGTATACATACAGAGTATATAGTTTGACCAAAAGATCGTGCTGATCTTTGATCTCCTGGTTCTTCATCTCCAGCGCCACTTTCAGACTCAATGTCCTCCTCTATGGGCTGGTATAACACAGACACGAATCATCACTACAGCCAGTACAATGGAAAGGTGGGAATGTGTACTGAATGTGTACTGACGTTATAAGTGAGAGGTGGTGGTACTGGTGGATGTGTACTGACACTATAAGGGATCTCTACCTGCAGTGACAATTTGAGCTTCTCAAGTTCTTCCTCCAGAGATTTCTTCTCCTGTTCACAGGCCATTTTCATATCTGCCAGAGCAAGTATCATTAATGCTGGATATAACACAGATTGTATATACTACATAATTACTACTGAATATATAAAATATAATATATATAGTACTATACATATATTAGTGTCACTTTTATTGGAGCCTAAAGGCTAACATTCATTATTAGTTATGTTAGTATTATTGCATTTCCATAGTACTTACTCTTGATGGACCTGTTATGCTCCTCCTCCTCCTGCTGTTTCTGCAGGAGCTCTGTCTCCTCCTGCTGCTTGTGTTTCAGCATCTCCTGAAGAACCTGCAGCTCCTTCTGCTTCTGCAACCTCAACTCCTTCAGCTGCTCCAACAAACTGTTCTCCAACTCCTCCTTCTCACAACGCAAACACTCCAATCGGGCCACAGGCACCACTAGTGACACAGAACCACACACACACACACACACACACACACACACACACACACACACAGAGAGAGAGATAAACATGTATAAATGTATAAGAATATGAGGATAAAATTATTATGAGATTATTTATAATCAAACGACTACACTATACAACCACTTCTTCCTTTTATTTAGATATTATACAGATATGTACAGATATTTACATTTTATTTACCCGCGTGCGTCTCTCTTCTCCAAGGTAGCGGAGAGATATGAAAGGATAAAAGGGGAAAAGAATAAAATGCACGTCGGTTTTAAATTCGCAGGCTACCTGCGCTGAAGGCGTGGAAAACGAGCACGTGACGGAAAGGCTTCCGTACCCGATGGGTCCAAATCACATGCCCAGCAAAGTAGCCTTAAACCTGGACACACAATGGAGACCATTTGACCCTTTAAAATCATACTACAACCAGACTTCCAGGCCCAAGAGGTCACACAGTCATGCCCAGCAAAGTAGCTCTGGGCCTGGGCACACTTCACGCAGTTTGACCGTTTAAATAAAACTAGAAACAGACTTCCTGGCCCAAGAGGTCACACAGTCATGCCCAGCAAGGTTGCTTTAAACGTGGGCACACTTCAGACTGTTTCACTCTTTAAATCATTCAATGCACCACATTTCAAGGCCCAAGAGGTCACAGAATCATGCCCATCAAAGTAGCTCTGGGCCTGGGCACACTTTACGGAGTTTGACCCTTTAAATAATACTACAACCAGACACATACAGGTGCGCACATATACACAGATACACATTCTGTTTAATTTCTTCACATCTGCAGACTAGAGTAAGCTGAGGGTATAGTGTTAAACCAGGTGCTACATAAACAGTATATAGTATATATACAGAGGATATAGTGTTAAACCAGGTACTACATACAGAGTATATAGTATACATACAGAGTATATAGTTTGACCAAAAGATCGTGCTGATCTTTGATCTCCTGGTTCTTCATCTCCAGCGCCACTTTCAGACTCATAATGTCCTCCTCTATGGGCTGGTATAACACACACACGAATCATCACTACAGCGAGTACAATGGAAAGGTGGGAATGTGTACTGAATGTGTACTGACGTTATAAGTGAAAGGTGGAGCTACTGGTGGATGTGTACTGACACTATAAGGGATCTCTACCTGCAGTGATAGTCTCAGCTTCTCAAGTTCTTCCTCCAGAGATTTCTTCTCCTGTTCACAGGCCATTTTCATATCTGCCAGAGCAAGTATCATTACTGCTGGATATAACACAGATTGTATATACTACATAATTACTACTGAATATATAAAATATAATATATATAGTACTATACATATATTAGTATCACTTTTATTGGAGCCTAAAGGCTAACATTCATTATTAGTTATGTTAGTATTATTGCATTTCCATAGTACTTACCCTTGAGGGACCTGTTATGCTCCTCCTCCTCCTGCTGTTTCTGCAGGAGCTCTGTCTCCTCCTGCTGCTTGTGTTTCAGCATCTCCTGAAGAACCTGCAGCTCCTTCTGCTTCTGCAACCTCAACTCCTTCAGCTGCTCCAACAAACTGTTCTCCAACTCCTCCTTCTCACACCGCAAACACTCCAATCGGGCCACAGGCCCCAATAGTGACACAGAACCACACACACACACACACAGACACACACACACACACACACACACAAAGAGAGAGATAAACATGTATAAATGTATAAGAATTTGTGGATAAAATTATTATGAGATTATTTATAATGAAACGACTACACTACACAACCACTTCTTCCTTTTATTTACATATTATACAGATATTTACAGATATTTACATTTTATTTACCCGCGTGCGTCTCTCTTCTCCAAGGTAGCGGAGAGATATGAAAGGATAAAAGGGGAAAACAATAAAATGCACGTCGGTTTTAAATTCGCAGGCTACCTGCGCTGAAGGCGTGGAAAACGAGCACGTGACGGAAAGGCTTCCGTACCCGATGGGTCCAAATCACATGCCCAGCAAAGTAGCCTTAAACCTGGACACACAATGGAGACCATTTGACCCTTTAAAATCATTCTACAACCAGACTTCCAGGCCCAAGAGGTCACACAGTCATGCCCAGCAAGGTTACTTTAAACGTGGGCACACTTCAGACCGTTTCACTCTTTAAATCATTCAAAGCACCACATTTCGAGGCCCAAGAGGTCACACAGTCATGCCCAGCAAAGTAGCTCTGGGCCTGGGCACACTTCACGCAGTTTGACCCTTTAACCAAAACTAGAAACAGACCTGCAAGCCCAGGAGCTCACAGAATCATACCCAGTAAAGTAGCTAGCTAGCTTTCAGCTCAGTAACCGTAGCTAGCTAGCTAGCTATCAGCTCAGTAAACCATACAATCAAATGTCCACCAAGCATTTAAACCGCAAGCATTTAAACCACTAGATACCGCTAGTTACCGGCTGCACGGTTAACAGTGCAAAGCCATTACCAAGCTACCTAGCTAGCTAGCTAGCTACCGGAAGCACTTTTAACAGTGCAAAGTCAGTAGCTAGCTAGTAGTAGCTACTGTAGCTAGCTAGCTACCGGAAGCACTTTTAACAGTGCAAAGTCAGTAGCTAGCTAGTAGTAGCTACTGTAGCTAGCTAGCTACCGGAAGCACTTTTAACAGTGCAAAGTCAGTAGCTAGCTAGTAGTAGCTACTGTAGCTAGCTAGCTAGCTACTGACTTTGCACTGTTAACCTTGCAGCCGGTAGCTCGCTAGCTAGCTAGCAGCTCAGTAACCGTACAAATTCGCCTGCTGCTGAAAACTGTCAAGTTGTATTTATAGCTTTCGTTTTAGTTCTCTCAGCTTACTTATTTGGTTTTTTTGTGTGTGTGTTTTTTTCAGGGAAGTTTAATAATTTCTTAGAAATCTTGGAACATTTTGCCAGTTGGCATCTAGGAAAGCCTTTCTGCCCACAGACAATAAACACAAGCCAGAATTCCTCAAACAGGAATGAATCTACTAATTTAGTAACATTTCAGGCACATGAGTGGAGGAACTAGCAAATTCTAAATGATGAAATCGAAGCTGATAAAAATCCATGAAAATATAAACTGGTCATGAAAAAATGCTTGTGAATTGAAAATGTAAGTGATAGGATTAAAACAGTCTTGATTTGATATATTTTTAAAAATCAAATATCAAGTTTGATCATTCATGACCAAGGGAGTTTCTATGAGGGTGTAAACAACAAATGCATGTGAACTAAATACTACAGTGGTATATAATTAAATAATTGGAATAACTTTGTGTCACGTCATTTAACGTTTAACTCAAGCCGTTTGTGTTACCGGACTCTTTTATCACTTAACATTAGTAACTGTTTTAGTTGCCTTGTTTATCCAATAACATTCATTAATTAATCAATCCATGGTTTAACCCAAGCAATTTTCGTTACTTCCGCCTCTCGAGGCAAAAATGTCAATCAGAACGTTGCGCCCGCAAACTTCAAATAAACGATAAATAAGGCAAGTAATAAAAATGGATAAAGTTGAAAGATAAGTTGATTAAACTTGAGTCAAATAAAACTACTTATCAGTCAAAACGTCAATTCATATGCATTTTATTGACTCAAAATTTAATTTACGTGCATTTTAATCAGCCATATTTTTGGTGTATAGACCTGAGTTTTGTCGTTGAAGAGAATAAAAGAATCCGTCGTGTAAACTTACGCCATCTGCAGGCTGAGATGGTGTTGGGTTGACCCGGATGTGACGTTTGCCAAGCTGATGACATATCACGATATTAATTGTGAGATTTCCTTACCATCTTTGCTCTTAGCAGAAGGGCACAGTGCGGTTTACAGGGCACAGTTTGACCCTTTAAATAATACTACAACCAGACTTCCAGGCACAAGAGGTCACACAGTCATGCCCAGCAAGGTTGCTTTAAACGTGGGCACACTTCAGACCGTTTCACTCTTTAAATCGTTCAAAGCACCAGATTTCAAGGCCCAAGAGGTCACAGAATCATGCCCAGCAAAGTAGCTCTGGGCCTGGGCACACTTCATGCAGTTTGACCCTTTAAATAATACTACAACCAGACTTCCAGGCACAAGAGGTCACACAGTCATGCCCAGCAAAGTAGCTCTGGGCCTGGGCACACTTCATGCAGTTTGACCCTTTAAATAATACTACAACCAGACTTCCAGGCACAAGAGGTCACACAGTCATGCACAGCAAAGTAGTGCTGGGCCAGGGCACACTTCATGTACTTTGTGCCTTTAAATAATACTACAACCAGACTTCCAAGCCGAAGAGGTCACAGAGTCATGCCCAGCAAAGTCGCTATGGGCCTGGGCAGACCATGCAATTTGACCCTTTAACCAAAACTAGAAACAGAACTCAAAGCCCAGGAGGTCACAGAATCATGCCCATCAAAGTAGCTCTGGGCCTGTGTACACTTCAGGCCATTTCACCTTTTATATAATGGAAACACCAGACCTCCAGGCCCAAGAGGTCACACAGTCATGCCCAGAAAAGTAACTCTGGGCCTATACACACTTCACGCAGTTTGACCGTTTAAATAAAACTAGAAACAGACTTCCTGGCCCAAGAGGTCACACAGTCATGCCCAGCAAAGTAGCCTTAAACCTGGACACACAATGGAGACCATTTGACCCTTTAAAATCATACTACAACCAGACTTCCAGGCCCAAGAGGTCACACAGTCATGCCCAGCAAAGTAGCTCTGGGCCTGGGCACACTTCACGCAGTTTGACCGTTTAAATAAAACTAGAAACAGACTTCCTGGCCCAAGAGGTCACACAGTCATGCCCAGCAAAGTAGCCTTAAACCTGGACACACAATGGAGACCATTTGACCCTTTAAAATCATACTACAACCAGACTTCCAGGCCCAAGAGGTCACACAGTCATGCCCAGCAAAGTAGCTCTGGGCCTGGGCACACTTCACGCAGTTTGACCGTTTAAATAAAACTAGAAACAGACTTCCTGGCCCAAGAGGTCACACAGTCATGCCCATCAAAGTAGCTCTGGGCCTGGGCACACTTCACGCAGTTTGACCCTTTAAATAATACTACAACCAGACACATACAGGTGCGCACATATACACAGATACACATTCTGTTTAATTTCTTCACATCTGCAGACTAGAGTAAGCTGAGGGTATAATGTTAAACCAGGTACTATGTAAACAGTATATAGTTTTACCAAAAGATCGTGCTGATCTTTGATCTCCTGGTTCTTTATCTCCAGCCACTTTCAGACTCATGTCCTCCTCTATGGGCTGGTATAACACACACACACACACACACACACACACACACACACACACACACACACACACACACACACACACACACACACACACACACACAGAGACAAACAGAAAGACACACAGACATATGAAATTAGCAAGCCATATAGTGTAGAAATAGATTGATGTTATTCAGGGACCTCATTTATAAAACTTTGTGGATTCCAAAGTGAAAGTGTGTGTATTCTGCACAAATAACAGGAAATGGCATATACCCCCCAAAAACTTAGATTTCTAAAGCCTCGAGTATGAATTGTTGGGAGATAGAGGCGACAATGCAGCGCTAAAGACAAAAAAGGAATTTTAACCACAGGTATGAGTGGCAGCACCAGCAACCGCAGGTGTGAGTGGCATTATATTTACATTTACCCTCCACATCCTTTGTGTCTGTGTATTCGTCCTCGATGCGTCCAGCACACCATCTCCAGAAACGCCTCATTTTTCCTCTGTCTTCTTCAGTGTCTTTCCACAGACTGATCTGTAAAGGTGTTCATGGGATTCCCCTCACGTGTGACATCGGGCCACAGGACATATGGGGTTCTAAAGTTCCAAGAGCGTAGATGAGTTGTTTTTCTTTGAATTTCCTAATTTCATTGCTGCCATAGCAACAACTGGCAATGCAAACAGACGTGTCATTAATGCAGTGACTCTACCTCAACCTGGATTGATCAACCATGTACGGCTCACCGGAGACTGTGATACGTATAACATCCCAAAGTGTACTTAATTCTGAGCAAAATCTAACTAGCCTCATTACTGCTGAACTATGAGGGGCCATTTAGGGAGAAATCAGGGAAACACTACTTGTACATACATATGAAACATTTTCACATAAATAGCCTACTACTTACATTTGTGTATAATAATTTAAACTCGCATATACACGCACTTGCCCACTCAGTCTCTGGTGCGTAAACAAAGAGTTGCACTATGCTTATGTTGGTATGGGGGTGTCTGTGTGTATTGTTTGGAGGAACTTTTTCTTCTCATTTAGAAATATGTGGACTAAGTGCTCAGATTGTCTTATTACGTATTATGCTCAGTCTCACCATTTTTGGCAGATTTCACCACGTTATTACGAACGTGGATACGTTATCTTATAATTATAAGCAGTGTGAGATGTGAAGCTAAGCGAAGCACATGTGCAGAATTTCTAACAATAGCCTGTTTTGTATAGCCTGGCTAACTGACCAATCAGTGAAATTAAATGTGGTTGCTGAGCCTGTTGCAGCTGGGTCAGTTTAATTTGATTTAATTGTGTTTAATTTTAAACTCAGCTGCGTGCCATGAGACACAAGTTAATCTGAGCATTTTTTGTTCTAACGCCGACTTAACCTAGCCATGTTTTACAGTTATCTTGAAATAATTGAGGTTCATCGCTAGAGGGTGCTGTTCATCTTTTTTTTTCTTTTCTTCTATTATTGATCAGGAAAAAACGATAAAACAGAGAATTTGTGGATAAAATTATTATGAGATTATTTATAATCAAATGACTACACTACACAACCACTTCTTCCTTTTATTTACATATTATACAGATATTTACATTTTATTTACTCGTGTGCGTCTCTCTTCTCCAATGTAGCGGAGAGATATGAAAGGATAAAAGGGGAAAAGAATAAAATGCACGTCGGTTTTAAATTCGCAGGCTACCTGCACTGAAGGCGTGGAAAACGAGCACGTGACGGAAAGGCTTCCGTACCCGATGGGTACAAAATCACATGCCCAGCAAAGTAGCCTTAAACCTGGACACACAATGGAGACCATTTGACCCTTTAAAATCATACTACAACCAGACTTCCAGGCCCAAGAGGTCACACAGTCATGCCCAGCAAGGATGCTTTAAACGTGGGCACACTTCAGACCGTTTCACTCTTTAAATCATTCAAAGCACCACATTTCAAGACCCAAGAGGTCACAGAATCATGCCTATCAAAGTAGCTCTGCGCCTGGGCACACTTCACGCAGTTTGACCCTCTAAATAATACTACAACCAGACACATACAGGTGCGCACATATACACAGATACACATTCTGTTTAATTTCTTCACATCTGCAGACTAGAGTAAGCTGAGGGTATAGTGTTAAACCAGGTACTACATAAACAGTATATAGTATATATACAGAGGATATAATGTTAAACCAGGTACTACATACAGAGTATATAGTTTGACCAAAAGATCGTGCTGATCTTTGATCTCCTGGTTCTTCATCTCCAGCGCCACTTTCAGACTCATAATGTCCTCCTCTATGGGCTGGTATAACACACACACGAATCATCACTACAGCCAGTACAATGGAAAGGTGGGAATGTGTACTGAATGTGTACTGACGTTATAAGTGAAAGGTGGAGGTACTGGTGGATGTGTACTGACACTATAAGGGATCTCTACCTGCAGTGACAGTCTGAGCTTCTCAAGTTCTTCCTCCAGAGATTTCTTCTCCTGTTCACAGGCCATTTTCATATCTGCCAGAGCAAGTATCATTACTGCTGGATATAACATAGATTGTATATACTACATAATTACTACTGAATATATAAAATATAATATATATAGTACTATACATATATTAGTATCACTTTTATTGGAGCCTAATGGCTAGCATTCATTATTATGTTAGTATTATTGCATTTCCATAGTACTTACTCTTGATGGACCTGTTATGCTCCTCCTCCTCCTGCTGTTTCTGCAGGAGCTCTGTCTCCTCCTGCTGCTTGTGTTTCAGCATCTCCTGAAGAACCTGCAGCTCCTTCTGCTTCTGCAACCTCAACTCCTTCAGCTGCTCCAACAAACTGTTCTCCAACTCCTCCTTCTCACACCGCAAACAATCCAATCGGGCCACAGGCCCCACTAGTGACACAGAACCACACACACACACACAAACACACACACACACACACACACACACACACACACACACACACACACACACACACACACAAAGAGAGAGATAAACATGTATAAATGTATAAGAATTTGTGGATAAAATTATTATGAGATTATTCATAATCAAACGACTACACTACACAACCACTTCTTCCTTTTATTTACATATTATACAGATATTTACAGATATTTACATTTTATTTACCCGCTTGCGTCTCTCTTCTCCAAGGTAGCGGAGAGATATGAAAGGATAAAAGGGGAAAAGAATAAAATGCACGTCGGTTTTAAATTCCCAGGCTACCTGCGCTGAAGGCGTGGAAAACGAGCACGTGACGGAAAGGCTTCCGTACCCGATGGGTCCAAATCACATGCCCAGCAAAGTAGCCTTAAACCTGGACACACAATGGAGACCATTTGACCCTTTAAAATCATACTACAACCAGACTTCCAGGCCCAAGAGGTCACACAGTCATGCCCAGCAAGGATGCTTTAAACGTGGGCACACTTCAGACCGTTTCACTCTTTAAATCATTCAAAGCACCACATTTCAAGACCCAAGAGGTCACAGAATCATGCCCATCAAAGTAGCTCTGCGCCTGGGCACACTTCACGCAGTTTGACCCTTTAAATAATACTACAACCAGAAACATACAGGTGCGCACATATACACAGATACACATTCTGTTTAATTTCTTCACATCTGCAGACTAGAGTAAGCTGAGGGTATAGTGTTAAACCAGGTACTACATAAACAGTATATAGTATATATACAGAGGATATAGTGTTAAACCAGGTACTACATACAGAGTATATAGTATACATACAGAGTATATAGTTTGACCAAAAGATCGTGCTGATCTTTGATCTCCTGGTTCTTCATCTCCAGCGCCACTTTCAGACTCAATGTCCTCCTCTATGTGCTGGTATAACACAGACACGAATCATCACTACAGCCAGTACAATGGAAAGGTGGGAATGTGTACTGAATGTGTACTGACGTTATAAGTGAGAGGTGGTGGTACTGGTGGATGTGTACTGACACTATAAGGGATCTCTACCTGCAGTGACAGTTTGAGCTTCTCAAGTTCTTCCTCCAGAGATTTCTTCTCCTGTTCACAGGCCATTTTCATATCTGCCAGAGCAAGTATCATTACTGCTGGATATAACACAGATTGTATATACTACATAATTACTACTGAATATATAAAATATAATATATATAGTACTATACATATATTAGTGTCACTTTTATTGGAGCCTAAAGGCTAACATTCATTATTAGTTATGTTAGTATTATTGCATTTCCATAGTACTTACTCTTGATGGACCTGTTATGCTCCTCCTCCTCCTGCTGTTTCTGCAGGAGCTCTGTCTCCTCCTGCTGCTTGTGTTTCAGCATCTCCTGAAGAACCTGCAGCTCCTTCTGCTTCTGCAACCTCAACTCCTTCAGCTGCTCCAACAAACTGTTCTCCAACTCCTCCTTCTCACACCGCAAACACTCCAATCGGGCCACAGGCCCCACTAGTGACACAGAACCACACACACACACACACACACACACACACACACACACACACACACAGAGAGAGAGATAAACATGTATAAATGTATAAGAATATGAGGATAAAATTATTATGAGATTATTTATAATCAAACGACTACACTATACAACCACTTCTTCCTTTTATTTAGATATTATACAGATATGTACAGATATTTACATTTTATTTACCCGCGTGCGTCTCTCTTCTCCAAGGTAGCGGAGAGATATGAAAGGATAAAAGGGGAAAAGAATAAAATGCACGTCGGTTTTAAATTCGCAGGCTACCTGCGCTGAAGGCGTGGAAAACGAGCACGTGACGGAAAGGCTTCCGTACCCGATGGGTCCAAATCACATGCCCAGCAAAGTAGCCTTAAACCTGGACACACAATGGAGACCATTTGACCCTTTAAAATCATACTACAACCAGACTTCCAGGCCCAAGAGGTCACACAGTCATGCCCAGGAAAGTAGCTCTGGGCCTGGGCACACATGACGCAGTTTGACCGTTTAAATAAAACTAAACCAGACACATACAGGTGGGCACATATACACAGATACACATTCTGTTTAATTTCTTCACATCTGCAGACTAGAGTAAGCTGAGGGTATAGTGTTAAACCAGGTACTACATAAACAGTATATAGTATATATACAGAGGATATAGTGTTAAACCAGGTACTACATACAGAGAATATAGTATACATACAGAGTATATAGTTTGACCAAAAGATCGTGCTGATCTTTGATCTCCTGGTTCTTTATCTCCAGCGCCACTTTCAGACTCATAATGTCCTCCTCTATGGGCTGGTATAACACACACACGAATCATCACTACAGCCAGTACAATGGAAAGGTGGGAATGTGTACTGAATGTGTACTGACGTTATAAGTGAAAGGTGGAGGTACTGGTGGATGTGTACTGACACTATAAGGGATCTCTACCTGCAGTGACAGTCTGTGCTTCTCAAGTTCTTCCTCCAGAGATTTCTTCTCCTGTTCACAGGCCATTTTCATATCTGCCAGAGCAAGTATCATTACTGCTGGATATAACACAGATAGTATATACTACATAATTCACTTCTACCTTTTATTTACATATTATACAGATATTTACAGATATTTACATTTTATTTACCCGCGTGCGTCTCTCTTCTCCAAGGTAGCGGAGAGATATGAAAGGATAAAAGGGGAAAAGAATAAAATGCACGTCGGTTTAAAATTCGCAGGCTACCTGCGCTGAATGCGTGGAAAATGAGCACGTGACGGAAAGGCTTCCGTACCCGATGGGTCCAAATCACATGCCAAGCAAAGTAGCCTTAAACCTGGACACACAATGGAGACCATTTGACCCTTTAAAATCATACTACAACCAGACTTCCAGGCCCAAGAGGTCACACAGTCATGCCCAGCAAGGATGCTTTAAACGTGGGCACACTTCAGACCGTTTCACTCTTTAAATCATTCAAAGCACCACATTTCAAGGCCCAAGAGGTCACAGAATCATGCCCATCAAAGTAGCTCTGGGCCTGGGCACACTTCATGCAGTTTGACCCTTTAAATAATACTACAACCAGACACATACAGGTGCGCACATATACACAGATACACATTCTGTTTAATTTCTTCACATCTGCAGACTAGAGTAAGCTGAGGGTATAGTGTTAAACCAGGTACTACATAAACAGTATATAGTATATATACAGAGGATATAATGTTAAACCAGGTACTACATACAGACTATATAGTTTGACCAAAAGATCGTGCTGATCTTTGATCTCCTGGTTCTTCATCTCCAGCGCCACTTTCAGACTCATAATGTCCTCCTCTATGGGCTGGTATAACACACACTCGAATCATCACTACAGCCAGTACAATGGAAAGGTGGGAATGTGTACTGAATGTGTACTGACGTTATAAGTGAAAGGTGGAGCTACTGGTGGATGTGTACTGACACTATAAGGGATCTCTACCTGCAGTGACAGTCTGAGCTTCTCAAGTTCTTCCTCCAGAGATTTCTTCTCCTGTTCACAGGCCATTTTCATATCTGCCAGAGCAAGTATCATTACTGCTGGATATAACACAGATTGTATATACTACATAATTACTACTGAATATATAAAATATAATATATATAGTACTATACATATATTAGTATCACTTTTATTGGAGCCTAAAGGCTAACATTCATTATTAGTTATGTTAGTATTATTGCATTTCCATAGTACTTACCCTTGAGGGACCTGTTATGCTCCTCCTCCTCCTGCTGTTTCTGCAGGAGCTCTGTCTCCTCCTGCTGCTTGTGTTTCAGCATCTCCTGAAGAACCTGCAGCTCCTTCTGCTTCTGCAACCTCAACTCCTTCAGCTGCTCCAACAAACTGTTCTCCAACTCCTCCTTCTCACACCGCAAACACTCCAATCGGGCCACAGGCCCCACTAGTGACACAGAACCACACACACGCACACACAGACACACACACACACACACACACACACACACAAAGAGAGAGATAAACATGTATAAATGTATAAGAATTTGTGGATAAAATTATTATGAGATTATTTATAATGAAACGACTACACTACACAACCACTTCTTCCTTTTATTTACATATTATACAGATATTTACAGATATTTACATTTTATTTCCCAGCGTGCGTCTCTCTTCTCCAAGGTAGCGGAGAGATATGAAAGGATAAAAGGGGAAAAGAATAAAATGCACGTCGGTTTTAAATTCGCAGGCTACCTGCGCTGAAGGCGTGGAAAACGAGCACGTGACGGAAAGGCTTCCGTACCCGATGGGTCCAAATCACATGCCCAGCAAAGTAGCCTTAAACCTGGACACACAATGGAGACCATTTGACCCTTTAAATAATACTACAACCAGACACATACAGGTGCGCACATATACACAGATACACATTCTGTTTAAATTTCTTCACATCTGCAGACTAGAGTAAGCTGAGGGTATAGTGTTAAACCAGGAACTACATAAACAGTATATAGTATATATACAGAGGATATAGTGTTAAACCAGGTACTACATACAGAGTATATAGTATACATACAGAGTATATAGTTTGACCAAAAGATCGTGCTGATCTTTGATCTCCTGGTTCTTCATCTCCAGCGCCACTTTCAGACTCATAATGTCCTCCTCTATGGGCTGGTATAACACACACACGAATCATCACTACAGCCAGTACAATGGAAAGGTGGGAATGTGTACTGAATGTGTACTGACGTTATAAGTGAAAGGTGGAGGTACTGGTGGATGTGTACTGACACTATAAGGGATCTCTACCTGCAGTGACAGTCTGAGCTTCTCAAGTTGTTCCTCCAGAGATTTCTTCTCCTGTTCACAGGCCATTTTCATATCTGCCAGAGCAAGTATCATTACTGCTGGATATAACATAGATTGTATATACTACATAATTACTACTGAATATATAAAATATAATATATATAGTACTATACATATATTAGTATCACTTTTATTGGAGCCTAAAGGCTAACATTCATTATTAGTTATGTTAGTATTATTACATTTCCATAGTACTTACTCTTGATGGACCTGTTATGCTCCTCCTCCTCCTGCTGTTTCTGCAGGAGCTCTGTCTCCTCATGCTGCTTGTGTTTCAGCATCTCCTGAAGAACCTGCAGCTCCTTCTGCTTCTGCAACCTCAACTCCTTCAGCTGCTCCAACAAACTGTTCTCCAACTCCTCCTTCTCACACCGCAAACACTCCAATCGGGCCACAGGCCCCACTAGTGACACAGAACCACACACACACACACACACACACACACACACACACACACACACACACACACACACACACACACACAGAGAGAGATAAACATGTATAAATGTATAAGAATTTGTGGATAAAATTATTATGAGATTATTTATAATGAAACGACTACACTACACAACCACTTCTTCCTTTTATTTACATATTATACAGATATTTAGAGATATTTACATTTTATTTACCTGCGTGCGTCTCTCTTCTCCAAGTTAGCGGAGAGATATGAAGGGATAACAGGGGAAAAGAATAAAATGCACGTCGGTTTTAAATTCGCAGGCTACCTGCGCTGAAGGCGTGGAAAACGAGCACGTGACGGAAAGGCTTCCGTACCCGATGGGTCCAAATCACATGCCCAGCAAAGTAGCCTTAAACCTGGACACACAATGGAGACCATTTGACCCTTTAAAATCATACTACAACCAGACTTCCAGTCCCAAGAGGTCACACAGTCATACCCAGCAAAGTAGCTCTGGGCCTGGGCACACTTCACGCAGTTTGACCGTTTAAATAAAACTAGAAACAGACTTCCTGGCCCAAGAGGTCACACAGTCATGCCCAGCAAGGTTGCTTTAAACGTGGGCACACTTCAGACCGTTTCACTCTTTAAATCATTCAAAGCACCACATTTCAAGGCCCAAGAGGTCACAGAATCATGCCCATCAAAGTAGCTCTGGGCCTGGGCACACTTCACGCAGTTTGACCCTTTAAATAATACTACAACCAGACACATACAGGTGCGCACATATACACAGATACACATTCTGTTTAATTTCTTCACATCTGCAGACTAGAGTAAGCTGAGGGTATAGTGTTAAACCAGGTACTACATAAACAGTATATAGTATATATACAGAGGATATAGTGTTAAACCAGGTACTACATACAGAGTATATAGTATACATACAGAGTATATAGTTTGACCAAAAGATCGTGCTGATCTTTGATCTCCTGGTTCTTCATCTCCAGCGCCACTTTCAGACTCATAATGTCCTCCTCTATGGGCTGGTATAACACACACACGAATCATCACTACAGCCAGTACAATGGAAAGGTGGGAATGTGTACTGAATGTGTACTGACGTTATAAGTGAAAGGTGGAGCTACTGGTGGATGTGTACTGACACTATAAGGGATCTCTACCTGCAGTGACAGTCTGAGCTTCTCAAGTTCTTCCTCCAGAGATTTCTTCTCCTGTTCACAGGCCATTTTCATATCTGCCAGAGCAAGTATCATTACTGCTGGATATAACATAGATTGTATATACTACATAATTACTACTGAATATATAAAATATAATATATATAGTACTATACATATATTAGTATCACTTTTATTGGAGCCTAAAGGCTAACATTCATTATTAGTTATGTTAGTATTATTGCATTTCCATAGTACTTACTCTTGATGGACCTGTTATGCTCCTCCTCCTCCTGCTGTTTCTGCAGGAGCTCTGTCTCCTCCTGCTGCTTGTGTTTCAGCATCTCCTGAAGAACCTGCAGCTCCTTCTGCTTCTGCAACCTCAACTCCTTCAGCTGCTCCAACAAACTGTTCTCCAACTCCTCCTTCTCACACCGCAAACACTCCAATCGGGCCACAGGCCCCACTAGTGACACAGAACCACACACACACACACACACACAAAGAGAGAGATAAACATGTATAAATGTATAAGAATTTGTGGATAAAATTATTATGAGATTATTTATAATCAAACGACTACACTACACAACCACATCTTCCTTTTATTTACATATTATACAGATATTTAGAGATATTTACATTTTATTTACCCGCGTGCGTCTCTCTTCTCCAAGGTAGCGGAGAGATATGAAAGGATAAAAGGGGAAAAGAATAAAATGCACGTCGGTTTTAAATTCGCAGGCTACCTGCGCTGAAGGCGTGGAAAACGAGCACGTGACGGAAAGGCTTCCGTACCCGATGGGTCCAAATCACATGCCCAGCAAAGTAGCCTTAAACCTGGACACACAATGGAGAGCATTTGACCCTTTAAAATCATACTACAACCAGACTTCCAGGCCCAAGAGGTCACACAGCCATGCCCAGCAAAGTAGCTCTGGGCCTGGGCACACTTCACGCAGTTTGACCGTTTAAATAAAACTAGAAACAGACTTCCTGGCCCAAGAGGTCACAGTCATACCCAGCAAAGTACGTTTAAACCTGGAAACAAATCAGATCCTTTCTGTCATTCAAAGGAATGGGCCTGCAACTCACAACCACATCCCCAGTGAAGCGCACCGTCACCCAGCCACACTACCCCACCTTGCCCGTCCTGGAACAACCACACCTCCAGGGCACCACATGCCAATCTCTCATGCCCAGCAAACTGCAACCTCACGCAGCCAGGCCACACACTGTCTCCCCTTGTACAGTCCAAGGACGAACTCCTCCACAAACCTGGTGTTCACGCGCACACACGCAATTACAACGAATTGGTGGAGAACTTTGAAACAAACGTGCTGACTTTGAATACTCACATCTAGGCTGGGCCAGGTCCAAATGGCCTGCAGCTCGGTGCGCATTAACTGCTTGACTGTCCGTCACGAACGCCACCTGCCAAGCGTTCGTTCCGTCCCTGGCGGATTTTAAAAAATCGTAGCGTGAGAACGATGGGTCCGATCCGCGTGCCGCTTAAAGGCGATTACAGGGGAGATGCAACCCTTTCCAAAGAACCATGAACAGACTTTCTACTCCCAAGGAGACAAGAGATATTAAGCCGCAATGACGTCCGACGCGCGCATTTTCTCCGCAGCGCAGCACATTTAAAAAAATCATAGCGTGAAAACCGTGGGTTCGATCCGCGTGCCGCTCGAAGGCGATTACAGGGGAGATGCAGCCCTTTCCAAAGAGGCATGAACAGACTTCCTACTCCCAAGGAGCCCAAAGATATTAAGCCGCAAATACGTCCTACGCGCGTCTTTTCTACGCCGCGCACCACATTTAAAAAATCGTATCGGAAGAACGGTGGGTCCAATCCGCGTGCCGCTTAAAGGCGATTACAAGGGAGATGCAAACCTTTCCAAAGAGCCATGAAAAGACTTTCTACTCCCAAGGAGACAATAGATATTAAGCCGAAATGACGTCCGACGCGCGCATTTTCACCGACGCGCACCACATTTAAAAAAATCATAGCGTGAAAACCGTGGGTTCGATCCGCGTGCCGCTCGAAGGCGATTACAGCGGAGATGCAGCCCTTTCCAAAGAGCCATGAAAAGACTTTCTACTCCCAAGGAGACAAGAGATATTAAGCCGAAATGACGTCCGACGCGCGCATTTCCTCCGCCGCGCACCACATTTAAAAAAATCATAGCGTGAAAACCGTGGGTTCGATCCGCGTGCCGCTCGAAGGCGATTACAGGGGAGATGCAGCCCTTTCCAAAGAGCCATGAACAGACTTTCTACACCCAATGAGACAAGAGATATTAAGCCGCAAATACGTCCGGCGCGCGTCTTTTCTCCGCCGCGCAACACATTTAAAAAAAATCGTAGCGTGAAAAACGTGGGTTCGATCCGCGTGCCGCTCGAAGGCGATTACAGGGTAGATGCATCCCTTTCAAAAGAGCCATGAACAGACTTTCTACTCCCAAGGAGACCAGAAATATTAACATATAAATCGTTACGCTCCAGTCGGATGAACGAGAAACGCTTGTACAATTGCAACGAATTGGAGGAGAAAGTTTAAACAAACGCGCTGACTTTGAAGGCTCACATCTAGGCCGGGCCAGGTCCAAATGGCCTGCAACTCGGTCCGCATCACGTCCATGACTTTTCCTAACGAACGCCACCTGCCAAGCTTTCGGCCCGTCCCTGTCGGCATTAAAAAATCGTAGCGTGATAACGATGGTTCCGATCCGCGTGCCGCGCGAAGGCGATTACAGGGGAGATGCAGCCCTTTCCAAAGAGCCATGAACAGACTTTCTACTCCCAATGAGACAAGAGATATCAAGCCGCAAATACGTCCGGCGCGCGTCTATTCTCCGCCGCGCAACACATTTAAAAAAATCGTAACGTGAAAACCGTGGGTTCGATCCGCGTGCCGCTTAAAGGCGATTACAGGGGAGATGCAGCCCTTTCCAAAGAGCCATTAAAATACTTTCTACTCTCAAGGAGACAAGAGATATTAAGCCGCAATGACGTCCGACGCGCGCATTTTCTCCGCCGCGCACCACATTTAAAAAAATCATAGCGTGAAAACCGTGGGTTCGATCCGCGTGCCGCTCGAAGGCGATTACAGCGGAGATGCAGCCCTTTCCAAAGAGCCATGAAAAGACTTTCTACTCCCAAGGAGACAAGAGATATTAAGCCGAAATAACGTCCGACGCGCGCATTTCCTCCGCCGCGCACCACATTTAAAAAAATCATAGCGTGAAAACCGTGGGTTCGATCCGCGTGCCGCTCGAAGGCGATTACAGGGGAAATGCAGCCCTTTCCAAAGAGCCATGAACAGACTTTCTACACCCAATGAGACAAGAGATATTAAGCCGCAAATACGTCCGGCGCGCGTCTTTTCTCCGCCGCGCAACACATTTAAAAAAAATCGTAGCGTGAAAACCGTGGGTTCGATCCGCGTGCCGCTCGAAGGCGATTACAGGGGAGATGCAGCCCTTTCCAAAGAGCCATGAACAGACTTTCTACTCCCAATGAGACAAGAGATATCAAGCCGCAAATACGTCCGGCGCGCGTCTATTCTCCGCCGCGCAACACATTTAAAAAAAATCGTAGCGTGAAAACCGTGGGTTCGATCCGCGTGCCGCTTAAAGGCGATTACAGGGGAGATGCAGCCCTTTCCAAAGAGCCATGAAAAGACTTTCTACTCCCAAGGAGACAAGAGATATTAAGCCGAAATGACGTCCGACGCGCGCATTTCCTCCGCCGCGCACCACATTTAAAAAAATCATAGCGTGAAAACCGTGGGTTCGATCCGCGTGCCGCTCGAAGGCGATTACAGGGGAGATGCAGCCCTTTCCAAAGAGGCATGAACAGACTTCCTACTCCCAAGGAGCCCAAAGATATTAAGCCGCAAATACGTCCTACGAGCGTCTTTTCTACGCCGCGCACCACATTTAAAAAATCGTATCGGAAGAACGGTGGGTCCAATCCGCGTGCCGCTTAAAGGCGATTACAAGGGAGATGCAAACCTTTCCAAAGAGCCATGAAAAGACTTTCTACTCCCAAGGAGACAAGAGATATTAAGCCGCAATGACGTCCGACGCGCGCATTTTCTCCGCCGCGCACCACATTTAAAAAAATCATAGCGTGAAAACCGTGGGTTCGATCCGCGTGCCGCTCGAAGGCGATTACAGCGGAGATGCAGCCCTTTCCAAAGAGCCATGAAAAGACTTTCTACTCCCAAGGAGACAAGAGATATTAAGCCGAAATAACGTCCGACGCGCGCATTTCCTCCGCCGCGCACCACATTTAAAAAAATCATAGCGTGAAAACCGTGGGTTCGATCCGCGTGCCGCTCGAAGGCGATTACAGGGGAAATGCAGCCCTTTCCAAAGAGCCATGAACAGACTTTCTACACCCAATGAGACAAGAGATATTAAGCCGCAAATACGTCCGGCGCGCGTCTTTTCTCCGCCGCGCAACACATTTAAAAAAAATCGTAGCGTGAAAACCGTGGGTTCGATCCGCGTGCCGCTTAAAGGCGATTACAGGGGAGATGCAGCCCTTTCCAAAGAGCCATGAAAAGACTTTCTACTCCCAAGGAGACAAGAGATATTAAGCCGAAATGACGTCCGACGCGCGCATTTCCTCCGCCGTGCACCACATTTAAAAAAATCATAGCGTGAAAACCGTGGGTTCGATCCGCGTGCCGCTCGAAGGCGATTACAGGGGAGATGCAGCCCTTTCCAAAGAGGCATGAACAGACTTTCTACTCCCAATGAGACAAGAGATATCAAGCCGCAAATACGTCCGGCGCGCGTCTATTCTCCGCCGCGCAACACATTTAAAAAAAATCGTAACGTGAAAACCGTGGGTTCGATCCGCGTGCCGCTTAAAGGCGATTACAGGGGAGATGCAGCCCTTTCCAAAGAGCCATGAAAAGACTTTCTACTCCCAAGGAGACAATAGATATTAAGCCGAAATGACGTCCGACGCGCGCATTTTCTCCGCCGCGCACCACATTTAAAAAAATCATAGCGTGAAAACCGTGGGTTCGATCCGCGTGCCGCTCGAAGGCGATTACAGCGGAGATGCAGCCCTTTCAAAAGAGCCATGAACAGACTTTCAACTCCCAAGGAGACCAGAAATATTAACATATAAAGCGTTACGCTCCAGTCGGATGAACGAGAAACGCTTGTACAATTGCAACGAATTGGAGGAGAAAGTTTAAACAAACGCGCTGACTTTGAACGCTCACATCTAGGCCGGGCCAACTCCAAATGGCGTGCAACTCGGTGTGCATCACCTCCATGACTGTCCCTAACGAACGCCACCTGCCACGCTTTCGGCCTATCCCTGGTGGCATTAAAAAATCGTAGCGTGATAACGATGGTTCCGATGCGCGTGCCGCTCGAAGGCGATTACAGGGGAGATACAGCCCTTTCCAAAGAGCCATGAACAGACTTTCTACTCCCAAGGAGACAAGAGATATTACGCGCATTTTCTCCGACGCGCACCACGTTTAAAAAATCGTAGCGTGAGAACGGTGGGTCCGATCCGCGTGCCGCTTAAAGGCGATTACAGGGGAGATGCAACCCTTTCCAAAGAACCATGAAAAGACTTTCTACTCCCAAGGAGACAAGAGATATTAAGCCGCAATGACGTCCGACGCGCGCATTTTCTCCGCCGCGCAGCACATTTAAAAAAATCATAGCGTGAAAACCGTGGGTTCGATCCGCGTGCCGCTCGAAGGCGATTACAGGGGAGATGGAGCCCTTTCCAAAGAGGCATGAACAGACTTCCTACTCCCAAGGAGCCCAAAGATATTAAGCCGCAAATACGTCCTACGCGCGTCTTTTCTACGCCGCGCACCACATTTAAAAAATCGTATCGGAAGAACGGTGGGTCCAATCCGCGTGCCGCTTAAAGGCGATTACAAGGGAGATGCAAACCTTTCCAAAGAGCCATGAAAAGACTTTCTACTCCCAAGGAGACAATAGATATTAAGCCGAAATGACGTCCGACGCGCGCATTTTCTCCGCCGCGCACCACATTTAAAAAAATCATAGCGTGAAAACCGTGGGTTCGATCCGCGTGCCGCTCGAAGGCGATTACAGCGGAGATGCAGCCCTTTCCAAAGAGCCATGAAAAGACTTTCTACTCCCAAGGAGACAAGAGATATTAAGCCGAAATAACGTCCGACGCGCGCATTTCCTCCGCCGCGCACCACATTTAAAAAAATCATAGCGTGAAAACCGTGGGTTCGATCCGCGTGCCGCTCGAAGGCGATTACAGGGGAAATGCAGCCCTTTCCAAAGAGCCATGAACAGACTTTCTACACCCAATGAGACAAGAGATATTAAGCCGCAAATACGTCCGGCGCGCGTCTTTTCTCCGCCGCGCAACACATTTAAAAAAAATCGTAGCGTGAAAACCGTGGGTTCGATCCGCGTGCCGCTCGAAGGCGATTACAGGGGAGATGCAGCCCTTTCCAAAGAGCCATGAACAGACTTTCTACTCCCAATGAGACAAGAGATATCAAGCCGAAATGACGTCCGACGCGCGCATTTCCTCCGCCGCGCACGACATTTAAAAAAATCATAGCCTGAAAACCGTGGGTTCGATCCGCGTGCCGCTCGAAGGCGATTACAGGGGAGATGCAGCCCTTTCCAAAGAGGCATGAACAGACTTCCTACTCCCAAGGAGCCCAAAGATATTAAGCCGCAAATACGTCCTACGCGCGTCTTTTCTACGCCGCGCACCACATTTAAAAAATCGTAGCGTAAGAACGGTGGGTCCGATCCGCGTGCCGCTTAAAGGCGATTACAGGGGAGATGCAAACCTTTCCAAAGAGCCATGAAAAGACTTTCTACTCCCAAGGAGACAAGAGATATTAAGCCGCAATGACGTCCGACGCGCGCATTTTCTCCGACGCGCAAAACATTTAAAAAAATCATAGCGTGAAAACCGTGGGTTCGATCCGCGTGCCGCTCGAAGGCGATTACAGGGGAGATGCAGCCCTTTCCAAAGAGCCATGAACAGACTTTCTACTCCCAATGAGACAAGAGATATCAAGCCGCAAATACGTCCGGCGCGCGTCTATTCTCCGCCGCGCAACACATTTAAAAAAAATCGTAACGTGAAAACCGTGGGTTCGATCCGCGTGCCGCTTAAAGGCGATTACAGGGGAGATGCAGCCCTTTCCAAAGAGCCATGAACAGACTTTCTACTCCCAATGAGACAAGAGATATCAAGCCGCAAATACGTCCGACGCGCGTCTATTCTCCGCCGCGCAACACATTTAAAAAAAATCGTAGCGTGAAAACCGTGGGTTCGATCCGCGTGCCGCTCGAAGGCGATTACAGGGGAGATGCAGCCCTTTCCAAAGAGCCATTAAAATACTTTCTACTCCCAAGGAGACAAGAGATATTAAGCCGAAATGACGTCCGACGCGCGCATTTCCTCCGCCGCGCACCACATTTAAAAAAATCATAGCGTGAAAACCGTGGGTTCGATCCGCGTGCCGCTCGAAGGCGATTACAGGGGAGATGCAGCCCTTTCCAAAGAGGCATGAACAGACTTTCTACTCCCAAGGAGCCCAAAGATATTAAGCCGCAAATACGTCCTACGCGCGTCTTTTCTACGCCGCGCACCACATTTAAAAAATCGTATCGGAAGAACGGTGGGTCCAATCCGCGTGCCGCTTAAAGGCGATTACAAGGGAGATGCAAACCTTTCCAAAGAGCCATGAAAAGACTTTCTACTCCCAAGGAGACAATAGATATTAAGCCGAAATGACGTCCGACGCGCGCATTTTCTCCGCCGCGCACCACATTTAAAAAAATCATAGCGTGAAAACCGTGGGTTCGATCCGCGTGCCGCTCGAAGGCGATTACAGCGGAGATGCAGCCCTTTCCAAAGAGCCATGAAAAGACTTTCTACTCCCAAGGAGACAAGAGATATTAAGCCGAAATGACGTCCGACGCGCGCATTTCCTCCGCCGCGCACCACATTTAAAAAAATCATAGCGTGAAAACCGTGGGTTCGATCCGCGTGCCGCTCGAAGGCGATTACAGGGGAGATGCAGCCCTTTCCACAGAGCCATGAACAGACTTTCTACACCCAATGAGACAAGAGATATTAAGCCGCAAATACGTCCGGCGCGCGTCTTTTCTCCGCCGCGCAACACATTTAAAAAAAATCATAGCGTGAAAACCGTGGGTTCGATCCGCGTGCCGCTCGAAGACGATTACAGGGGAGATGCAGCCCTTTCCAAAGAGCCATGAACAGACTTTCTACTCCCAATGAGACAAGAGATATCAAGCCGCAAATACGTCCGGCGCGCGTCTATTCTCCGCCGCGCAACACATTTAAAAAAAATCGTAGCGTGAAAACCGTGGGTTCGATCCGCGTGCCGCTTAAATGCGATTACAGGGGAGATGCAGCCCTTTCCAAAGAGCCATGAAAAGACTTTCTACTCCCAAGGAGACAAGAGATATTAAGCCGAAATGACGTCCGACGCGCGCATTTCCTCCGCCGCGCACCACATTTAAAAAAATCATAGCGTGAAAACCGTGGGTTCGATCCGCGTGCCGCTCGAAGGCGATTACAGGGGAGATGCAGCCCTTTCCAAAGAGGCATGAACAGACTTCCTACTCCCAAGGAGCCCAAAGATATTAAGCCGCAAATACGTCCTACGCGCGTCTTTTCTACGCCGCGCACCACATTTAAAAAATCGTATCGGAAGAACGGTGGGTCCAATCCGCGTGCCGCTTAAAGGCGATTACAAGGGAGATGCAAACCTTTCCAAAGAGCCATGAAAAGACTTTCTACTCCCAAGGAGACAAGAGATATTAAGCCGAAATGACGTCCGACGCGCGCATTTTCTCCGCCGCGCACCACATTTAAAAAAATCATAGCGTGAAAACCGTGGGTTCGATCCGCGTGCCGCTCGAAGGCGATTACAGCGGAGATGCAGCCCTTTCCAAAGAGCCATGAAAAGACTTTCTACTCCCAAGGAGACAAGAGATATTAAGCCGAAATGACGTCCGACGCGCGCATTTCCTCCGCCGCGCACCACATTTAAAAAAATCATAGCGTGAAAACCGTGGGTTCGATCCGCGTGCCGCTCGAAGGTGATTACAGGGGAGATGCAGCCCTTTCAAAAGAGCCATGAACAGACTTTCTACACCCAATGAGACAAGAGATATTAAGCCGCAAATACGTCCGGCGCGCGTCTTTTCTCCGCCGCGCAACACATTTAAAAAAAATCGTAGCGTGAAAAACGTGGGTTCGATCCGCGTGCCGCTCGAAGGCGATTACAGGGGAGATGCATCCCTTTCAAAAGAGCCATGAACAGACTTTCTACTCCCAAGGAGACCAGAAATATTAACATATAAAGCGTTACGCTCCAGTCGGATGAACGAGAAACGCTTGTACAATTGCAACGAATTGGAGGAGAAAGTTTAAACAAACGCGCTGACTTTGAACGCTCACATCTAGGCCGGGCCGACTCCAAATGGCGTGCAACTCGGTGCGCATCACCTCCATGACTGTCCCTAACGAACGCCACCTGCCACGCTTTCGGCCCGTCCCTGGCGGCATTAAAAAATCGTAGCGTGATAACGATGGTTCCGATGCGCGTGCCGCTCGAAGGCGATTACAGGGGAGATACAGCCCTTTCCAAAGAGCCATGAACAGACTTTCTACTCCCAAGGAGACAAGAGATATTACGCGCATTTTCTCCGACGCGCACCACGTTTAAAAAATCGTAGCGTGAGAACGGTGGGTCCGATCCGCGTGCCGCTTAAAGGCGATTACAGGGGAGATGCATCCCTTTCCAAAGAGCCATGAACAGACTTTCTACTCCCAAGGAGACCAGAGATATTAACAGATAAAGCGTTACGCTCCAGTCGGATGAGCGAGAAACGCTTGTACAATTGCAACGAATTGGAGGAGAAAGTTTAAACAAACGCGCTGACTTTGAAGGCTCACATCTAGGCCGGGCCAGGTCCAAATGGCCTGCAACTCGGTCCGCATCACGTCCATGACTTTTCCTAACGAACGCCACCTGCCAAGCTTTCGGCCCGTCCCTGTCGGCATTAAAAAATCGTAGCGTGATAACGATGGTTCCGATCCGCGTGCCGCGCGAAGGCGATTACAGGGGAGATGCAGCCCTTTCCAAAGAACCATGAAAAGACTTTCTACTCCCAAGGAGACAAGAGATATTAAGCCGCAATGACGTCCGACGCGCGCATTTTCTCCGCCGCGCAGCACATTTAAAAAAATCATAGTGTGAAAACCGTGGGTTCGATCCACGTGCCGCTCGAAGGCGATTACAGGGGAGATGCAGCCCTTTCCAAAGAGCCATGAACACAAATCCTACTCCCAAGGAGCCCAAAGATATTAAGCCGCAAATACGTCCTACGCGCGTCTTTTCCACGCCGCGCACCACATTTAAAAAATCGTATCGGAAGAACGGTGGGTCCAATCCGCGTGCCGCTTAAAGGCGATTACAAGGGAGATGCAAACCTTTCCAAAGAGCCATGAAAAGACTTTCTACTCCCAAGGAGACAATAGATATTAAGCCGAAATGACGTCCAACGCGCGCATTTTCTCCGACGCGCACCACATTTAAAAAAATCATAGCGTGAAAACCGTGGGTTCGATCCGCGTGCCGCTCGAAGGCGATTACAGCGGAGATGCAGCCCTTTCCAAAGAGCCATGAACAGACTTTCTACACCCAATGAGACAAGAGATATTAAGCCGCAAATACGTCCGGCGCGCGTCTTTTCTCCGCCGCGCAACACATTTAAAAAAAATCGTAGCGTGAAAAACGTGGGTTCGATCCGCGTGCCGCTCGAAGGCGATTACAGGGGAGATGCATCCCTTTCAAAAGAGCCATGAACAGACTTTCTACTCCCAAGGAGACCAGAAATATTAACATATAAAGCGTTACGCTCCAGTCGGTTGAACGAGAAACGCTTGTACAACTGCAACGAATTGGAGGAGAAAGTTTAAACAAACGCGCTGACTTTGAACGCTCACATCTAGGCCGGGCCAACTCCAAATGGCGTGCAACTCGGTGTGCATCACCTCCATGACTGTCCCTAACGAACGCCACCTGCCACGCTTTCGGCCTATCCCTGGCGGCATTAAAAAATCGTAGCGTGATAACGATGGTTCCGATGCGCGTGCCGCTCGAAGGCGATTACAGGGGAGATACAGCCCTTTCCAAAGAGCCATGAACAGACTTTCTACACCCAATGAGACAAGAGATATTAAGCCGCAAATACGTCCGGCGCGCGTCTTTTCTCCGCCGCGCAACACATTTAAAAAAAATCGTAGCGTGAAAAACGTGGGTTCGATCCGCGTGCCGCTCGAAGGCGATTACAGGGGAGATGCATCCCTTTCAAAAGAGCCATGAACAGACTTTCTACTCCCAAGGAGACAAGAGATATTACGCGCATTTTCTCCGACGCGCACCACGTTTAAAAAATCGTAGCGTGAGAACGGTGGGTCCGATTCGCGTGCCGCTTAAAGGCGATTACAGGGGAGATGCAACCCTTTCCAAAGAACCATGAAAAGACTTTCTACTCCCAAGGAGACAAGAGATATTAAGCCGCAATGACGTCCGACGCGCGCATTTTCTCCGCCGCGCAGCACATTTAAAAAAATCATAGCGTGAAAACCGTGGGTTCGATCCGCGTGCCGCTCGAAGGCGATTACAGGGGAGATGGAGCCCTTTCCAAAGAGGCATGAACAGACTTCCTACTCCTAAGGAGCCCAAAGATATTAAGCCGCAAATACGTCCTACGCGCGTCTTTTCTACGCCGCGCAACACATTTAAAAAAATCATAGCGTGAAAACCGTGGGTTCGATCCGCGTGCCGCTCGAAGGCGATTACAGGGGAGATGCAGCCCTTTCCAAAGAGCCATGAACAGACTTTCTACTCCCAATGAGACAAGAGATATCAAGCCGCAAATACGTCCGGCGCGCGTCTATTCTCCGCCGCGCAACACATTTAAAAAAAATCGTAACGTGAAAACCGTGGGTTCGATCCGCGTGCCGCTTAAAGGCGATTACAGGGGAGATGCAGCCCTTTCCAAAGAGCCATGAAAAGACTTTCTACTCCCAAGGAGACAAGAGATATTAAGCCGAAATGACGTCCTACGCGCGTCTTTTCTACGCCGCGCACCACATTTAAAAAATCGTATCGGAAGAACGGTGGGTCCAATCCGCGTGCCGCTTAAAGGCGATTACAAGGGAGATGCAAACCTTTCCAAAGAGCCATGAACAGACTTTCTACTCCCAATGAGACAAGAGATATTACGCGCATTTTCTCCGAAGCGCACCACGTTTAAAAAATCGTAGCGTGAGAACGGTGGGTCCGATCCGCGTGCCGCTCGAAGGCGATTACAGGGGAGATGCATCCCTTTCCAAAGAGGCATGAACAGACTTCCTACTCCCAAGGAGCCCAAAGATATTAAGCCGCAAATATGTCCTACGCGCGTCTTTTCTACGCCGCGCACCACATTTAAAAAATCGTAGCGTAAGAACGGTGGGTCCGATCCGCGTGCCGCTTAAAGGCGATTACAGGGGAGATGCAAACCTTTCCAAAGAGCCATGAAAAGACTTTCTACTCCCAAGGAGACAAGAGATATTAAGCCGCAATGACGTCCGACGCGCGCATTTTCTCCGACGCGCAACACATTTAAAAAAATCATAGCGTGAAAACCGTGGGTTCGATCCGCGTGCCGCTCGAAGGCGATTACAGGGGAGATGCAGCCCTTTCCAAAGAGCCATGAACAGACTTTCTACTCCCAATGAGACAAGAGATATCAAGCCGCAAATACGTCCGGCGCGCGTCTATTCTCCGCCGCGCAACACATTTAAAAAAAATCGTAACGTGAAAACCGTGGGTTCGATCCGCGTGCCGCTTAAAGGCGATTACAGGGGAGATGCAGCCCTTTCCAAAGAGCCATGAAAAGACTTTCTACTCCCAAGGAGACAAGAGATATTAAGCCGAAATGACGTCCGACGCGCGCATTTCCTCCGCCGCACACCACATTTAAAAAAATCATAGCGTGAAAACCGTGGGTTCGATCCGCGTGCCGCTCGAAGTCGATTACAGGGGAGATGCAGCCCTTTCCAAAGAGGCATGAACAGACTTCCTACTCCCAAGGAGCCCAAAGATATTAAGCCGCAAATACGTCCTACGCGCGTCTTTTCTACGCCGCGCACCACATTTAAAAAATCGTATCGGAAGAACGGTGGGTCCAATCCGCGTGCCGCTTAAAGGCGATTACAAGGGAGATGCAAACCTTTCCAAAGAGCCATGAAAAGACTTTCTACTCCCAAGGAGACAATAGATATTAAGCCGAAATGACGTCCGACGCGCGCATTTTCTCCGCCGCGCACCACATTTAAAAAAATCATAGCGTGAAAACCGTGGGTTCGATCCGCGTGCCGCTCGAAGGCGATTACAGCGGAGATGCAGCCCTTTCCAAAGAGCCATGAAAAGACTTTCTACTCCCAAGGAGACAAGAGATATTAAGCCGAAATGACGTCCGACGCGCGCATTTCCTCCGCCGCGCACCACATTTAAAAAATCGTAGCGTAAGAACGGTGGGTCCGATCCGCGTGCCGCTTAAAGGCGATTACAGGGGAGATGGAGCCCTTTCCAAAGAGGCATGAACAGACTTCCTACTCCCAAGGAGCCCAAAGATATTAAGCCGCAAATACGTCCTACGCGCGTCTTTTCTACGCCGCGCAACACATTTAAAAAAATCATAGCGTGAAAACCGTGGGTTCGATCCGCGTGCCGCTCGAAGGCGATTACAGGGGAGATGCAGCCCTTTCCAAAGAGCCATGAACAGACTTTCTACTCCCAATGAGACAAGAGATATCAAGCCGCAAATACGTCCGGCGCGCGTCTATTCTCCGCCGCGCAACACATTTAAAAAAAATCGTAACGTGAAAACCGTGGGTTCGATCCGCGTGCCGCTTAAAGGCGATTACAGGGGAGATGCAGCCCTTTCCAAAGAGCCATGAAAAGACTTTCTACTCCCAAGGAGACAAGAGATATTAAGCCGAAATGACGTCCTACGCGCGTCTTTTCTACGCCGCGCACCACATTTAAAAAATCGTATCGGAAGAACGGTGGGTCCAATCCGCGTGCCGCTTAAAGGCGATTACAAGGGAGATGCAAACCTTTCCAAAGAGCCATGAACAGACTTTCTACTCCCAATGAGACAAGAGATATTACGCGCATTTTCTCCGACGCGCACCACGTTTAAAAAATCGTAGCGTGAGAACGGTGGGTCCGATCCGCGTGCCGCTCGAAGGCGATTACAGGGGAGATGCATCCCTTTCCAAAGAGGCATGAACAGACTTCCTACTCCCAAGGAGCCCAAAGATATTAAGCCGCAAATATGTCCTACGCGCGTCTTTTCTACGCCGCGCACCACATTTAAAAAATCGTAGCGTAAGAACGGTGGGTCCGATCCGCGTGCCGCTTAAAGGCGATTACAGGGGAGATGCAAACCTTTCCAAAGAGCCATGAAAAGACTTTCTACTCCCAAGGAGACAAGAGATATTAAGCCGCAATGACGTCCGACGCGCGCATTTTCTCCGACGCGCAACACATTTAAAAAAATCATAGCGTGAAAACCGTGGGTTCGATCCGCGTGCCGCTCGAAGGCGATTACAGGGGAGATGCAGCCCTTTCCAAAGAGCCATGAACAGACTTTCTACTCCCAATGAGACAAGAGATATCAAGCCGCAAATACGTCCGGCGCGCGTCTATTCTCCGCCGCGCAACACATTTAAAAAAAATCGTAACGTGAAAACCGTGGGTTCGATCCGCGTGCCGCTTAAAGGCGATTACAGGGGAGATGCAGCCCTTTCCAAAGAGCCATGAAAAGACTTTCTACTCCCAAGGAGACAAGAGATATTAAGCCGAAATGACGTCCGACGCGCGCATTTCCACCGCCGCACACCACATTTAAAAAAATCATAGCGTGAAAACCGTGGGTTCGATCCGCGTGCCGCTCGAAGTCGATTACAGGGGAGATGCAGCCCTTTCCAAAGAGGCATGAACAGACTTCCTACTCCCAAGGAGCCCAAAGATATTAAGCCGCAAATACGTCCTACGCGCGTCTTTTCTACGCCGCGCACCACATTTAAAAAATCGTATCGGAAGAACGGTGGGTCCAATCCGCGTGCCGCTTAAAGGCGATTACAAGGGAGATGCAAACCTTTCCAAAGAGCCATGAAAAGACTTTCTACTCCCAAGGAGACAATAGATATTAAGCCGAAATGACGTCCGACGCGCGCATTTTCTCCGCCGCGCACCACATTTAAAAAAATCATAGCGTGAAAACCGTGGGTTCGATCCGCGTGCCGCTCGAAGGCGATTACAGCGGAGATGCAGCCCTTTCCAAAGAGCCATGAATAGACTTTCTACTCCCAAGGAGACAAGAGATATTAAGCCGAAATGACGTCCGACGCGCGCATTTCCTCCGCCGCGCACCACATTTAAAAAAATCATAGCGTGAAAACCGTGGGTTCGATCCGCGTGCCGCTCGAAGGCGATTACAGGGGAGATGCAGCCCTTTCCAAAGAGCCATGAACAGACTTTCTACTCCCAATGAGACAAGAGATATTAAGCCGCAAATACGTCCGGCGCGCGTCTTTTCTCCGCCGCGCAACACATTTAAAAAAAATCGTAGCGTGAAAAACGTGGGTTCGATCCGCGTGCCGCTCGAAGGCGATTACAGGGGAGATGCATCCCTTTCAAAAGAGCCATGAACAGACTTTCTACTCCCAAGGAGACCAGAAATATTAACATATAAAGCGTTACGCTCCAGTCGGATGAACGAGAAACGCTTGTACAATTGCAACGAATTGGAGGAGAAAGTTTAAACAAACGCGCTGACTTTGAACGCTCACATCTAGGCCGGGCCAACTCCAAATGGCGTGCAACTCGGTGCGCATCACCTCCATGACTGTCCCTAACGAACGCCACCTGCCACGCTTTCGGCCCGTCCCTGGCGGCATTAAAAAATCGTAGCGTGATAACGATGGTTCCGATGCGCGTGCCGCTCGAAGGCGATTACAGGGGAGATGCAGCCCTTTCCAAAGAGCCATGAACAGACTTCCTACTCCCAAGGAGCCCAAAGATATTAAGCCGCAAATACGTCCTACGCGCGTCTTTTCCACGCCGCGCACCACATTTAAAAAATCGTATCGGAAGAACGGTGGGTCCAATCCGCGTGCCGCTTAAAGGCGATTACAAGGGAGATGCAAACCTTTCCAAAGAGCCATGAAAAGACTTTCTACTCCCAAGGAGACAATAGATATTAAGCCGAAATGACGTCCGACGCGCGCATTTTCTCCGACGCGCACCACATTTAAAAAAATCATAGCGTGAAAACCGTGGGTTCGATCCGCGTGCCGCTCGAAGGCGATTACAGGGGAGATGCAGCCCTTTCCAAAGAGCCATGAACAGACTTTCTACACCCAATGAGACAAGAGATATTAAGCCGCAAATACGTCCGGCGCGCGTCTTTTCTCCGCCGCGCAACACATTTAAAAAAAATCGTAGCGTGAAAAACGTGGGTTCGATCCGCGTGCCGCTCGAAGGCGATTACAGGGGAGATGCATCCCTTTCAAAAGAGCCATGAACAGACTTTCTACTCCCAAGGAGACAAGAGATATTACGCGCATTTTCTCCGACGCGCACCACGTTTAAAAAATCGTAGCGTGAGAACGGTGGGTCCGATTCGCGTGCCGCTTAAAGGCGATTACAGGGGAGATGCAACCCTTTCCAAAGAACCATGAAAAGACTTTCTACTCCCAAGGAGACAAGAGATATTAAGCCGCAATGACGTCCGACGCGCGCATTTTCTCCGCCGCGCACCACATTTAAAAAAATCATAGCGTGAAAACCGTGGGTTCGATCCGCGTGCCGCTCGAAGGCGATTACAGGGGAGATGGAGCCCTTTCCAAAGAGGCATGAACAGACTTCCTACTCCTAAGGAGCCCAAAGATATTAAGCCGCAAATACGTCCTACGCGCGTCTTTTCTACGCCGCGCAACACATTTAAAAAAATCATAGCGTGAAAACCGTGGGTTCGATCCGCGTGCCGCTCGAAGGCGATTACAGGGGAGATGCAGCCCTTTCCAAAGAGCCATGAACAGACTTTCTACTCCCAATGAGACAAGAGATATCAAGCCGCAAATACGTCCGGCGCGCGTCTATTCTCCGCCGCGCAACACATTTAAAAAAAATCGTAACGTGAAAACCGTGGGTTCGATCCGCGTGCCGCTTAAAGGCGATTACAGGGGAGATGCAGCCCTTTCCAAAGAGCCATGAAAAGACTTTCTACTCCCAAGGAGACAAGAGATATTAAGCCGAAATGACGTCCTACGCGCGTCTTTTCTACGCCGCGCACCACATTTAAAAAATCGTATCGGAAGAACGGTGGGTCCAATCCGCGTGCCGCTTAAAGGCGATTACAAGGGAGATGCAAACCTTTCCAAAGAGCCATGAACAGACTTTCTACTCCCAATGAGACAAGAGATATTACGCGCATTTTCTCCGAAGCGCACCACGTTTAAAAAATCGTAGCGTGAGAACGGTGGGTCCGATCCGCGTGCCGCTCGAAGGCGATTACAGGGGAGATGCATCCCTTTCCAAAGAGGCATGAACAGACTTCCTACTCCCAAGGAGCCCAAAGATATTAAGCCGCAAATATGTCCTACGCGCGTCTTTTCTACGCCGCGCACCACATTTAAAAAATCGTAGCGTAAGAACGGTGGGTCCGATCCGCGTGCCGCTTAAAGGCGATTACAGGGGAGATGGAGCCCTTTCCAAAGAGGCATGAACAGACTTCCTACTCCCAAGGAGCCCAAAGATATTAAGCCGCAAATACGTCCTACGCGCGTCTTTTCTACGCCGCGCAACACATTTAAAAAAATCATAGCGTGAAAACCGTGGGTTCGATCCGCGTGCCGCTCGAAGGCGATTACAGGGGAGATGCAGCCCTTTCCAAAGAGCCATGAACAGACTTTCTACTCCCAATGAGACAAGAGATATCAAGCCGCAAATACGTCCGGCGCGCGTCTATTCTCCGCCGCGCAACACATTTAAAAAAAATCGTAACGTGAAAACCGTGGGTTCGATCCGCGTGCCGCTTAAAGGCGATTACAGGGGAGATGCAGCCCTTTCCAAAGAGCCATGAAAAGACTTTCTACTCCCAAGGAGACAAGAGATATTAAGCCGAAATGACGTCCTACGCGCGTCTTTTCTACGCCGCGCACCACATTTAAAAAATCGTATCGGAAGAACGGTGGGTCCAATCCGCGTGCCGCTTAAAGGCGATTACAAGGGAGATGCAAACCTTTCCAAAGAGCCATGAACAGACTTTCTACTCCCAATGAGACAAGAGATATTACGCGCATTTTCTCCGACGCGCACCACGTTTAAAAAATCGTAGCGTGAGAACGGTGGGTCCGATCCGCGTGCCGCTCGAAGGCGATTACAGGGGAGATGCATCCCTTTCCAAAGAGGCATGAACAGACTTCCTCCTCCCAAGGAGCCCAAAGATATTAAGCCGCAAATATGTCCTACGCGCGTCTTTTCTACGCCGCGCACCACATTTAAAAAATCGTAGCGTAAGAACGGTGGGTCCGATCCGCGTGCCGCTTAAAGGCGATTACAGGGGAGATGCAAACCTTTCCAAAGAGCCATGAAAAGACTTTCTACTCCCAAGGAGACAAGAGATATTAAGCCGCAATGACGTCCGACGCGCGCATTTTCTCCGACGCGCAACACATTTAAAAAAATCATAGCGTGAAAACCGTGGGTTCGATCCGCGTGCCGCTCGAAGGCGATTACAGGGGAGATGCAGCCCTTTCCAAAGAGCCATGAACAGACTTTCTACTCCCAATGAGACAAGAGATATCAAGCCGCAAATACGTCCGGCGCGCGTCTATTCTCCGCCGCGCAACACATTTAAAAAAAATCGTAACGTGAAAACCGTGGGTTCGATCCGCGTGCCGCTTAAAGGCGATTACAGGGGAGATGCAGCCCTTTCCAAAGAGCCATGAAAAGACTTTCTACTCCCAAGGAGACAAGAGATATTAAGCCGAAATGACGTCCTACGCGCGTCTTTTCTACGCCGCGCACCACATTTAAAAAATCGTATCGGAAGAACGGTGGGTCCAATCCGCGTGCCGCTTAAAGGCGATTACAAGGGAGATGCAAACCTTTCCAAAGAGCCATGAACAGACTTTCTACTCCCAATGAGACAAGAGATATTACGCGCATTTTCTCCGAAGCGCACCACGTTTAAAAAATCGTAGCGTGAGAACGGTGGGTCCGATCCGCGTGCCGCTCAAAGGCGATTACAGGGGAGATGCATCCCTTTCCAAAGAGGCATGAACAGACTTCCTACTCCCAAGGAGCCCAAAGATATTAAGCCGCAAATATGTCCTACGCGCGTCTTTTCTACGCCGCGCACCACATTTAAAAAATCGTAGCGTAAGAACGGTGGGTCCGATCCGCGTGCCGCTTAAAGGCGATTACAGGGGAGATGGAGCCCTTTCCAAAGAGGCATGAACAGACTTCCTACTCCCAAGGAGCCCAAAGATATTAAGCCGCAAATACGTCCTACGCGCGTCTTTTCTACGCCGCGCAACACATTTAAAAAAATCATAGCGTGAAAACCGTGGGTTCGATCCCGCGTGCCGCTCGAAGGCGATTACAGGGGAGATGCAGCCCTTTCCAAAGAGCCATGAACAGACTTTCTACTCCCAATGAGACAAGAGATATCAAGCCGCAAATACGTCCGGCGCGCGTCTATTCTCCGCCGCGCAACACATTTAAAAAAAATCGTAACGTGAAAACCGTGGGTTCGATCCGCGTGCCGCTTAAAGGCGATTACAGGGGAGATGCAGCCCTTTCCAAAGAGCCATGAAAAGACTTTCTACTCCCAAGGAGACAAGAGATATTAAGCCGAAATGACGTCCTACGCGCGTCTTTTCTACGCCGCGCACCACATTTAAAAAATCGTATCGGAAGAACGGTGGGTCCAATCCGCGTGCCGCTTAAAGGCGATTACAAGGGAGATGCAAACCTTTCCAAAGAGCCATGAACAGACTTTCTACTCCCAATGAGACAAGAGATATTACGCGCATTTTCTCCGACGCGCACCACGTTTAAAAAATCGTAGCGTGAGAACGGTGGGTCCGATCCGCGTGCCGCTCGAAGGCGATTACAGGGGAGATGCATCCCTTTCCAAAGAGGCATGAACAGACTTCCTCCTCCCAAGGAGCCCAAAGATATTAAGCCGCAAATATGTCCTACGCGCGTCTTTTCTACGCCGCGCACCACATTTAAAAAATCGTAGCGTAAGAACGGTGGGTCCGATCCGCGTGCCGCTTAAAGGCGATTACAGGGGAGATGCAAACCTTTCCAAAGAGCCATGAAAAGACTTTCTACTCCCAAGGAGACAAGAGATATTAAGCCGCAATGACGTCCGACGCGCGCATTTTCTCCGACGCGCAACACATTTAAAAAAATCATAGCGTGAAAACCGTGGGTTCGATCCGCGTGCCGCTCGAAGGCGATTACAGGGGAGATGCAGCCCTTTCCAAAGAGCCATGAACAGACTTTCTACTCCCAATGAGACAAGAGATATCAAGCCGCAAATACGTCCGGCGCGCGTCTATTCTCCGCCGCGCAACACATTTAAAAAAAATCGTAACGTGAAAACCGTGGGTTCGATCCGCGTGCCGCTTAAAGGCGATTACAGGGGAGATGCAGCCCTTTCCAAAGAGCCATGAAAAGACTTTCTACTCCCAAGGAGACAAGAGATATTAAGCCGAAATGACGTCCGACGCGCGCATTTCCACCGCCGCACACCACATTTAAAAAAATCATAGCGTGAAAACCGTGGGTTCGATCCGCGTGCCGCTCGAAGTCGATTACAGGGGAGATGCAGCCCTTTCCAAAGAGGCATGAACAGACTTCCTACTCCCAAGGAGCCCAAAGATATTAAGCCGCAAATACGTCCTACGCGCGTCTTTTCTACGCCGCGCACCACATTTAAAAAATCGTATCGGAAGAACGGTGGGTCCAATCCGCGTGCCGCTTAAAGGCGATTACAAGGGAGATGCAAACCTTTCCAAAGAGCCATGAAAAGACTTTCTACTCCCAAGGAGACAATAGATATTAAGCCGAAATGACGTCCGACGCGCGCATTTTCTCCGCCGCGCACCACATTTAAAAAAATCATAGCGTGAAAACCGTGGGTTCGATCCGCGTGCCGCTCGAAGGCGATTACAGCGGAGATGCAGCCCTTTCCAAAGAGCCATGAATAGACTTTCTACTCCCAAGGAGACAAGAGATATTAAGCCGAAATGACGTCCGACGCGCGCATTTCCTCCGCCGCGCACCACATTTAAAAAAATCATAGCGTGAAAACCGTGGGTTCGATCCGCGTGCCGCTCGAAGGCGATTACAGGGGAGATGCAGCCCTTTCCAAAGAGCCATGAACAGACTTTCTACTCCCAATGAGACAAGAGATATTAAGCCGCAAATACGTCCGGCGCGCGTCTTTTCTCCGCCGCGCAACACATTTAAAAAAAATCGTAGCGTGAAAAACGTGGGTTCGATCCGCGTGCCGCTCGAAGGCGATTACAGGGGAGATGCATCCCTTTCAAAAGAGCCATGAACAGACTTTCTACTCCCAAGGAGACCAGAAATATTAACATATAAAGCGTTACGCTCCAGTCGGATGAACGAGAAACGCTTGTACAATTGCAACGAATTGGAGGAGAAAGTTTAAACAAACGCGCTGACTTTGAACGCTCACATCTAGGCCGGGCCAACTCCAAATGGCGTGCAACTCGGTGCGCATCACCTCCATGACTGTCCCTAACGAACGCCACCTGCCACGCTTTCGGCCCGTCCCTGGCGGCATTAAAAAATCGTAGCGTGATAACGATGGTTCCGATGCGCGTGCCGCTCGAAGGCGATTACAGGGGAGATGCAGCCCTTTCCAAAGAGCCATGAACAGACTTCCTACTCCCAAGGAGCCCAAAGATATTAAGCCGCAAATACGTCCTACGCGCGTCTTTTCCACGCCGCGCACCACATTTAAAAAATCGTATCGGAAGAACGGTGGGTCCAATCCGCGTGCCGCTTAAAGGCGATTACAAGGGAGATGCAAACCTTTCCAAAGAGCCATGAAAAGACTTTCTACTCCCAAGGAGACAATAGATATTAAGCCGAAATGACGTCCGACGCGCGCATTTTCTCCGACGCGCACCACATTTAAAAAAATCATAGCGTGAAAACCGTGGGTTCGATCCGCGTGCCGCTCGAAGGCGATTACAGGGGAGATGCAGCCCTTTCCAAAGAGCCATGAACAGACTTTCTACACCCAATGAGACAAGAGATATTAAGCCGCAAATACGTCCGGCGCGCGTCTTTTCTCCGCCGCGCAACACATTTAAAAAAAATCGTAGCGTGAAAAACGTGGGTTCGATCCGCGTGCCGCTCGAAGGCGATTACAGGGGAGATGCATCCCTTTCAAAAGAGCCATGAACAGACTTTCTACTCCCAAGGAGACAAGAGATATTACGCGCATTTTCTCCGACGCGCACCACGTTTAAAAAATCGTAGCGTGAGAACGGTGGGTCCGATTCGCGTGCCGCTTAAAGGCGATTACAGGGGAGATGCAACCCTTTCCAAAGAACCATGAAAAGACTTTCTACTCCCAAGGAGACAAGAGATATTAAGCCGCAATGACGTCCGACGCGCGCATTTTCTCCGCCGCGCAGCACATTTAAAAAAATCATAGCGTGAAAACCGTGGGTTCGATCCGCGTGCCGCTCGAAGGCGATTACAGGGGAGATGGAGCCCTTTCCAAAGAGGCATGAACAGACTTCCTACTCCTAAGGAGCCCAAAGATATTAAGCCGCAAATACGTCCTACGCGCGTCTTTTCTACGCCGCGCAACACATTTAAAAAAATCATAGCGTGAAAACCGTGGGTTCGATCCGCGTGCCGCTCGAAGGCGATTACAGGGGAGATGCAGCCCTTTCCAAAGAGCCATGAACAGACTTTCTACTCCCAATGAGACAAGAGATATCAAGCCGCAAATACGTCCGGCGCGCGTCTATTCTCCGCCGCGCAACACATTTAAAAAAAATCGTAACGTGAAAACCGTGGGTTCGATCCGCGTGCCGCTTAAAGGCGATTACAGGGGAGATGCAGCCCTTTCCAAAGAGCCATGAAAAGACTTTCTACTCCCAAGGAGACAAGAGATATTAAGCCGAAATGACGTCCTACGCGCGTCTTTTCTACGCCGCGCACCACATTTAAAAAATCGTATCGGAAGAACGGTGGGTCCAATCCGCGTGCCGCTTAAAGGCGATTACAAGGGAGATGCAAACCTTTCCAAAGAGCCATGAACAGACTTTCTACTCCCAATGAGACAAGAGATATTACGCGCATTTTCTCCGAAGCGCACCACGTTTAAAAAATCGTAGCGTGAGAACGGTGGGTCCGATCCGCGTGCCGCTCGAAGGCGATTACAGGGGAGATGCATCCCTTTCCAAAGAGGCATGAACAGACTTCCTACTCCCAAGGAGCCCAAAGATATTAAGCCGCAAATATGTCCTACGCGCGTCTTTTCTACACCGCGCACCACATTTAAAAAATCGTAGCGTAAGAACGGTGGGTCCGATCCGCGTGCCGCTTAAAGGCGATTACAGGGGAGATGCAAACCTTTCCAAAGAGCCATGAAAAGACTTTCTACTCCCAAGGAGACAAGAGATATTAAGCCGCAATGACGTCCGACGCGCGCATTTTCTCCGACGCGCAACACATTTAAAAAAATCATAGCGTGAAAACCGTGGGTTCGATCCGCGTGCCGCTCGAAGGCGATTACAGGGGAGATGCAGCCCTTTCCAAAGAGCCATGAACAGACTTTCTACTCCCAATGAGACAAGAGATATCAAGCCGCAAATACGTCCGGCGCGCGTCTATTCTCCGCCGCGCAACACATTTAAAAAAAATCGTAACGTGAAAACCGTGGGTTCGATCCGCGTGCCGCTTAAAGGCGATTACAGGGGAGATGCAGCCCTTTCCAAAGAGCCATGAAAAGACTTTCTACTCCCAAGGAGACAAGAGATATTAAGCCGAAATGACGTCCGACGCGCGCATTTCCTCCGCCGCACACCACATTTAAAAAAATCATAGCGTGAAAACCGTGGGTTCGATCCGCGTGCCGCTCGAAGTCGATTACAGGGGAGATGCAGCCCTTTCCAAAGAGGCATGAACAGACTTCCTACTCCCAAGGAGCCCAAAGATATTAAGCCGCAAATACGTCCTACGCGCGTCTTTTCTACGCCGCGCACCACATTTAAAAAATCGTATCGGAAGAACGGTGGGTCCAATCCGCGTGCCGCTTAAAGGCGATTACAAGGGAGATGCAAACCTTTCCAAAGAGCCATGAAAAGACTTTCTACTCCCAAGGAGACAATAGATATTAAGCCGAAATGACGTCCGACGCGCGCATTTTCTCCGCCGCGCACCACATTTAAAAAAATCATAGCGTGAAAACCGTGGGTTCGATCCGCGTGCCGCTCGAAGGCGATTACAGCGGAGATGCAGCCCTTTCCAAAGAGCCATGAAAAGACTTTCTACTCCCAAGGAGACAAGAGATATTAAGCCGAAATGACGTCCGACGCGCGCATTTCCTCCGCCGCGCACCACATTTAAAAAAATCATAGCGTGAAAACCGTGGGTTCGATCCGCGTGCCGCTCGAAGGCGATTACAGGGGAGATGCAGCCCTTTCAAAAGAGCCATGAACAGACTTTCTACTCCCAATGAGACAAGAGATATTAAGCCGCAAATACGTCCGGCGCGCGTCTTTTCTCCGCCGCGCAACACATTTAAAAAAAATCGTAGCGTGAAAAACGTGGGTTCGATCCGCGTGCCGCTCGAAGGCGATTACAGGGGAGATGCATCCCTTTCAAAAGAGCCATGAACAGACTTTCTACTCCCAAGGAGACCAGAAATATTAACATATAAAGCGTTACGCTCCAGTCGGATGAACGAGAAACGCTTGTACAATTGCAACGAATTGGAGGAGAAAGTTTAAACAAACGCGCTGACTTTGAACGCTCACATCTAGGCCGGGCCAACTCCAAATGGCGTGCAACTCGGTGCGCATCACCTCCATGACTGTCCCTAACGAACGCCACCTGCCACGCTTTCGGCCCGTCCCTGGCGGCATTAAAAAATCGTAGCGTGATAACGATGGTTCCGATGCGCGTGCCGCTCGAAGGCGATTACAGGGGAGATGCAGCCCTTTCCAAAGAGCCATGAACAGACTTCCTACTCCCAAGGAGCCCAAAGATATTAAGCCGCAAATACGTCCTACGCGCGTCTTTTCCACGCCGCGCACCACATTTAAAAAATCGTATCGGAAGAACGGTGGGTCCAATCCGCGTGCCGCTTAAAGGCGATTACAAGGGAGATGCAAACCTTTCCAAAGAGCCATGAAAAGACTTTCTACTCCCAAGGAGACAATAGATATTAAGCCGAAATGACGTCCGACGCGCGCATTTTCTCCGACGCGCACCACATTTAAAAAAATCATAGCGTGAAAACCGTGGGTTCGATCCGCGTGCCGCTCGAAGGCGATTACAGGGGAGATGCAGCCCTTTCCAAAGAGCCATGAACAGACTTTCTACACCCAATGAGACAAGAGATATTAAGCCGCAAATACGTCCGGCGCGCGTCTTTTCTCCGCCGCGCAACACATTTAAAAAAAATCGTAGCGTGAAAAACGTGGGTTCGATCCGCGTGCCGCTCGAAGGCGATTACAGGGGAGATGCATCCCTTTCAAAAGAGCCATGAACAGACTTTCTACTCCCAAGGAGACAAGAGATATTACGCGCATTTTCTCCGACGCGCACCACGTTTAAAAAATCGTAGCGTGAGAACGATGGGTCCGATTCGCGTGCCGCTTAAAGGCGATTACAGGGGAGATGCAACCCTTTCCAAAGAACCATGAAAAGACTTTCTACTCCCAAGGAGACAAGAGATATTAAGCCGCAATGACGTCCGACGCGCGCATTTTCTCCGCCGCGCAGCACATTTAAAAAAATCATAGCGTGAAAACCGTGGGTTCGATCCGCGTGCCGCTCGAAGGCGATTACAGGGGAGATGGAGCCCTTTCCAAAGAGGCATGAACAGACTTCCTACTCCTAAGGAGCCCAAAGATATTAAGCCGCAAATACGTCCTACGCGCGTCTTTTCTACGCCGCGCAACACATTTAAAAAAATCATAGCGTGAAAACCGTGGGTTCGATCCGCGTGCCGCTCGAAGGCGATTACAGGGGAGATGCAGCCCTTTCCAAAGAGCCATGAACAGACTTTCTACTCCCAATGAGACAAGAGATATCAAGCCGCAAATACGTCCGGCGCGCGTCTATTCTCCGCCGCGCAACACATTTAAAAAAAATCGTAACGTGAAAACCGTGGGTTCGATCCGCGTGCCGCTTAAAGGCGATTACAGGGGAGATGCAGCCCTTTCCAAAGAGCCATGAAAAGACTTTCTACTCCCAAGGAGACAAGAGATATTAAGCCGAAATGACGTCCTACGCGCGTCTTTTCTACGCCGCGCACCACATTTAAAAAATCGTATCGGAAGAACGGTGGGTCCAATCCGCGTGCCGCTTAAAGGCGATTACAAGGGAGATGCAAACCTTTCCAAAGAGCCATGAACAGACTTTCTACTCCCAATGAGACAAGAGATATTACGCGCATTTTCTCCGAAGCGCACCACGTTTAAAAAATCGTAGCGTGAGAACGGTGGGTCCGATCCGCGTGCCGCTCGAAGGCGATTACAGGGGAGATGCATCCCTTTCCAAAGAGGCATGAACAGACTTCCTACTCCCAAGGAGCCCTAAGATATTAAGCCGCAAATATGTCCTACGCGCGTCTTTTCTACACCGCGCACCACATTTAAAAAATCGTAGCGTAAGAACGGTGGGTCCGATCCGCGTGCCGCTTAAAGGCGATTACAGGGGAGATGCAAACCTTTCCAAAGAGCCATGAAAAGACTTTCTACTCCCAAGGAGACAAGAGATATTAAGCCGCAATGACGTCCGACGCGCGCATTTTCTCCGACGCGCAACACATTTAAAAAAATCATAGCGTGAAAACCGTGGGTTCGATCCGCGTGCCGCTCGAAGGCGATTACAGGGGAGATGCAGCCCTTTCCAAAGAGCCATGAACAGACTTTCTACTCCCAATGAGACAAGAGATATCAAGCCGCAAATACGTCCGGCGCGCGTCTATTCTCCGCCGCGCAACACATTTAAAAAAAATCGTAACGTGAAAACCGTGGGTTCGATCCGCGTGCCGCTTAAAGGCGATTACAGGGGAGATGCAGCCCTTTCCAAAGAGCCATGAAAAGACTTTCTACTCCCAAGGAGACAAGAGATATTAAGCCGAAATAACGTCCGACGCGCGCATTTCCTCCGCCGCACACCACATTTAAAAAAATCATAGCGTGAAAACCGTGGGTTCGATCCGCGTGCCGCTCGAAGTCGATTACAGGGGAGATGCAGCCCTTTCCAAAGAGGCATGAACAGACTTCCTACTCCCAAGGAGCCCAAAGATATTAAGCCGCAAATACGTCCTACGCGCGTCTTTTCTACGCCGCGCACCACATTTAAAAAATCGTATCGGAAGAACGGTGGGTCCAATCCGCGTGCCGCTTAAAGGCGATTACAAGGGAGATGCAAACCTTTCCAAAGAGCCATGAAAAGACTTTCTACTCCCAAGGAGACAATAGATATTAAGCCGAAATGACGTCCGACGCGCGCATTTTCTCCGCCGCGCACCACATTTAAAAAAATCATAGCGTGAAAACCGTGGGTTCGATCCGCGTGCCGCTCGAAGGCGATTACAGCGGAGATGCAGCCCTTTCCAAAGAGCCATGAAAAGACTTTCTACTCCCAAGGAGACAAGAGATATTAAGCCGAAATGACGTCCGACGCGCGCATTTCCTCCGCCGCGCACCACATTTAAAAAAATCATAGCGTGAAAACCGTGGGTTCGATCCGCGTGCCGCTCGAAGGCGATTACAGGGGAGATGCAGCCCTTTCCAAAGAGCCATGAACAGACTTCCTACTCCCAAGGAGCCCAAAGATATTAAGCCGCAAATACGTCCTACGCGCGTCTTTTCCACGCCGCGCACCACATTTAAAAAATCGTATCGGAAGAACGGTGGGTCCAATCCGCGTGCCGCTTAAAGGCGATTACAAGGGAGATGCAAACCTTTCCAAAGAGCCATGAAAAGACTTTCTACTCCCAAGGAGACAATAGATATTAAGCCGAAATGACGTCCGACGCGCGCATTTTCTCCGACGCGCACCACATTTAAAAAAATCATAGCGTGAAAACCGTGGGTTCGATCCGCGTGCCGCTCGAAGGCGATTACAGGGGAGATGCAGCCCTTTCCAAAGAGCCATGAACAGACTTTCTACACCCAATGAGACAAGAGATATTAAGCCGCAAATACGTCCGGCGCGCGTCTTTTCTCCGCCGCGCAACACATTTAAAAAAAATCGTAGCGTGAAAAACGTGGGTTCGATCCGCGTGCCGCTCGAAGGCGATTACAGGGGAGATGCATCCCTTTCAAAAGAGCCATGAACAGACTTTCTACTCCCAAGGAGACAAGAGATATTACGCGCATTTTCTCCGACGCGCACCACGTTTAAAAAATCGTAGCGTGAGAACGATGGGTCCGATTCGCGTGCCGCTTAAAGGCGATTACAGGGGAGATGCAACCCTTTCCAAAGAACCATGAAAAGACTTTCTACTCCCAAGGAGACAAGAGATATTAAGCCGCAATGACGTCCGACGCGCGCATTTTCTCCGCCGCGCAGCACATTTAAAAAAATCATAGCGTGAAAACCGTGGGTTCGATCCGCGTGCCGCTCGAAGGCGATTACAGGGGAGATGGAGCCCTTTCCAAAGAGGCATGAACAGACTTCCTACTCCTAAGGAGCCCAAAGATATTAAGCCGCAAATACGTCCTACGCGCGTCTTTTCTACGCCGCGCAACACATTTAAAAAAATCATAGCGTGAAAACCGTGGGTTCGATCCGCGTGCCGCTCGAAGGCGATTACAGGGGAGATGCAGCCCTTTCCAAAGAGCCATGAACAGACTTTCTACTCCCAATGAGACAAGAGATATCAAGCCGCAAATACGTCCGGCGCGCGTCTATTCTCCGCCGCGCAACACATTTAAAAAAAATCGTAACGTGAAAACCGTGGGTTCGATCCGCGTGCCGCTTAAAGGCGATTACAGGGGAGATGCAGCCCTTTCCAAAGAGCCATGAAAAGACTTTCTACTCCCAAGGAGACAAGAGATATTAAGCCGAAATGACGTCCTACGCGCGTCTTTTCTACGCCGCGCACCACATTTAAAAAATCGTATCGGAAGAACGGTGGGTCCAATCCGCGTGCCGCTTAAAGGCGATTACAAGGGAGATGCAAACCTTTCCAAAGAGCCATGAACAGACTTTCTACTCCCAATGAGACAAGAGATATTACGCGCATTTTCTCCGAAGCGCACCACGTTTAAAAAATCGTAGCGTGAGAACGGTGGGTCCGATCCGCGTGCCGCTCGAAGGCGATTACAGGGGAGATGCATCCCTTTCCAAAGAGGCATGAACAGACTTCCTACTCCCAAGGAGCCCTAAGATATTAAGCCGCAAATATGTCCTACGCGCGTCTTTTCTACACCGCGCACCACATTTAAAAAATCGTAGCGTAAGAACGGTGGGTCCGATCCGCGTGCCGCTTAAAGGCGATTACAGGGGAGATGCAAACCTTTCCAAAGAGCCATGAAAAGACTTTCTACTCCCAAGGAGACAAGAGATATTAAGCCGCAATGACGTCCGACGCGCGCATTTTCTCCGACGCGCAACACATTTAAAAAAATCATAGCGTGAAAACCGTGGGTTCGATCCGCGTGCCGCTCGAAGGCGATTACAGGGGAGATGCAGCCCTTTCCAAAGAGCCATGAACAGACTTTCTACTCCCAATGAGACAAGAGATATCAAGCCGCAAATACGTCCGGCGCGCGTCTATTCTCCGCCGCGCAACACATTTAAAAAAAATCGTAACGTGAAAACCGTGGGTTCGATCCGCGTGCCGCTTAAAGGCGATTACAGGGGAGATGCAGCCCTTTCCAAAGAGCCATGAAAAGACTTTCTACTCCCAAGGAGACAAGAGATATTAAGCCGAAATAACGTCCGACGCGCGCATTTCCTCCGCCGCACACCACATTTAAAAAAATCATAGCGTGAAAACCGTGGGTTCGATCCGCGTGCCGCTCGAAGTCGATTACAGGGGAGATGCAGCCCTTTCCAAAGAGGCATGAACAGACTTCCTACTCCCAAGGAGCCCAAAGATATTAAGCCGCAAATACGTCCTACGCGCGTCTTTTCTACGCCGCGCACCACATTTAAAAAATCGTATCGGAAGAACGGTGGGTCCAATCCGCGTGCCGCTTAAAGGCGATTACAAGGGAGATGCAAACCTTTCCAAAGAGCCATGAAAAGACTTTCTACTCCCAAGGAGACAATAGATATTAAGCCGAAATGACGTCCGACGCGCGCATTTTCTCCGCCGCGCACCACATTTAAAAAAATCATAGCGTGAAAACCGTGGGTTCGATCCGCGTGCCGCTCGAAGGCGATTACAGCGGAGATGCAGCCCTTTCCAAAGAGCCATGAAAAGACTTTCTACTCCCAAGGAGACAAGAGATATTAAGCCGAAATGACGTCCGACGCGCGCATTTCCTCCGCCGCGCACCACATTTAAAAAAATCATAGCGTGAAAACCGTGGGTTCGATCCGCGTGCCGCTCGAAGGCGATTACAGGGGAGATGCAGCCCTTTCCAAAGAGCCATGAACAGACTTTCTACTCCCAATGAGACAAGAGATATCAAGCCGCAAATACGTCCGGCGCGCGTCTATTCTCCGCCGCGCAACACATTTAAAAAAAATCGTAGCGTGAAAACCGTGGGTTCGATCCGCGTGCCGCTCGAAGGCGATTACAGGGGAGATGCAGCCCTTTCAAAAGAGCCATGAACAGACTTTCTACACCCAATGAGACAAGAGATATTAAGCCGCAAATACGTCCGGCGCGCGTCTTTTCTCCGCCGCGCAACACATTTAAAAAAAATCGTAGCGTGAAAAACGTGGGTTCGATCCGCGTGCCGCTCGAAGGCGATTACAGGGGAGATGCATCCCTTTCAAAAGAGCCATGAACAGACTTTCTACTCCCAAGGAGACCAGAAATATTAACATATAAAGCGTTACGCTCCAGTCGGATGAACGAGAAACGCTTGTACAATTGCAACGAATTGGAGGAGAAAGTTTAAACAAACGCGCTGACTTTGAACGCTCACATCTAGGCCGGGCCAACTCCAAATGGCGTGCAACTCGGTGCGCATCACCTCCATGACTGTCCCTAACGAACGCCACCTGCCACGCTTTCGGCCTATCCCTGGCGGCATTAAAAAATCGTAGCGTGATAACGATGGTTCCGATGCGCGTGCCGCTCGAAGGCGATTACAGGGGAGATACAGCCCTTTCCAAAGAGCCATGAACAGACTTTCTACTCCCAAGGAGACAAGAGATATTACGCGCATTTTCTCCGACGCGCACCACGTTTAAAAAATCGTAGCGTGAGAACGGTGGGTCCGATCCGCGTGCCGCTTAAAGGCGATTACAGGGGAGATGCATCCCTTTCCAAAGAGCCATGAACAGACTTTCTACTCCCAAGGAGACCAGAGATATTAACAGATAAAGCGTTACGCTCCAGTCGGATGAGCGAGAAACGCTTGTACAATTGCAACGAATTGGAGGAGAAAGTTTAAACAAACGCGCTGACTTTGAAGGCTCACATCTAGGCCGGGCCAGGTCCAAATGGCCTGCAACTCGGTCCGGAACACGTCCATGACTTTTCCTAACGAACGCCACCTGCCAAGCTTTCGGCCCGTCCCTGTCGGCATTAAAAAATCGTAGCGTGATAACGATGGTTCCGATCCGCGTGCCGCGCGAAGGCGATTACAGGGGAGATGCAGCCCTTTCCAAAGAGCCATGAACAGACTTTCTACTCCCAAGGAGCCCAAAGATATTAAGCCGCAAATAAGTCCTACGCGCGTCTTTTCTACGCCTCGCACCACATTTAAAAAATCGTAGCGTAAAAACGGTGGGTCCGATCCGCGTGCCGCTTAAAGGCGATTACAGGGGAGATGCAACCCTTTCCAAAGAACCATGAAAAGACTTTCTACTCCCAAGGAGACAAGAGATATTAAGCCGCAATGACGTCCGACGCGCGCATTTTCTCCGCCGCGCACCACATTTAAAAAAATCATAGCGTGAAAACCGTGGGTTCGATCCGCGTGCCGCTCGAAGGCGATTACAGGGGAGATGGAGCCCTTTCCAAAGAGGCATGAACAGACTTCCTACTCCCAAGGAGCCCAAAGATATTAAGCCGCAAATACGTCCTACGCGCGTCTTTTCTACGCCGCGCACCACATTTAAAAAATCGTAGCGTAAGAACGGTGGGTCCGATCCGCGTGCCGCTTAAAGGCGATTACAGGGGAGATGCAAACCTTTCCAAAGAGCCATGAAAAGACTTTCTACTCCCAAGGAGACAAGAGATATTAAGCCGCAATGACGTCCGATGCGCGCATTTATTGCGCCGCGCACCACATTTAAAAAATCGTAGCGTGAGAACGGTGGGTCCGATCCGCGTGCCGCTTAAAGGCGATTACAGGGGAGATGCAGCCCTTTCAAAAGAGCCATGAACAGACTTTCTACTCCCAAGGAGACCAGAAATATTAACATATAAAGCGTTACGCTCCAGTCCGATGAACGAGAAACGCTTGTACAATTGCAACGAATTGGAGGAGAAAGTTTAAACAAACGCGCTGACTTTGAACGCTCACATCTAGGCCGGGCCAACTCCAAATGGCGTGCAACTCGGTGCGCATCACCTCCATGAATGTCCCTAACGAACGCCACCTGCCACGCTTTCGGCCTATCCCTGGCGGCATTAAAAAATCGTAGCGTGATAACGATGGTTCCGATGCGCGTGCCGCTCGAAGGCGATTACAAGGGAGATGCAAACCTTTCCAAAGAGCCATGAAAAGACTTTCTACTCCCAAGGAGACAAGAGATATTAAGCCGAAATGACGTCCGACGCGCGCATTTCCTCCGCCGCGCACCACATTTAAAAAAATCATAGCGTGAAAACCGTGGGTTCGATCCGCGTGCCGCTCGAAGGCGATTACAGGAGAGATGCAGCCCTTTCCAAAGAGCTATGAACAGACTTTCTACTCCCAAGGAGACAAGAGATATTACGCGCATTTTCTCCGACGCGCACCACGTTTAAAAAATCGTAGCGTGGGAACGGTGGGTCCGATCCGCGTGCCGCTTAAAGGCGATTACAGGGGAGATGCAGCCCTTTCCAAAGAGCCATGAACAGACTTTCTACTCCCAAGGAGACCAGAGATATTAACAGATAAAGCGTTACGCTCCAGTCGGATGAGCGAGAAACGCTTGTACAATTGCAACGAATTGGAGGAGAAAGTTTAAACAAACGCGCTGACTTTGAAGGCTCACATCTAGGCCGGGCCAGGTCCAAATGGCCTACAACTCGGTCCGCATCACGTCCATGACTTTTCCTAACGAACGCCACCTGCCAAGCTTTCGGCCCTTCCCTGTCGGCATTAAAAAATCGTAGCGTGATAACGATGGTTCCGATCCGCGTGCCGCGCGAAGGCGATTACAGGGGAGATGCAGCCCTTTCCAAAGAGCCATGAACAGACTTTCTACTCCCAAGGAGCCCAAAGATATTAAGCCGCAAATAAGTCCTACGCGTGTCTTTTCTACGCCTCGCACCACATTTAAAAAATCGTAGCGTAAGAACTGTGGGTCCGATCCGCGTGCCGCTTAAAGGCGATTACAGGGGAGATGCAACCCTTTCCAAAGAGCCATGAAAAGACTTTCTACTCCCAAGGAGACAAGAGATATTAAGCCGAAATGACGTCCGACGCGCGCATTTCCTCCGCCGCGCACCACATTTAAAAAAATCATAGCGTGAAAACCGTGGGTTCGATCCGCGTGCCGCTCGAAGGCGATTACAGGGGAGATGCAGCCCTTTCCAAAGAGGCATGAACAGACTTCCTACTCCCAAGGAGCCCAAAGATATTAAGCCGCAAATACATCCTACGCGCGTCTTTTCTACGCCGCGCACCACATTTAAAAAATCGTATCGGAAGAATGGTGGGTCCAATCCGCGTGCCGCTTAAAGGCGATTACAAGGGAGAAGCAAACCTTTCCAAAGAGCCATGAAAAGACTTTCTACTCCCAAGGAGACAATAGATATTAAGCCGAAATGACGTCCGACGCGCGCATTTTCTCCGCCGCGCACCACATTTAAAAAAATCATAGCGTGAAAACCGTGGGTTCGATCCGCGTGCCGCTCGAAGTCGATTACAGCGGAGATGCAGCCCTTTCCAAAGAGCCATGAAAAGACTTTCTACTCCCAAGGAGACAAGAGATATTAAGCCGAAATGACGTCCGACACGCGCATTTCCTCCGCCGCGCACCACATTTAAAAAAATCATAGCGTGAAAACCGTGGGTTCGATCCGCGTGCCGCTCGAAGGCGATTACAGGGGAGATGCAGCCCTTTCCAAAGAGGCATGAACAGACTTCCTACTCCCAAGGAGCCCAAAGATATTAAGCCGCAAATACATCCTACGCGCGTCTTTTCTACGCCGCGCACCACATTTAAAAAATCGTATCGGAAGAATGGTGGGTCCAATCCGCGTGCCGCTTAAAGGCGATTACAAGGGAGATGCAAACGTTTCCAAAGAGCCATGAAAAGACTTTCTACTCCCAAGGAGACAATAGATATTAAGCCGAAATGACGTCCGACGCGCGCATTTTCTCCGCCGCGCACCACATTTAAAAAAATCATAGCGTGAAAACCGTGGGTTCGATCCGCGTGCCGCTCGAAGGCGATTACAGGGGAGATGCAGCCCTTTCCAAAGAGCCATGAACAGACTTTCTACTCCCAATGAGACAAGAGATATCAAGCCGCAAATACGTCCGGCGCGCGTCTTTTCTCCGCCGCGCAACACATTTAAAAAAAATCGTAGCGTGAAAAACGTGGGTTCGATCCGCGTGCCGCTCGAAGGCGATTACAGGGGAGATGCATCCCTTTCAAAAGAGCCATGAACAGACTTTCTACTCCCAAGGAGACCAGAAATATTAACATATAAAGCGTTACGCTCCAGTCGGATGAACGAGAAACGCTTGTACAATTGCAACGAATTGGAGGAGAAAGTTTAAACAAACGCGCTGACTTTGAACGCTCACATCTAGGCCGGGCCAACTCCAAATGGCGTGCAACTCGGTGCGCATCACCTCCATGACTGTCCCTAACGAACGCCACCTGCCACGCTTTCGGCCTATCCCTGGCGGCATTAAAAAATCGTAGCGTGATAACGATGGTTCCGATGCGCGTGCCGCTCGAAGGCGATTACAGGGGAGATACAGCCCTTTCCAAAGAGCCATGAACAGACTTTCTACTCCCAAGGAGCCCAAAGATATTAAGCCGCAAATACGTCCTACGCGCGTCTTTTCTACGCCGCGCACCACATTTAAAAAATCTTAGCGTGAGAACGGTGGGTCCGATCCGCGTGCCGCTTAAAGGCGATTACAAGGGAAATGCAAACCTTTCCAAAGAGCCATGAAAAGACTTTCTACTCCCAAGGAGACAAGAGATATTAAGCCGCAATGACGTCCGACGCGCGCATTTTCTCCGACGCGCAACACATTTTAAAAAATCAAAGCGTGAAAACCGTGGGTTCGATCCGCGTGCCGCTCGAAGGCGATTACAGGGGAGATGCAGCCCTTTCCAAAGAGCCATGAACAGACTTTCTACTCCCAATGAGACAAGAGATATCAAGCCGCAAATACGTCCGGCGCGCGTCTATTCTCCGCCGCGCAACACATTTAAAAAAATCGTAGCGTGAAAACCGTGGGTTCGATCCGCGTGCCGCTTAAAGGCGATTACAGGGGAGATGCAGCCCTTTCCAAAGAGCCATGAAAAGACTTTCTACTCCCAAGGAGACAAGAGATATTAAGCCGAAATGACGTCCGACGCGCGCATTTCCTCCGCCGCGCACCACATTTAAAAAAATCATAGCGTGAAAACCGTGGGTTCGATCCGTGTGCCGCTCGAAGGCGATTACAGGGGAGATGCAGCCCTTTCCAAAGAGGCATGAACAGACTTCCTACTCCCAAGGAGCCCAAAGATATTAAGCCGCAAATACGTCCTACGCGCGTCTTTTCTACGCCGCGCACCACATTTAAAAAATCGTATCGGAAGAACGGTGGGTCCAATCCGCGTGCCGCTTAAAGGCGATTACAAGGGAGATGCAAACCTTTCCAAAGAGCCATGAAAAGACTTTCTACTCCCAAGGAGACAATAGATATTAAGCCGAAATGACGTCCGACGCGCGCATTTTCTCCGACGCGCACCACATTTAAAAAAATCATAGCGTGAAAACCGTGGGTTCGATCCGCGTGCCGCTCGAAGGCGATTACAGCGGAGATGCAGCCCTTTCCAAAGAGCCATGAAAAGACTTTCTACTCCCAAGGAGACAATAGATATTAAGCCGAAATGACGTCCGACGCGCGCATTTTCTCCGACGCGCACCACATTTAAAAAAATCATAGCGTGAAAACCGTGGGTTCGATCCGCGTGCCGCTCGAAGGCGATTACAGGGGAGATGCAGCCCTTTCCAAAGAGCCATGAACAGACTTTCTACTCCCAAGGAGACCAGAAATATTAACTTATAAAGCGTTACGCTCCAGTCGGATGAACGAGAAACGCTTGTACAATTGCAACGAATTGGAGGAGAAAGTTTAAACAAACGCGCTGACTTTGAAGGCTCACATCTAGGCCGGGCCAGGTCCAAATGGCCTGCAACTCGGTCCGCATCACGTCCATGACTTTTCCTAACGAACGCCACCTGCCAAGCTTTCGGCCCGTCCCTGTCGGCATTAAAAAATCGTAGCGTGATAACGATGGTTCCGATCCGCGTGCCGCGCGAAGGCGATTACAGGGGAGATGCAGCCCTTTCCAAAGAGCCATGAACAGACTTTCTACTCCCAAGGAGCCCAAAGATATTAAGCCGCAAATAAGTCCTACGCGCGTCTTTTCTACGCCGCGCACCACATTTAAAAAATCGTAGCGTAAGAACGGTGGGTCCGATCCGCGTGCCGCTTAAAGGCGATTACAAGGGAGATGCAAACCTTTCCAAAGAGCCATGAAAAGACTTTCTACTCCCAAGGAGACAATAGATATTAAGCCGAAATGACGTCCGACGCGCGCATTTTCTCCGCCGCGCACCACATTTAAAAAAATCATAGCGTGAAAACCGTGGGTTCGATCCGCGTGCCGCTCGAAGTCGATTACAGCGGAGATGCAGCCCTTTCCAAAGAGCCATGAAAAGACTTTCTACTCCCAAGGAGACAAGAGATATTAAGCCGAAATGACGTCCGACACGCGCATTTCCTCCGCCGCGCACCACATTTAAAAAAATCATAGCGTGAAAACCGTGGGTTCGATCCGCGTGCCGCTCGAAGGCGATTACAGGGGAGATGCAGCCCTTTCCAAAGAGGCATGAACAGACTTCCTACTCCCAAGGAGCCCAAAGATATTAAGCCGCAAATACATCCTACGCGCGTCTTTTCTACGCCGCGCACCACATTTAAAAAATCGTATCGGAAGAATGGTGGGTCCAATCCGCGTGCCGCTTAAAGGCGATTACAAGGGAGATGCAAACGTTTCCAAAGAGCCATGAAAAGACTTTCTACTCCCAAGGAGACAATAGATATTAAGCCGAAATGACGTCCGACGCGCGCATTTTCTCCGCCGCGCACCACATTTAAAAAAATCATAGCGTGAAAACCGTGGGTTCGATCCGCGTGCCGCTCGAAGGCGATTACAGGGGAGATGCAGCCCTTTCCAAAGAGCCATGAACAGACTTTCTACTCCCAATGAGACAAGAGATATCAAGCCGCAAATACGTCCGGCGCGCGTCTTTTCTCCGCCGCGCAACACATTTAAAAAAAATCGTAGCGTGAAAAACGTGGGTTCGATCCGCGTGCCGCTCGAAGGCGATTACAGGGGAGATGCATCCCTTTCAAAAGAGCCATGAACAGACTTTCTACTCCCAAGGAGACCAGAAATATTAACATATAAAGCGTTACGCTCCAGTCGGATGAACGAGAAACGCTTGTACAATTGCAACGAATTGGAGGAGAAAGTTTAAACAAACGCGCTGACTTTGAACGCTCACATCTAGGCCGGGCCAACTCCAAATGGTGTGCAACTCGGTGCGCATCACCTCCATGACTGTCCCTAACGAACGCCACCTGCCACGCTTTCGGCCTATCCCTGGCGGCATTAAAAAATCGTAGCGTGATAACGATGGTTCCGATGCGCGTGCCGCTCGAAGGCGATTACAGGGGAGATACAGCCCTTTCCAAAGAGCCATGAACAGACTTTCTACTCCCAAGGAGCCCAAAGATATTAAGCCGCAAATACGTCCTACGCGCGTCTTTTCTACGCCGCGCACCACATTTAAAAAATCTTAGCGTGAGAACGGTGGGTCCGATCCGCGTGCCGCTTAAAGGCGATTACAAGGGAAATGCAAACCTTTCCAAAGAGCCATGAAAAGACTTTCTACTCCCAAGGAGACAAGAGATATTAAGCCGCAATGACGTCCGACGCGCGCATTTTCTCCGACGCGCAACACATTTAAAAAAATCATAGCGTGAAAACCGTGGGTTCGATCCGCGTGCCGCTCGAAGGCGATTACAGGGGAGATGCAGCCCTTTCCAAAGAGCCATGAACAGACTTTCTACTCCCAATGAGACAAGAGATATCAAGCCGCAAATACGTCCGGCGCGCGTCTATTCTCCGCCGCGCAACACATTTAAAAAAATCGTAGCGTGAAAACCGTGGGTTCGATCCGCGTGCCGCTTAAAGGCGATTACAGGGGAGATGCAGCCCTTTCCAAAGAGCCATGCAAAGACTTTCTACTCCCAAGGAGACAAGAGATATTAAGCCGAAATGACGTCCGACGCGCGCATTTCCTCCGCCGCGCACCACATTTAAAAAAATCATAGCGTGAAAACCGTGGGTTCGATCCGTGTGCCGCTCGAAGGCGATTACAGGGGAGATGCAGCCCTTTCCAAAGAGGCATGAACAGACTTCCTACTCCCAAGGAGCCCAAAGATATTAAGCCGCAAATACGTCCTACGCGCGTCTTTTCTACGCCGCGCACCACATTTAAAAAATCGTATCGGAAGAACGGTGGGTCCAATCCGCGTGCCGCTTAAAGGCGATTACAAGGGAGATGCAAACCTTTCCAAAGAGCCATGAAAAGACTTTCTACTCCCAAGGAGACAATAGATATTAAGCCGAAATGACGTCCGACGCGCGCATTTTCTCCGACGCGCACCACATTTAAAAAAATCATAGCGTGAAAACCGTGGGTTCGATCCGCGTGCCGCTCGAAGGCGATTACAGCGGAGATGCAGCCCTTTCCAAAGAGCCATGAAAAGACTTTCTACTCCCAAGGAGACAATAGATATTAAGCCGAAATGACGTCCGACGCGCGCATTTTCTCCGACGCGCACCACATTTAAAAAAATCATAGCGTGAAAACCGTGGGTTCGATCCGCGTGCCGCTCGAAGGCGATTACAGGGGAGATGCAGCCCTTTCCAAAGAGCCATGAACAGACTTTCTACTCCCAAGGAGACCAGAAATATTAACTTATAAAGCGTTACGCTCCAGTCGGATGAACGAGAAACGCTTGTACAATTGCAACGAATTGGAGGAGAAAGTTTAAACAAACGCGCTGACTTTGAAGGCTCACATCTAGGCCGGGCCAGGTCCAAATGGCCTGCAACTCGGTCCGCATCACGTCCATGACTTTTCCTAACGAACGCCACCTGCCAAGCTTTCGGCCCGTCCCTGTCGGCATTAAAAAATCGTAGCGTGATAACGATGGTTCCGATCCGCGTGCCGCGCGAAGGCGATTACAGGGGAGATGCAGCCCTTTCCAAAGAGCCATGAACAGACTTTCTACTCCCAAGGAGCCCAAAGATATTAAGCCGCAAATAAGTCCTACGCGCGTCTTTTCTACGCCGCGCACCACATTTAAAAACTCGTAGCGTAAGAACGGTGGGTCCGATCCGCGTGCCGCTTAAAGGCGATTACAGGGGAGATGCAACCCTTTCCAAAGAGCCATGAAAAGACTTTCTACTCCCAAGGAGACAAGAGATTTAAGCCGAAATGACGTCCGACGCGCGCATTTTCTCCGACGCGCAACACATTTAAAAAAATCATAGCGTGAAAACCGTGGGTTCGATCCGCGTGCCGCTCGAAGGCGATTACAGGGGAGATGCAGCCCTTTCCAAAGATCCATGAACAGACTTCCTACTCCCAAGGAGACAAGAGATATTAACATATAAAGCGTTACGCTCCAGTCGGATGAGCGAGAAACGCTTGAGCAGTTGCAACGAATTGGAGGAGAAAGTTTAAACAAACGCGCTGACTTTGAACGCTCACATCTAGGTCTGGCCAAGTCCAAATGCCGTGCAACTCGGTGCGCATCACCTCCATGACTGTCCCTAACGAACGCCACCTGCCACGCTTTCGGCCTATCCCTGGCGGCATTAAAAAATCGTAGCGTGATAACGATGGTTCCGATGCGCGTGCCGCTCGAAGGCGATTACAGGGGAGATACAGCCCTTTCCAAAGAGCCATGAACAGACTTTCTACTCCCAAGGAGACCAGAGATATTAACAGATAAAGCGTTACGCTCCAGTCGGATGAGCGAGAAACGCTTGTACAATTGCAACGAATTGGAGGAGAAAGTTTAAACAAACGCGCTGACTTTGAAGGCTCACAACTAGGCCGGGCCAGGTCCAAATGGCCTGCAACTCGGTCCGCATCACGTCCATGACTTTTCCTAACGAACGCCACCTGCCAAGCTTTCGGCCCGTCCCTGTCGGCATTAAAAAATCGTAGCGTGATAACGATGGTTCCGATCCGCGTGCCGCGCGAAGGCGATTACAGGGGAGATGCAGCCCTTTCCAAAGAGGCATGAACAGACTTCCTACTCCCAAGGAGCCCAAAGATATTAAGCCGCAAATACGTCCTACGCGCGTCTTTTCTACGCCGCGCACCACATTTAAAAAATCGTATCGGAAGAACGGTGGGTCCAATCCGCGTGCCGCTTAAAGGCGATTACAAGGGAGATGCAAACCTTTCCAAAGAGCCATGAAAAGACTTTCTACTCCCAAGGAGACAATAGATATTAAGCCGAAATGACGTCCGACGCGCGCATTTTCTCCGACGCGCACCACATTAAAAAAATCATAGCGTAAAAACCGTGGGTTCGATCCGCGTGCCGCTCGAAGGCGATTACAGCGGAGATGCAGCCCTTTCCAAAGAGCCATGAAAAGACTTTCTACTCCCAAGGAGACAAGAGATATTAAGCCGAAATGACGTCCGACGCGCGCATTTCCTCCGCCGCGCACCACATTTAAAAAAATCATAGCGTGAAAACCGTGGGTTCGATCCGCGTGCCGCTCGAAGGCGATTACAGGGGAGATGCAGCCCTTTCCAAAGAGCCATGAACAGACTTTCTACACCCAATGAGACAAGAGATATTAAGCCGCAAATACGTCCGGCGCGCGTCTTTTCTCCGCCGCGCAACACATTTAAAAAAAATCGTAGCGTGAAAAACGTGGGTTCGATCCGCGTGCCGCTCGAAGGCGATTACAGGGGAGATGCATCCCTTTCAAAAGAGCCATGAACAGACTTTCTACTCCCAAGGAGACCAGAAATATTAACATATAAAGCGTTACGCTCCAGTCGGATGAACGAGAAACGCTTGTACAACTGCAACGAATTGGAGGAGAAAGTTTAAACAAACGCGCTGACTTTGAACGCTCACATCTAGGCCGGGCCAACTCCAAATGGCGTGCAACTCGGTGCGCATCACCTCCATGACTGTCCCTAACGAACGCCACCTGCCACGCTTTCGGCCCGTCCCTGGCGGCATTAAAAAATCGTAGCGTGATAACGATGGTTCCGATGCGCGTGCCGCTCGAAGGCGATTACAGGGGAGATACAGCCCTTTCCAAAGAGCCATGAACAGACTTTCTACTCCCAAGGAGACCAGAGATATTACGCGCATTTTCTCCGACGCGCACCACGTTTAAAAAATCGTAGCGTGAGAACGGTGGGTCCGATCCGCGTGCCGCTTAAAGGCGATTACAGGGGAGATGCATCCCTTTCCAAAGAGCCATGAACAGACTTTCTACTCCCAAGGAGACCAGAGATATTAACAGATAAAGCGTTACGCTCCAGTCGGATGAGCGAGAAACGCTTGTACAATTGCAACGAATTGGAGGAGAAAGTTTAAACAAACGCGCTGACTTTGAAGGCTCACATCTAGGCCGGGCCAGGTCCAAATGGCCTGCAACTCGGTCCGCATCACGTCCATGACTTTTCCTAACGAACGCCACCTGCCAAGCTTTCGGCCCGTCCCTGTCGGCATTAAAAAATCGTAGCGTGATAACGATGGTTCCGATCCGCGTGCCGCGCGAAGGCGATTACAGGGGAGATACAGCCCTTTCCAAAGAGCCATGAACAGACTTCCTACTCCCAAGGAGCCCAAAGATATTAAGCCGCAAATACGTCCTACGCGCGTCTTTTCTACGCCGCGCACCACATTTAAAAAATCGTATCGGAAGAACGGTGGGTCCAATCCGCGTGCCGCTTAAAGGCGATTACAAGGGAGATGCAAACCTTTCCAAAGAGCCATGAAAAGACTTTCTACTCCCAAGGAGACAATAGATATTAAGCCGAAATGACGTCCGACGCGCGCATTTTCTCCGACGCGCACCACATTTAAAAAAATCATAGCGTGAAAACCGTGGGTTCGATCCGCGTGCCGCTCGAAGGCGATTACAGCGGAGATGCAGCCCTTTCCAAAGAGCCATGAAAAGACTTTCTACTCCCAAGGAGACAAGAGATATTAAGCCGAAATGACGTCCGACGCGCGCATTTCCTCCGCCGCGCACCACATTTAAAAAAATCATAGCGTGAAAACCGTGGGTTCGATCCGCGTGCCGCTCGAAGGCGATTACAGGGGAGATGCAGCCCTTTCCAAAGAGCCATGAACAGACTTTCTACACCCAATGAGACAAGAGATATTAAGCCGCAAATACGTCCGGCGCGCGTCTTTTCTCCGCCGCGCAACACATTTAAAAAAAATCGTAGCGTGAAAAACGTGGGTTCGATCCGCGTGCCGCTCGAAGGCGATTACAGGGGAGATGCATCCCTTTTAAAAGAGCCATGAACAGACTTTCTACTCCCAAGGAGACCAGAAATATTAACATATAAATCGTTACGCTCCAGTCGGATGAACGAGAAACGCTTGTACAATTGCAACGAATTGGAGGAGAAAGTTTAAACAAACGCGCTGACTTTGAACGCTCACATCTAGGCCGGGCCAACTCCAAATGGCGTGCAACTCGGTGCGCATCACCTCCATGACTGTCGCTAACGAACGCCACCTGCCACGCTTTCGGCCCGTCCCTGGCGGCATTAAAAAATCGTAGCGTGATAACGATGGTTCCGATGCGCGTGCCGCTCGAAGGCGATTACAGGGGAGATACAGCCCTTTCCAAAGAGCCATGAACAGACTTTCTACTCCCAAGGAGACAAGAGATATTACGCGCATTTTCTCCGACGCGCACCACGTTTAAAAAATCGTAGCGTGAGAACGGTGGGTCCGATCCGCGTGCCGCTTAAAGGCGATTACAGGGGAGATGCATCCCTTTCCAAAGAGCCATGAACAGACTTTCTACTCCCAAGGAGACCAGAGATATTAACAGATAAAGCGTTACGCTCCAGTCGGATGAGCGAGAAACGCTTGTACAATTGCAACGAATTGGAGGAGAAAGTTTAAACAAACGCGCTGACTTTGAAGGCTCACATCTAGGCCGGGCCAGGTCCAAATGGCCTGCAACTCGGTCCGCATCACGTCCATGACTTTTCCTAACGAACGCCACCTGCCAAGCTTTCGGCCCGTCCCTGTCGGCATTAAAAAATCGTAGCATGATAACGATGGTTCCGATCCGCGTGCCGCGCGAAGGCGATTACAGGGGAGATGCAGCCCTTTCCAAAGAGCTATGAACAGACTTTCTACTCCCAAGGAGCCCAAAGATATTAAGCCGCAAATAAGTCCTACGCGCGTCTTTTCTACGCCGCGCACCACATTTAAAAAATCGTAGCGTAAGAACGGTGGGTCCGATCCGCGTGCCGCTTAAAGGCGATTACAGGGGAGATGTAACCCTTTCCAAAGAACCATGAAAAGACTTTCTACTCCCAAGGAGACAAGAGATATTAAGCCGCAATGACGTCCGACGCGCGCATTTTCTCCGACGCGCAACACATTTAAAAAAATCATAGCGTGAAAACCGTGGGTTCGATCCGCGTGCCGCTCGAAGGCGATTACAGGGGAGATGCAGCCCTTTCCAAAGAGCCATGAACAGACTTTCTACTCCCAAGGAGACCAGAGATATTAACAGATAAAGCGTTACGCTCCAGTCGGATGAGCGAGAAACGCTTGTACAATTGCAACGAATTGGAGGAGAAAGTTTAAACAAACGCGCTGACTTTGAACGCTCACATCTAGGCCGGGCCAGATCCAAATGGCCTGCAACTCGGTGCGCATCACCTCCATGACTGTCCCTAACGAACGCCACCTGCCACGCTTTCGGCCCGTCCCTGGCGGCATTAAAAAATCGTAGCGTGATAACGATGGTTCCGATGCGCGTGCCGCACGAAGGCGATTACAGGGGAGATGCAGCCCTTTCCAAAGAGCAATGAACAGACTTTCTACTCACAAGGAGACAAGAGATATTAAGCCGCAATGATATCCGACGCGCGCATTTTCTCCGCCGCACACCACATTTAAAAAATCGTAGCGTGAGAACGGTGGGTCCGATCCGCATGCCGCTTAAAGGCGATTACAGGGGAGATGCAACCCTTTCCAAAGAGCCATGAAAAGACTTTCTATTCCCAAGGAGACAAGACATATTAAGCCGCAATGACGTCCGACGCGCGCATTTTCTCCGCCGCGCACCACATTTAAAAAAATCATAGCGTGAAAACCGTGGGTTCGATCCGCATGCCGCTTGAAGGCGATTACAGGGGAGATGCAGCATTTCCAAAGAGCCATGAACAGACTTCCTACTCCCAAGGAGAAAAGAGATATTAAGCAGCAATGATGTCCGACACGCGCATTTTCTCCGCCGCGCACCACATTTAAAAAATCTTAGCGTGAGAACGGTGGGTCCGATCCGCGTGCCGCTTAAAGGCGATTACAGGGGAGATGCACCCCTTTCCAAAGAGCCATGAAAAGACTTTCTACTCCCAAGGAGACAAGAGATATTAAGCCGAAATGACGTCCGAGGCGCGCAATTTCTCCGCCGCGCAACACATTTAAAAAAATCATAGCGTGAAAACCGTGGGTTCGATCTGCGTGCCGCTCGAAGGCGATTACAGGGGAGATGCAGCCCTTTCCAAAGATCCATGAACAGACTTCCTACTCCCAAGGAGACAAGAGATATTAACATATAAAGCGTTACGCTACAGTCGGATGAGCGAGAAACGCTTGAGCAGTTGCAACGAATTGGAGGAGAAAGTTTAAACAAACGCGCTGACTTTGAACGCTCACATCTAGGTCTGGCCAAGTCCAAATGGCGTGCAACTCGGTGCGCATCACCTCCATGACTGTCCCTAACGAACGCCACCTGCCACGCTTTCGGCCCGTCCCTGGCGGCTTTAAAAAATCGTAGCGTGATAACCGTGGGTCCAATCCGCTTGAAGCTCGAAGGCGATTAGAGGGGAGATGCAGCCCTTTCCAAAGAGCCATGAACAGACTTCCTACTCCCAAGGAGACAAGAGATATTAAGCCACAAATACGTCCGGACCGCGTCTTTTCTCCGCAGCTCACCACATTTAAAAAAATCGTAGCGTGAAAACCGTGGGTTCGATATAGTATACATACAGAGTATATAGTTTGACCAAAAGATCGTGCTGATCTTTGATCTCCTGGTTCTTCATCTCCAGCGCCACTTTCAGACTCATAATGTCCTCCTCTATGGGCTGGTATAACACACACACGAATCATCACTACAGCCAGTACAATGGAAAGTTGGGAATGTGTACTGAATGTGTACTGACGTTATAAGTGAAAGGTGGAGCTACTGGTGGATGTGTACTGACACTATAAGGGATCTCTACCTGCAGTGACAGTCTGAGCTTCTCAAGTTCTTCCTCCAGAGATTTCTTCTCCTGTTCACAGGCCATTTTCATATCTGCCAGAGCAAGTATCATTACTGCTGGATATAACATAGATTGTATATACTACATAATTACTACTGAATATATAAAATATAATATATATAGTACTATACATATATTAGTATCACTTTTATTGGAGCCTAAAGGCTAACATTCATTATTAGTTATGTTAGTATTATTGCATTTCCATAGTACTTACTCTTGATGGACCTGTTATGCTCCTCCTCCTCCTGCTGTTTCTGCAGGAGCTCTGTCTCCTCCTGCTGCTTGTGTTTCAGCATCTCCTGAAGAACCTGCAGCTCCTTCTGCTTCTGCAACCTCAACTCCTTCAGCTGCTCCAACAAACTGTTCTCCAACTCCTCCTTCTCACACCGCAAACACTCCAATCGGGCCACAGGCCCCACTAGTGACACAGAACCACACACACACACACACACACACAAAGAGAGAGATAAACATGTATAAATGTATAAGAATTTGTGGATAAAATTATTATGAGATTATTTATAATCAAACGACTACACTACACAACCACATCTTCCTTTTATTTACATATTATACAGATATTTAGAGATATTTACATTTTATTTACCCGCGTGCGTCTCTCTTCTCCAAGGTAGCGGAGAGATATGAAAGGATAAAAGGGGAAAAGAATAAAATGCACGTCGGTTTTAAATTCGCAGGCTACCTGCGCTGAAGGCGTGGAAAACGAGCACGTGACGGAAAGGCTTCCGTACCCGATGGGTCCAAATCACATGCCCAGCAAAGTAGCCTTAAACCTGGACACACAATGGAGAGCATTTGACCCTTTAAAATCATACTACAACCAGACTTCCAGGCCCAAGAGGTCACACAGCCATGCCCAGCAAAGTAGCTCTGGGCCTGGGCACACTTCACGCAGTTTGACCGTTTAAATAAAACTAGAAACAGACTTCCTGGCCCAAGAGGTCACAGTCATACCCAGCAAAGTACGTTTAAACCTGGAAAGAAATCAGATCCTTTCTGTCATTCAAAGGAATGGGCCTGCAACTCACAACCACATCCCCAGTGAAGCGCACCGTCACCCAGCCACACTACCCCACCTTGCCCGTCCTGGAACAACCACACCTCCAGGGCACCACATGCCAATCTCTCATGCCCAGCAAACTGCAACCTCACGCAGCCAGGCCACACACTGTCTCCCCTTGTACAGTCCAAGGACGAACTCCTCCACAAACCTGGTGTTCACGCGCACACACGCAATTACAACGAATTGGTGGAGAACTTTGAAACAAACGTGCTGACTTTGAATACTCACATCTAGGCTGGGCCAGGTCCAAATGGCCTGCAGCTCGGTGCGCATTAACTGCTTGACTGTCCGTCACGAACGCCACCTGCCAAGCGTTCGTTCCGTCCCTGGCGGATTTTAAAAAATCGTAGCGTGATAACGATGGTTCCGATCCGCGTGCCGCGCGAAGGCGATTACAGGGGAGATGCAGCCCTTTCCAAAGAACCATGAAAAGACTTTCTACTCCCAAGGAGACAAGAGATATTAAGCCGCAATGACGTCCGACGCGCGCATTTTCTCCGCCGCGCAGCACATTTAAAAAAATCATAGCGTGAAAACCGTGGGTTCGATCCGCATGCCGCTCGAAGGCGATTACAGGGGAGATGGAGCCCTTTCCAAAGAGGCATGAACAGACTTCCTACTCCCAAGGAGCCCAAAGATATTAAGCCGCAAATACGTCCTACGCGCGTCTTTTCTACGCCGCGCACCACATTTAAAAAATCGTAGCGTAAGAACGGTGGGTCCGATCCGCGTGCCGCTTAAAGGCGATTACAGGGGAGATGCAAACCTTTCCAAAGAGCCATGAAAAGACTTTCTACTCCCAAGGAGACAAGAGATATTAAGCCGCAATGACGTCCGACGCGCGCATTTTCTCCGACGCGCAACACATTTAAAAAAATCATAGCGTTTTAACCGTGGGTTCGATCCGCGTGCCGCTCGAAGGCAATTACAGGGGAGATGCAGCCCTTTCCAAAGAGCCATGAACAGACTTTCTACTCCCAATGAGACAAGAGATATCAAGCCGCAAATACGTCCGGCGCGCGTCTATTCTCCGCCGCGCAACACATTTAAAAAAAATCGTAGCGTGAAAACCGTGGGTTCGATCCGCGTGCCGCTTAAAGGCGATTACAGGGGAGATGCAGCCCTTTCCAAAGAGCCATGAAAAGACTTTCTACTCCCAAGGAGACAAGAGATATTAAGCCGAAATGACGTCCGACGCGCGCATTTCCTCCGCCGCGCACCACATTTAAAAAAATCATAGCGTGAAAACCGTGGGTTCGATCCGCGTGCCGCTCGAAGGCGATTACAGGGGAGATGCAGCCCTTTCCAAAGAGGCATGAACAGACTTCCTACTCCCAAGGAGCCCAAAGATATTAAGCCGCAAATACGTCCTACGCGCGTCTTTTCTACGCCGCGCACCACATTTAAAAAATCGTATCGGAAGAACGGTGGGTCCAATCCGCGTGCCGCTTAAAGGCGATTACAAGGGAGATGCAAACCTTTCCAAAGAGCCATGAAAAGACTTTCTACTCCCAAGGAGACAATAGATATTAAGCCGAAATGACGTCCGACGCGCGCATTTTCTCCGCCGCGCACCACATTTAAAAAAATCATAGCGTGAAAACCGTGGGTTCGATCCGCGTGCCGCTCGAAGGCGATTACAGCGGAGATGCAGCCCTTTCCAAAGAGCCATGAAAAGACTTTCTACTCCCAAGGAGACAAGAGATATTAAGCCGAAATGACGTCCGACGCGCGCATTTCCTCCGCCGCGCAACACATTTAAAAAAAATCGTAGCGTGAAAAACGTGGGTTCGATCCGCGTGCCGCTCGAAGGCGATTACAGGGGAGATGCATCCCTTTCAAAAGAGCCATGAACAGACTTTCTACTCCCAAAGAGACCAGAAATATTAACATATAAAGCGTTACGCTCCAGTCGGATGAACGAGAAACGCTTGTACAATTGCAACGAATTGGAGGAGAAAGTTTAAACAAACGCGCTGACTTTGAACGCTCACATCTAGGCCGGGCCGACTCCAAATGGCGTGCAACTCTGTGTGCATCACCTCCATAACTGTCCCTAACGAACGCCACCTGCCACGCTTTCGGCCTATCCCTGGCGGCATTAAAAAATCGTAGCGTGATAACGATGGTTCCGATGCGCGTGCCGCTCGAAGGCGATTACAGGGGAGATACAGCCCTTTCCAAAGAGCCATGAACAGACTTTCTACTCCCAAGGAGACAAGAGATATTATGCGCATTTTCTCCGACGCGCACCACGTTTAAAAAATAGTAGCGTGAGAACGGTGGGTCCGATCCGCGTGCCGCTTAAAGGCGATTACAGGGGAGATGCAACCCTTTCCAAAGAACCATGAAAAGACTTTCTACTCCCAAGGAGACAAGAGATATTAAGCCGCAATGACGTCCGACGCGCGCATTTTCTCCGCCGCGCAGCACATTTAAAAAAATCATAGCGTGAAAACCGTGGGTTCGATCCGCGTGCCGCTCGAAGGCGATTACAGGGGAGATGGAGCCCTTTCCAAAGAGGCATGAACAGACTTCCTACTCCCAAGGAGCCCAAAGATATTAAGCCGCAAATACGTCCTACGCGCGTCTTTTCTACGCCGCGCACCACATTTAAAAAATCGTATCGGAAGAACGGTGGGTCCGATCCGCGTGCCGCTTAAAGGCGATTACAAGGGAGATGCAAACCTTTCCAAAGAGCCATGAAAAGACTTTCTACTCCCAAGGAGACAAGAGATATTAAGCCGAAATGACGTCCGACGCGCGCATTTCCTCCGCCGCGCACCACATTTAAAAAAATCATAGCGTGAAAACCGTGGGTTCGATCCGCGTGCCGCTCGAAGGCGATTACAGGGGAGATGCATCCCTTTCAAAAGAGCCATGAACAGACTTTCTACTCCCAATGAGACAAGAGATATCAAGCCGCAAATACGTCCGGCGCGCGTCTATTCTCCGCCGCGCAACACATTTAAAAAAAATCGTAGCGTGAAAACCGTGGGTTCGATCCGCGTGCCGCTTAAAGGCGATTACAGGGGAGATGCAGCCCTTTCCAAAGAGCCATGAACAGACTTTCTACTCCCAAGGAGACAAGAGATATTACGCGCATTTTCTCCGACGCGCACCACGTTTAAAAAATCGTAGCGTGAGAACGGTGGGTCCGATCCGCGTGCCGCTTAAAGGCGATTACAGGGGAGATGCATCCCTTTCCAAAGAGCCATGAACAGACTTTCTACTCCCAAGGAGACCAGAGATATTAACAGATAAAGCGTTACGCTCCAGTCGGATGAGCGAGAAACGCTTGTACAATTGCAACGAATTGGAGGAGAAAGTTTAAACAAACGCGCTGACTTTGAAGGCTCACATCTAGGCCGGGCCAGGTCCAAATGGCCTGCAACTCGGTCCGCATCACGTCCATGACTTTTCCTAACGAACGCCACCTGCCAAGCTTTCGGCCCGTCCCTGGCGGCATTAAAAAATCGTAGCGTGATAACGATGGTTCCGATGCGCGTGCCGCTCGAAGGCGATTACAGGGGAGATACAGCCCTTTCCAAAGAGCCATGAACAGACTTTCTACTCCCAAGGAGACAAGAGATATTACGCGCACTTTCTCCGACGCGCACCACGTTTAAAAAATCGTAGCGTGAAAACGGTGGGTCCGATCCGCGTGCCGCTTAAAGGCGATTACAGGGGAGATGCAACCCTTTCCAAAGAGGCATGAACAGACTTCCTACTCCCAAGGAGACAAGAGATATTAAGCCGCAATGACGTCCGACGCGCGCATTTTCTCCGCCGCGCAGCACATTTAAAAAAATCATAGCGTGAAAACCGTGGGTTCGATCCGCGTGCCGCTCGAAGGCGATTACAGGGGAGATGGAGCCCTTTCCAAAGAGGCATGAACAGACTTCCTACTCCCAAGGAGCCCAAAGATATTAAGCCGCAAATACGTCCTACGCGCGTCTTTTCTACGCCGCGCACCACATTTAAAAAATCGTAGCGTAAGAACGGTGGGTCCGATCCGCGTGCCGCTTAAAGGCGATTACAGGGGAGATGCAAACCTTTCCAAAGAGCCATGAAAAGACTTTCTACTCCCAAGGAGACAAGAGATATTAAGCCGCAATGACGTCCGACGCGCGCATTTTCTCCGACGCGCAACACATTTAAAAAAATCATAGCGTGAAAACCGTGGGTTCGATCCGCGTGCCGCTCGAAGGCGATTACAGGGGAGATGGAGCCCTTTCCAAAGAGGCATGAACAGACTTCCTACTCCCAAGGAGCCCAAAGATATTAAGCCGCAAATACGTCCTACGCGCGTCTTTTCTACGCCGCGCACCACATTTAAAAAATCGTAGCGTAAGAACGGTGGGTCCGATCCGCGTGCCGCTTAAAGGCGATTACAGGGGAGATGCAAACCTTTCCAAAGAGCCATGAAAAGACTTTCTACTCCCAAGGAGACAAGAGATATTAAGCCGCAATGACGTCCGACGCGCGCATTTTCTCCGACGCGCAACACATTTAAAAAAATCATAGCGTGAAAACCGTGGGTTCGATCCGCGTGCCGCTCGAAGGCGATTACAGCGGAGATGCAGCCCTTTCCAAAGAGCCATGAAAAGACTTTCTACTCCCAAGGAGACAAGAGATATTAAGCCGAAATGACGTCCGACGCGCGCATTTCCTCCGCCGCGCACCACATTTAAAAAAATCGTAGCGTGAAAACCGTGGGTTCGATATAGTATACATACAGAGTATATAGTTTGACCAAAAGATCGTGCTGATCTTTGATCTCCTGGTTCTTCATCTCCAGCGCCACTTTCAGACTCATAATGTCCTCCTCTATGGGCTGGTATAACACAGACACGAATCATCACTACAGCCAGTACAATGGAAAGGTGGGAATGTGTACTGAATGTGTACTGACGTTATAAGTGAGAGGTGGTGGTACTGGTGGATGTGTACTGACACTATAAGGGATCTCTACCTGCAGTGACAGTTTGAGCTTCTCAAGTTCTTCCTCCAGAGATTTCTTCTCCTGTTCACAGGCCATTTTCATATCTGCCAGAGCAAGTATCATTACTGCTGGATATAACACAGATTGTATATACTACATAATTACTGCTGAATATATAAAATATAATATATATAGTACTATACATATATTAGTGTCACTTTTATTGGAGCCTAAAGGCTAGCATTCATTATTAGTTATGTTAGTATTATTGCATTTCCATAGTACTTACTCTTGATGGACCTGTTATGCTCCTCCTCCTCCTGCTGTTTCTGCAGGAGCTCTGTCTCCTCCTGCTGCTTGTGTTTCAGCATCTCCTGAAGAACCTGCAGCTCCTTCTGCTTCTGCAACCTCAACTCCTTCAGCTGCTCCAACAAACTGTTCTCCAACTCCTCCTTCTCACACCGCAAACACTCCAATCGGGCCACAGGCCCCACTAGTGACACAGAACCACACACACACACACACACACACAAAGAGAGAGATAAACATGTATAAATGTATAAGAATTTGTGGATAAAATTATTATGAGATTATTTATAATCAAACGACTACACTACACAACCACATCTTCCTTTTATTTACATATTATACAGATATTTAGAGATATTTACATTTTATTTACCCGCGTGCGTCTCTCTTCTCCAAGGTAGCGGAGAGATATGAAAGGATAAAAGGGGAAAAGAATAAAATGCACGTCGGTTTTAAATTCGCAGGCTACCTGCGCTGAAGGCGTGGAAAACGAGCACGTGACGGAAAGGCTTCCGTACCCGATGGGTCCAAATCACATGCCCAGCAAAGTAGCCTTAAACCTGGACACGCAATGGAGAGCATTTGACCCTTTAAAATCATACTACAACCAGACTTCCAGGCCCAAGAGGTCACACAGCCATGCCCAGCAAAGTAGCTCTGGGCCTGGGCACACTTCACGCAGTTTGACCGTTTAAATAAAACTAGAAACAGACTTCCTGGCCCAAGAGGTCACAGTCATACCCAGCAAAGTACGTTTAAACCTGGAAAGAAATCAGATCCTTTCTGTCATTCAAAGGAATGGGCCTGCAACTCACAACCACATCCCCAGTGAAGCGCACCGTCACCCAGCCACACTACCCCACCTTGCCCGTCCTGGAACAACCACACCTCCAGGGCACCACATGCCAATCTCTCATGCCCAGCAAACTGCAACCTCACGCAGCCAGGCCACACACTGTCTCCCCTTGTACAGTCCAAGGACGAACTCCTCCACAAACCTGGTGTTCACGCGCACACACGCAATTACAACGAATTGGTGGAGAACTTTGAAACAAACGTGCTGACTTTGAATACTCACATCTAGGCTGGGCCAGGTCCAAATGGCCTGCAGCTCGGTGCGCATTAACTGCTTGACTGTCCGTCACGAACGCCACCTGCCAAGCGTTCGTTCCGTCCCTGGCGGATTTTAAAAAATCGTAGCGTGAGAACGATGGGTCCGATCCGCGTGCCGCTTAAAGGCGATTACAGGGGAGATGCAACCCTTTCCAAAGAACCATGAAAAGACTTTCTACTCCCAAGGAGACAAGAGATATTACGACGCAATGACGTCCGACGCGCGCATTTTCTCCGCCGTGCAGCTCATTTAAAAAAATCATAGCGTGAAAACCGTGGGTTCGATCCGCGTGCCGCTCGAAGGCGATTACAGGGGAGATGGAGCCCTTTCCAAAGAGGCATGAACAGACTTCCTACTCCCAAGGAGCCCAAAGATATTAAGCCGCAAATACGTCCTACGCGCGTCTTTTCTACGCCGCGCACCACATTTAAAAAATCGTAGCGTAAGAACGGTGGGTCCGATCCGCGTGCCGCTTAAAGGCGATTACAGGGGAGATGCAAACCTTTCCAAAGAGCCATGAAAAGACTTTCTACTCCCAAGGAGACAAGAGATATTAAGCCGCAATGACGTCCGACGCGCGCATTTTCTCCGACGCGCAACACATTTAAAAAAATCATAGCGTGAAAACCGTGGGTTCGATCCGCGTGCCGCTCGAACGCGATTACAGGGGAGATGCAGCCCTTTCCAAAGAGCCATGAACAGACTTTCTACTCCCAATGAGACAAGAGATATCAAGCCGCAAATACGTCCGGCGCGCGTCTATTCTCCGCCGCGCAACACATTTAAAAAAAATCGTAGCGTGAAAACCATGGGTTCGATCCGCGTGCCGCTTAAAGGCGATTACAGGGGAGATGCAGCCCTTTCCAAAGAGCCATGAAAAGACTTTCTACTCCCAAGGAGACAAGAGATATTAAGCCGAAATGACGTCCGACGCGCGCATTTCCTCCGCCGCGCACCACATTTAAAAAAATCATAGCGTGAAAACCGTGGGTTCGATCCGCGTGCCGCTCGAAGGCGATTACAGGGGAGATGCAGCCCTTTCCAAAGAGGCATGAACAGACTTCCTACTCCCAAGGAGCCCAAAGATATTAAGCCGCAAATACGTCCGGCGCGCGTCTATTCTCCGCCGCGCACCACATTTAAAAAAATCATAGCGTGAAAACCGTGGGTTCGATCCGCGTGCCGCTCGAAGGCGATTACAGGGGAGATGCATCCCTTTCAAAAGAGCCATGAACAGACTTTCTACTCCCAAGGAGACCAGAAATATTAACATATAAAGCGTTACGCTCCAGTCGGATGAACGAGAAACGCTTGTACAATTGCAACGAATTGGAGGAGAAAATTTAAACAAACGCGCTGACTTTGAACGCTCACATCTAGGCCGGGCCAACTCCAAATGGCGTGCAACTCGGTGCGCATCACCTCCATGACTGTCCCTAACGAACGCCACCTGCCACGCTTTCGGCCCGTCCCTGGCGGCATTAAAAAATCGTAGCGTGATAACGATGATTCCGATGCGCGTGCCGCTCGAAGGCGATTACAGGGGAGATACAGCCCTTTCCAAAGAGCCATGAACAGACTTTCTACTCCCAAGGAGACCAGAGATATTAACAGATAAAGCGTTACGCTCCAGTCGGATGAGCGAGAAACGCTTGTACAATTGCAACGAATTGGAGGAGAAAGTTTAAACAAACGCGCTGACTTTGAAGGCTCACATCTAGGCCGGGCCAACTCCAAATGGCGTGCAACTCGGTGCGCATCACCTCCATGACTGTCCCTAACGAACGCCACCTGCCACGCTTTCGGCCCGTCCCTGGCGGCATTAAAAAATCGTAGCGTGATAACGATGGTTCCGATGCGCGTGCCGCTCGAAGGCGATTACAGGGGAGATGCAGCCCTTTCCAAAGAGGCATGAACAGACTTCCTACTCCCAAGGAGCCCAAAGATATTAAGCCGCAAATACGTCCTACGCGCGTCTTTTCTACGCCGCGCACCACATTTAAAAAATCGTATCGGAAGAACGGTGGGTCCAATCCGCGTGCCGCTTAAAGGCGATTACAAGGGAGATGCAAACCTTTCCAAAGAGCCATGAAAAGACTTTCTACTCCCAAGGAGACAATAGATATTAAGCCGAAATGACGTCTGACGCGCGCATTTTCTCCGACGCGCACCACATTAAAAAAATCATAGCGTGAAAACCGTGGGTTCGATCCGCGTGCCGCTCGAAGGCGATTACAGCGGAGATGCAGCCCTTTCCAAAGAGCCATGAAAAGACTTTCTACTCCCAAGGAGACAAGAGATATTAAGCCGAAATGACGTCCGACGCGCGCATTTCCTCCGCCGCGCACCACATTTAAAAAAATCATAGCGTGAAAACCGTGGGTTCGATCCGCGTGCCGCTCGAAGGCGATTACAGGGGAGATGCAGCCCTTTCCAAAGAGCCATGAACAGACTTTCTACACCCAATGAGACAAGAGATATTAAGCCGCAAATACGTCCGGCGCGCGTCTTTTCTCCGCCGCGCAACACATTTAAAAAAAATCGTAGCGTGAAAAACGTGGGTTCGATCCGCGTGCCGCTCGAAGGCGATTACAGGGGAGATGCATCCCTTTCAAAAGAGCCATGAACAGACTTTCTACTCCCAAGGAGACCAGAAATATTAACATATAAAGCGTTACGCTCCAGTCGGATGAACGAGAAACGCTTGTACAACTGCAACGAATTGGAGGAGAAAGTTTAAACAAACGCGCTGACTTTGAACGCTCACATCTAGGCCGGGCCAACTCCAAATGGCGTGCAACTCGGTGCGCATCACCTCCATGACTGTCCCTAACGAACGCCACCTGCCACGCTTTCGGCCCGTCCCTGGCGGCATTAAAAAATCGTAGCGTGATAACGATGGTTCCGATGCGCGTGCCGCTCGAAGGCGATTACAGGGGAGATACAGCCCTTTCCAAAGAGCCATGAACAGACTTTCTACTCCCAAGGAGACCAGAGATATTACGCGCATTTTCTCCGACGCGCACCACGTTTAAAAAATCGTAGCGTGAGAACGGTGGGTCCGATCCGCGTGCCGCTTAAAGGCGATTACAGGGGAGATGCAACCCTTTCCAAAGAGCCATGAAAAGACTTTCTATTCCCAAGGAGACAAGAGATATTAAGCCGCAATGACGTCCGACGCGCGCATTTTCTCCGCCGCGCACCACATTTAAAAAAATCATAGCGTGAAAACCGTGGGTTCGATCCGCGTGCCGCTTGAAGGCGATTACAGGGGAGATGCAGCATTTCCAAAGAGCCATGAACAGACTTCCTACTCCCAAGGAGAAAAGAGATATTAAGCAGCAATGATGTCCGACACGCGCATTTTCTCCGCCGCGCACCACATTTAAAAAATCTTAGCGTGAGAACGGTGGGTCCGATCCGCGTGCCGCTTAAAGGCGATTACAGGGGAGATGCACCCCTTTCCAAAGAGCCATGAAAAGACTTTCTACTCCCAAGGAGACAAGAGATATTAAGCCGAAATGACGTCCGAGGCGCGCAATTTCTCCGCCGCGCAACACATTTAAAAAAATCATAGCGTGAAAACCGTGGGTTCGATCTGCGTGCCGCTCGAAGGCGATTACAGGGGAGATGCAGCCCTTTCCAAAGATCCATGAACAGACTTCCTACTCCCAAGGAGACAAGAGATATTAACATATAAAGCGTTACGCTACAGTCGGATGAGCGAGAAACGCTTGAGCAGTTGCAACGAATTGGAGGAGAAAGTTTAAACAAACGCGCTGACTTTGAAGGCTCACATCTAGGCCGGGCCAGGTCCAAATGGCCTGCAACTCGGTCCGCATCACGTCCATGACTTTTCCTAACGAACGCCACCTGCCAAGCTTTCGGCCCGTCCCTGGCGGCATTAAAAAATCGTAGCGTGATAACGATGGTTCCGATGCGCGTGCCGCTCGAAGGCGATTACAGGGGAGATACAGCCCTTTCCAAAGAGCCATGAACAGACTTTCTACTCCCAAGGAGACAAGAGATATTACGCGCACTTTCTCCGACGCGCACCACGTTTAAAAAATCGTAGCGTGAGAACGGTGGGTCCGATCCGCGTGCCGCTTAAAGGCGATTACAGGGGAGATGTAACCCTTTCCAAAGAACCATGAAAAGACTTTCTACTCCCAAGGAGACAAGAGATATTAAGCCGCAATGACGTCCGACGCGCGCATTTTCTCCGACGCGCAACACATTTAAAAAAATCATAGCGTGAAAACCGTGGGTTCGATCCGCGTGCCGCTCGAAGGCGATTACAGGGGAGATGCAGCCCTTTCCAAAGAGCCATGAACAGACTTTCTACTCCCAAGGAGACCAGAGATATTAACAGATAAAGCGTTACGCTCCAGTCGGATGAGCGAGAAACGCTTGTACAATTGCAACGAATTGGAGGAGAAAGTTTAAACAAACGCGCTGACTTTGAACGCTCACATCTAGGCCGGGCCAGATCCAAATGGCCTGCAACTCGGTGCGCATCACCTCCATGACTGTCCCTAACGAACGCCACCTGCCACGCTTTCGGCCCGTCCCTGGCGGCATTAAAAAATCGTAGCGTGATAACGATGGTTCCGATGCGCGTGCCGCAAGAAGGCGATTACAGGGGAGATGCAGCCCTTTCCAAAGAGCAATGAACAGACTTTCTACTCACAAGGAGACAAGAGATATTAAGCCGCAATGATATCCGACGCGCGCATTTTCTCCGCCGCACACCACATTTAAAAAATCGTAGCGTGAGAACGGTGGGTCCGATCCGCATGCCGCTTAAAGGCGATTACAGGGGAGATGCAACCCTTTCCAAAGAGCCATGAAAAGACTTTCTATTCCCAAGGAGACAAGAGATATTAAGCCGCAATGACGTCCGACGCGCGCATTTTCTCCGCCGCGCACCACATTTAAAAAAATCATAGCGTGAAAACCGTGGGTTCGATCCGCGTGCCGCTTGAAGGCGATTACAGGGGAGATGCAGCATTTCCAAAGAGCCATGAACAGACTTCCTACTCCCAAGGAGAAAAGAGATATTAAGCAGCAATGATGTCCGACACGCGCATTTTCTCCGCCGCGCACCACATTTAAAAAATCTTAGCGTGAGAACGGTGGGTCCGATCCGCGTGCCGCTTAAAGGCGATTACAGGGGAGATGCACCCCTTTCCAAAGAGCCATGAAAAGACTTTCTACTCCCAAGGAGACAAGAGATATTAAGCCGAAATGACGTCCGAGGCGCGCAATTTCTCCGCCGCGCAACACATTTAAAAAAATCATAGCGTGAAAACCGTGGGTTCGATCTGCGTGCCGCTCGAAGGCGATTACAGGGGAGATGCAGCCCTTTCCAAAGATCCATGAACAGACTTCCTACTCCCAAGGAGACAAGAGATATTAACATATAAAGCGTTACGCTACAGTCGGATGAGCGAGAAACGCTTGAGCAGTTGCAACGAATTGGAGGAGAAAGTTTAAACAAACGCGCTGACTTTGAACGCTCACATCTAGGTCTGGCCAAGTCCAAATGGCGTGCAACTCGGTGCGCATCACCTCCATGACTGTCCCTAACGAACGCCACCTGCCACGCTTTCGGCCCGTCCCTGGCGGCTTTAAAAAATCGTAGCGTGATAACCATGGGTCCAATCCGCTTGAAGCTCGAAGGCGATTAGAGGGGAGATGCAGCCCTTTCCAAAGAGCCATGAACAGACTTCCTACTCCCAAGGAGACAAGAGATATTAAGCCACAAATACGTCCGGACCGCGTCTTTTCTCCGCAGCTCACCACATTTAAAAAAATCGTAGCGTGAAAACCGTGGGTTCGATATAGTATACATACAGAGTATATAGTTTGACCAAAAGATCGTGCTGATCTTTGATCTCCTGGTTCTTCATCTCCAGCGCCACTTTCAGACTCATAATGTCCTCCTCTATGGGCTGGTATAACACAGACACGAATCATCACTACAGCCAGTACAATGGAAAGGTGGGAATGTGTAATGAATGTGTACTGACGTTATAAGTGAGAGGTGGTGGTACTGGTGGATGTGTACTGACACTATAAGGGATCTCTACCTGCAGTGACAGTTTGAGCTTCTCAAGTTCTTCCTCCAGAGATTTCTTCTCCTGTTCACAGGCCATTTTCATATCTGCCAGAGCAAGTATCATTACTGCTGGATATAACACAGATTGTATATACTACATAATTACTGCTGAATATATAAAATATAATATATATAGTACTATACATATATTAGTGTCACTTTTATTGGAGCCTAAAGGCTAACATTCATTATTAGTTATGTTAGTATTATTGCATTTCCATAGTACTTACTCTTGATGGACCTGTTATGCTCCTCCTCCTCCTGCTGTTTCTGCAGGAGCTCTGTCTCCTCCTGCTGCTTGTGTTTCAGCATCTCCTGAAGAACCTGCAGCTCCTTCTGCTTCTGCAACCTCAACTCCTTCAGCTGCTCAAACAAACTGTTCTCCAACTCCTCCTTCTCACACTGCAAACACTCCAATCGGGCCACAGGCCCCACTAGTGACACAGAACCACACACACACACACACACACACAAAGAGAGAGATAAACATGTATAAATGTATAAGAATTTGTGGATAAAATTATTATGAGATTATTTATAATCAAACGACTACACTACACAACCACATCTTCCTTTTATTTACATATTATACAGATATTTAGAGATATTTACATTTTATTTACCCGCGTGCGTCTCTCTTCTCCAAGGTAGCGGAGAGATATGAAAGGATAAAAGGGGAAAAGAATAAAATGCACGTCGGTTTTAAATTCGCAGGCTACCTGCGCTGAAGGCGTGGAAAACGAGCACGTGACGGAAAGGCTTCCGTACCCGATGGGTCCAAATCACATGCCCAGCAAAGTAGCCTTAAACCTGGACACACAATGGAGAGCATTTGACCCTTTAAAATCATACTACAACCAGACTTCCAGGCCCAAGAGGTCACACAGCCATGCCCAGCAAAGTAGCTCTGGGCCTGGGCACACTTCACGCAGTTTGACCGTTTAAATAAAACTAGAAACAGACTTCCTGGCCAAAGAGGTCACAGTCATACCCAGCAAAGTACGTTTAAACCTGGAAACAAATCAGATCCTTTCTGTCATTCAAAGGAATGGGCCTGCAACTCACAACCACATCCCCAGTGAAGCGCACCGTCACCCAGCCACACTACCCCACCTTGCCCGTCCTGGAACAACCACACCTCCAGGGCACCACATGCCAATCTCTCATGCCCAGCAAACTGCAACCTCACGCAGCCAGGCCACACACTGTCTCCCCTTGTACAGTCCAAGGACGAACTCCTCCACAAACCTGGTGTTCACGCGCACACACGCAATTACAACGAATTGGTGGAGAACTTTGAAACAAACGTGCTGACTTTGAATACTCACATCTAGGCTGGGCCAGGTCCAAATGGCCTGCAGCTCGGTGCGCATTAACTGCTTGACTGTCCGTCACGAACGCCACCTGCCAAGCGTTCGTTCCGTCCCTGGCGGATTTTAAAAAATCGTGGCGTGATAACGATGGTTCCGATCCGCGTGCCGCGCGAAGGCGATTACAGGGGAGATGCAGCCCTTTCCAAAGAACCATGAAAAGACTTTCTACTCCCAAGGAGACAAGAGATATTAAGACGCAATGACGTCCGACGCGCGCATTTTCTCCGCCGCGCAGCTCATTTAAAAAAATCATAGCGTGAAAACCGTGGGTTCGATCCGCGTGCCGCTCGAAGGCGATTACAGGGGAGATGGAGCCCTTTCCAAAGAGGCATGAACAGACTTCCTACTCCCAAGGAGCCCAAAGATATTAAGCCGCAAATAAGTCCTACGCGCGTCTTTTCTACGCCGCGCACCACATTTAAAAAATCGTAGCGTAAGAACGGTGGGTCCGATCCGCGTGCCGCTTAAAGGCGATTACAGGGGAGATGTAACCCTTTCCAAAGAACCATGAAAAGACTTTCTACTCCCAAGGAGACAAGAGATATTAAGCCGCAATGACGTCCGACGCGCGCATTTTCTCCGACGCGCAACACATTTAAAAAAATCATAGCGTGAAAACCGTGGGTTCGATCCGCGTGCCGCTCGAAGGCGATTACAGGGGAGATGCAGCCCTTTCCAAAGAGCCATGAACAGACTTTCTACTCCCAATGAGACAAGAGATATCAAGCCGCAAATACGTCCGGCGCGCGTCTATTCTCCGCCGCGCAACACATTTAAAAAAAATCGTAGCGTGAAAACCGTGGGTTCGATCCGCGTGCCGCTTAAAGGCGATTACAGGGGAGATGCAGCCCTTTCCAAAGAGCCATGAAAAGACTTTCTACTCCCAAGGAGACAAGAGATATTAAGCCGAAATGACGTCCGACGCGCGCATTTCCTCCGCCGCGCACCACATTTAAAAAAATCATAGCGTGAAAACCGTGGGTTCGATCCGCGTGCCGCTCGAAGGCGATTACAGGGGAGATGCAGCCCTTTCCAAAGAGGCATGAACAGACTTCCTACTCCCAAGGAGCCCAAAGATATTAAGCCGCAAATACGTCCTACGCGCGTCTTTTCTACGCCGCGCACCACATTTAAAAAATCGTATCGGAAGAACGGTGGGTCCGATCCGCGTGCCGCTTAAAGGCGATTACAAGGGAGATGCAAACCTTTCCAAAGAGCCATGAAAAGACTTTCTACTCCCAAGGAGACAAGAGATATTAAGCCGAAATGACGTCCGACGCGCGCATTTCCTCCGCCGCGCACCACATTTAAAAAAATCATAGCGTGAAAACCGTGGGTTCGATCCGCGTGCCGCTCGAAGGCGATTACAGGGGAGATGCAGCCCTTTCCAAAGAGGCATGAACAGACTTCCTACTCCCAAGGAGCCCAAAGATATTAAGCCGCAAATACGTCCTACGCGCGTCTTTTCTACGCCGCGCACCACATTTAAAAAATCGTATCGGAAGAACGGTGGGTCCAATCCGCGTGCCGCTTAAAGGCGATTACAAGGGAGATGCAAACCTTTCCAAAGAGCCATGAAAAGACTTTCTACTCCCAAGGAGACAAGAGATATTAAGCCGAAATGACGTCCACGCGCGCATTTCCTCCGCCGCGCACCACATTTAAAAAAATCATAGCGTGAAAACCGTGGGTTCGATCCGCGTGCCGCTCGAAGGCGATTACAGGGGAGATGCAGCCCTTTCAAAAGAGCCATGAACAGACTTCCTACTCCCAAGGAGACCAGAAATATTAACATATAAATCGTTACGCTCCAGTCGGATGAACGAGAAACGCTTGTACAATTGCAACGAATTGGAGGAGAAAGTTTAAACAAACGCGCTGACTTTGAACGCTCACATCTAGGCCGGGCCAACTCCAAATGGCGTGCAACTCGGTGCGCATCACCTCCATGACTGTCGCTAACGAACGCCACCTGCCACGCTTTCGGCCTATCCCTGGCGGCATTAAAAAATCGTAGCGTGATAACGATGGTTCCGATGCGCGTGCCGCTCGAAGGCGATTACAGGGGAGATGCATCCCTTTCCAAAGAGCCATGAACAGACTTTCTACTCCCAAGGAGACCAGAGATATTAACAGATAAAGCGTTACGCTCCAGTCGGATGAGCGAGAAACGCTTGTACAATTGCAACGAATTGGAGGAGAAAGTTTAAACAAACGCGCTGACTTTGAAGGCTCATATCTAGGCCGGGCCAGGTCCAAATGGCCTGCAACTCGGTCCGCATCACGTCCATGACTTTTCCTAACGAACGCCACCTGCCAAGCTTTCGGCCCGTCCCTGGCGGCATTAAAAAATCGTAGCGTGATAACGATGGTTCCGATGCGCGTGCCGCTCGAAGGCGATTACAGGGGAGATACAGCCCTTTCCAAAGAGCCATGAACAGACTTTCTACTCCCAAGGAGACAAGAGATATTACGCGCATTTTCTCCGCCGCGCAGCACATTTAAAAAAATCATAGCGTGAAAACCGTGGGTTCGATCCGCGTGCCGCTCAAAGGCGATTACAGGGGAGATGCAGCCCTTTCCAAAGAGCCATGAACAGACTTCCTACTCCCAAGGAGCCCAAAGATATTAAGCCGCAAATACGTCCTACGCGCGTCTTTTCCACGCCGCGCACCACATTTAAAAAATCGTATCGGAAGAACGGTGGGTCCAATCCGCGTGCCGCTTAAAGGCGATTACAAGGGAGATGCAAACCTTTCCAAAGAGCCATGAAAAGACTTTCTACTCCCAAGGAGACAATAGATATTAAGCCGAAATGACGTCCGACGCGCGCATTTTCTCCGACGCGCACCACATTTAAAAAAATCATAGCGTGAAAACCGTGGGTTCGATCCGCGTGCCGCTCGAAGGCGATTACAGGGGAGATGCAGCCCTTTCCAAAGAGCCATGAACAGACTTTCTACACCCAATGAGACAAGAGATATTAAGCCGCAAATACGTCCGGCGCGCGTCTTTTCTCCGCCGCGCAACACATTTAAAAAAAATCGTAGCGTGAAAAACGTGGGTTCGATCCGCGTGCCGCTCGAAGGCGATTACAGGGGAGATGCATCCCTTTCAAAAGAGCCATGAACAGACTTTCTACTCCCAAGGAGACAAGAGATATTACGCGCATTTTCTCCGACGCGCACCACGTTTAAAAAATCGTAGCGTGAGAACGGTGGGTCCGATTCGCGTGCCGCTTAAAGGCGATTACAGGGGAGATGCAACCCTTTCCAAAGAACCATGAAAAGACTTTCTACTCCCAAGGAGACAAGAGATATTAAGCCGCAATGACGTCCGACGCGCGCATTTTCTCCGCCGCGCAGCACATTTAAAAAAATCATAGCGTGAAAACCGTGGGTTCGATCCGCGTGCCGCTCGAAGGCGATTACAGGGGAGATGGAGCCCTTTCCAAAGAGGCATGAACAGACTTCCTACTCCTAAGGAGCCCAAAGATATTAAGCCGCAAATACGTCCTACGCGCGTCTTTTCTACGCCGCGCAACACATTTAAAAAAATCATAGCGTGAAAACCGTGGGTTCGATCCGCGTGCCGCTCGAAGGCGATTACAGGGGAGATGCAGCCCTTTCCAAAGAGCCATGAACAGACTTTCTACTCCCAATGAGACAAGAGATATCAAGCCGCAAATACGTCCGGCGCGCGTCTATTCTCCGCCGCGCAACACATTTAAAAAAAATCGTAACGTGAAAACCGTGGGTTCGATCCGCGTGCCGCTTAAAGGCGATTACAGGGGAGATGCAGCCCTTTCCAAAGAGCCATGAAAAGACTTTCTACTCCCAAGGAGACAAGAGATATTAAGCCGAAATGACGTCCTACGCGCGTCTTTTCTACGCCGCGCACCACATTTAAAAAATCGTATCGGAAGAACGGTGGGTCCAATCCGCGTGCCGCTTAAAGGCGATTACAAGGGAGATGCAAACCTTTCCAAAGAGCCATGAACAGACTTTCTACTCCCAATGAGACAAGAGATATTACGCGCATTTTCTCCGAAGCGCACCACGTTTAAAAAATCGTAGCGTGAGAACGGTGGGTCCGATCCGCGTGCCGCTCGAAGGCGATTACAGGGGAGATGCATCCCTTTCCAAAGAGGCATGAACAGACTTCCTACTCCCAAGGAGCCCAAAGATATTAAGCCGCAAATATGTCCTACGCGCGTCTTTTCTACACCGCGCACCACATTTAAAAAATCGTAGCGTAAGAACGGTGGGTCCGATCCGCGTGCCGCTTAAAGGCGATTACAGGGGAGATGCAAACCTTTCCAAAGAGCCATGAAAAGACTTTCTACTCCCAAGGAGACAAGAGATATTAAGCCGCAATGACGTCCGACGCGCGCATTTTCTCCGACGCGCAACACATTTAAAAAAATCATAGCGTGAAAACCGTGGGTTCGATCCGCGTGCCGCTCGAAGGCGATTACAGGGGAGATGCAGCCCTTTCCAAAGAGCCATGAACAGACTTTCTACTCCCAATGAGACAAGAGATATCAAGCCGCAAATACGTCCGGCGCGCGTCTATTCTCCGCCGCGCAACACATTTAAAAAAAATCGTAACGTGAAAACCGTGGGTTCGATCCGCGTGCCGCTTAAAGGCGATTACAGGGGAGATGCAGCCCTTTCCAAAGAGCCATGAAAAGACTTTCTACTCCCAAGGAGACAAGAGATATTAAGCCGAAATGACGTCCGACGCGCGCATTTCCTCCGCCGCACACCACATTTAAAAAAATCATAGCGTGAAAACCGTGGGTTCGATCCGCGTGCCGCTCGAAGTCGATTACAGGGGAGATGCAGCCCTTTCCAAAGAGGCATGAACAGACTTCCTACTCCCAAGGAGCCCAAAGATATTAAGCCGCAAATACGTCCTACGCGCGTCTTTTCTACGCCGCGCACCACATTTAAAAAATCGTATCGGAAGAACGGTGGGTCCAATCCGCGTGCCGCTTAAAGGCGATTACAAGGGAGATGCAAACCTTTCCAAAGAGCCATGAAAAGACTTTCTACTCCCAAGGAGACAATAGATATTAAGCCGAAATGACGTCCGACGCGCGCATTTTCTCCGCCGCGCACCACATTTAAAAAAATCATAGCGTGAAAACCGTGGGTTCGATCCGCGTGCCGCTCGAAGGCGATTACAGCGGAGATGCAGCCCTTTCCAAAGAGCCATGAAAAGACTTTCTACTCCCAAGGAGACAAGAGATATTAAGCCGAAATGACGTCCGACGCGCGCATTTCCTCCGCCGCGCACCACATTTAAAAAAATCATAGCGTGAAAACCGTGGGTTCGATCCGCGTGCCGCTCGAAGGCGATTACAGGGGAGATGCAGCCCTTTCCAAAGAGCCATGAACAGACTTTCTACTCCCAATGAGACAAGAGATATTAAGCCGCAAATACGTCCGGCGCGCGTCTTTTCTCCGCCGCGCAACACATTTAAAAAAAATCGTAGCGTGAAAAACGTGGGTTCGATCCGCGTGCCGCTCGAAGGCGATTACAGGGGAGATGCATCCCTTTCAAAAGAGCCATGAACAGACTTTCTACTCCCAAGGAGACCAGAAATATTAACATATAAAGCGTTACGCTCCAGTCGGATGAACGAGAAACGCTTGTACAATTGCAACGAATTGGAGGAGAAAGTTTAAACAAACGCGCTGACTTTGAACGCTCACATCTAGGCCGGGCCAACGCCAAATGGCGTGCAACTCGGTGCGCATCACCTCCATGACTGTCCCTAACGAACGCCACCTGCCACGCTTTCGGCCCGTCCCTGGCGGCATTAAAAAATCGTAGCGTGATAACGATGGTTCCGATGCGCGTGCCGCTCGAAGGCGATTACAGGGGAGATGCAGCCCTTTCCAAAGAGCCATGAACAGACTTCCTACTCCCAAGGAGCCCAAAGATATTAAGCCGCAAATACGTCCTACGCGCGTCTTTTCCACGCCGCGCACCACATTTAAAAAATCGTATCGGAAGAACGGTGGGTCCAATCCGCGTGCCGCTTAAAGGCGATTACAAGGGAGATGCAAACCTTTCCAAAGAGCCATGAAAAGACTTTCTACTCCCAAGGAGACAATAGATATTAAGCCGAAATGACGTCCGACGCGCGCATTTTCTCCGACGCGCACCACATTTAAAAAAATCATAGCGTGAAAACCGTGGGTTCGATCCGCGTGCCGCTCGAAGGCGATTACAGGGGAGATGCAGCCCTTTCCAAAGAGCCATGAACAGACTTTCTACACCCAATGAGACAAGAGATATTAAGCCGCAAATACGTCCGGCGCGCGTCTTTTCTCCGCCGCGCAACACATTTAAAAAAAATCGTAGCGTGAAAAACGTGGGTTCGATCCGCGTGCCGCTCGAAGGCGATTACAGGGGAGATGCATCCCTTTCAAAAGAGCCATGAACAGACTTTCTACTCCCAAGGAGACAAGAGATATTACGCGCATTTTCTCCGACGCGCACCACGTTTAAAAAATCGTAGCGTGAGAACGGTGGGTCCGATTCGCGTGCCGCTTAAAGGCGATTACAGGGGAGATGCAACCCTTTCCAAAGAACCATGAAAAGACTTTCTACTCCCAAGGAGACAAGAGATATTAAGCCGCAATGACGTCCGACGCGCGCATTTTCTCCGCCGCGCAGCACATTTAAAAAAATCATAGCGTGAAAACCGTGGGTTCGATCCGCGTGCCGCTCGAAGGCGATTACAGGGGAGATGGAGCCCTTTCCAAAGAGGCATGAACAGACTTCCTACTCCTAAGGAGCCCAAAGATATTAAGCCGCAAATACGTCCTACGCGCGTCTTTTCTACGCCGCGCAACACATTTAAAAAAATCATAGCGTGAAAACCGTGGGTTCGATCCGCGTGCCGCTCGAAGGCGATTACAGGGGAGATGCAGCCCTTTCCAAAGAGCCATGAACAGACTTTCTACTCCCAATGAGACAAGAGATATCAAGCCGCAAATACGTCCGGCGCGCGTCTATTCTCCGCCGCGCAACACATTTAAAAAAAATCGTAACGTGAAAACCGTGGGTTCGATCCGCGTGCCGCTTAAAGGCGATTACAGGGGAGATGCAGCCCTTTCCAAAGAGCCATGAAAAGACTTTCTACTCCCAAGGAGACAAGAGATATTAAGCCGAAATGACGTCCTACGCGCGTCTTTTCTACGCCGCGCACCACATTTAAAAAATCGTATCGGAAGAACGGTGGGTCCAATCCGCGTGCCGCTTAAAGGCGATTACAAGGGAGATGCAAACCTTTCCAAAGAGCCATGAACAGACTTTCTACTCCCAATGAGACAAGAGATATTACGCGCATTTTCTCCGAAGCGCACCACGTTTAAAAAATCGTAGCGTGAGAACGGTGGGTCCGATCCGCGTGCCGCTCGAAGGCGATTACAGGGGAGATGCATCCCTTTCCAAAGAGGCATGAACAGACTTCCTACTCCCAAGGAGCCCAAAGATATTAAGCCGCAAATATGTCCTACGCGCGTCTTTTCTACACCGCGCACCACATTTAAAAAATCGTAGCGTAAGAACGGTGGGTCCGATCCGCGTGCCGCTTAAAGGCGATTACAGGGGAGATGCAAACCTTTCCAAAGAGCCATGAAAAGACTTTCTACTCCCAAGGAGACAAGAGATATTAAGCCGCAATGACGTCCGACGCGCGCATTTTCTCCGACGCGCAACACATTTAAAAAAATCATAGCGTGAAAACCGTGGGTTCGATCCGCGTGCCGCTCGAAGGCGATTACAGGGGAGATGCAGCCCTTTCCAAAGAGCCATGAACAGACTTTCTACTCCCAATGAGACAAGAGATATCAAGCCGCAAATACGTCCGGCGCGCGTCTATTCTCCGCCGCGCAACACATTTAAAAAAAATCGTAACGTGAAAACCGTGGGTTCGATCCGCGTGCCGCTTAAAGGCGATTACAGGGGAGATGCAGCCCTTTCCAAAGAGCCATGAAAAGACTTTCTACTCCCAAGGAGACAAGAGATATTAAGCCGAAATGACGTCCGACGCGCGCATTTCCTCCGCCGCACACCACATTTAAAAAAATCATAGCGTGAAAACCGTGGGTTCGATCCGCGTGCCGCTCGAAGTCGATTACAGGGGAGATGCAGCCCTTTCCAAAGAGGCATGAACAGACTTCCTACTCCCAAGGAGCCCAAAGATATTAAGCCGCAAATACGTCCTACGCGCGTCTTTTCTACGCCGCGCACCACATTTAAAAAATCGTATCGGAAGAACGGTGGGTCCAATCCGCGTGCCGCTTAAAGGCGATTACAAGGGAGATGCAAACCTTTCCAAAGAGCCATGAAAAGACTTTCTACTCCCAAGGAGACAATAGATATTAAGCCGAAATGACGTCCGACGCGCGCATTTTCTCCGCCGCGCACCACATTTAAAAAAATCATAGCGTGAAAACCGTGGGTTCGATCCGCGTGCCGCTCGAAGGCGATTACAGCGGAGATGCAGCCCTTTCCAAAGAGCCATGAAAAGACTTTCTACTCCCAAGGAGACAAGAGATATTAAGCCGAAATGACGTCCGACGCGCGCATTTCCTCCGCCGCGCACCACATTTAAAAAAATCATAGCGTGAAAACCGTGGGTTCGATCCGCGTGCCGCTCGAAGGCGATTACAGGGGAGATGCAGCCCTTTCCAAAGAGCCATGAACAGACTTTCTACTCCCAATGAGACAAGAGATATCAAGCCGCAAATACGTCCGGCGCGCGTCTATTCTCCGCCGCGCAACACATTTAAAAAAAATCGTAGCGTGAAAACCGTGGGTTCGATCCGCGTGCCGCTCGAAGGCGATTACAGGGGAGATGCAGCCCTTTCAAAAGAGCCATGAACAGACTTTCTACACCCAATGAGACAAGAGATATTAAGCCGCAAATACGTCCGGCGCGCGTCTTTTCTCCGCCGCGCAACACATTTAAAAAAAATCGTAGCGTGAAAAACGTGGGTTCGATCCGCGTGCCGCTCGAAGGCGATTACAGGGGAGATGCATCCCTTTCAAAAGAGCCATGAACAGACTTTCTACTCCCAAGGAGACCAGAAATATTAACATATAAAGCGTTACGCTCCAGTCGGATGAACGAGAAACGCTTGTACAATTGCAACGAATTGGAGGAGAAAGTTTAAACAAACGCGCTGACTTTGAACGCTCACATCTAGGCCGGGCCAACTCCAAATGGCGTGCAACTCGGTGCGCATCACCTCCATGACTGTCCCTAACGAACGCCACCTGCCACGCTTTCGGCCCGTCCCTGGCGGCATTAAAAAATCGTAGCTTGATAACGATGGTTCCGATGCGCGTGCCGCTCGAAGGCGATTACAGGGGAGATGCAGCCCTTTCCAAAGAGCCATGAACAGACTTCCTACTCCCAAGGAGCCCAAAGATATTAAGCCGCAAATACGTCCTACGCGCGTCTTTTCCACGCCGCGCACCACATTTAAAAAATCGTATCGGAAGAACGGTGGGTCCAATCCGCGTGCCGCTTAAAGGCGATTACAAGGGAGATGCAAACCTTTCCAAAGAGCCATGAAAAGACTTTCTACTCCCAAGGAGACAATAGATATTAAGCCGAAATGACGTCCGATGCGCGCATTTTCTCCGACGCGCACCACATTTAAAAAAATCATAGCGTGAAAACCGTGGGTTCGATCCGCGTGCCGCTCGAAGGCGATTACAGGGGAGATGCAGCCCTTTCCAAAGAGCCATGAACAGACTTTCTACACCCAATGAGACAAGAGATATTAAGCCGCAAATACGTCCGGCGCGCGTCTTTTCTCCGCCGCGCAACACATTTAAAAAAAATCGTAGCGTGAAAAACGTGGGTTCGATCTGCGTGCCGCTCGAAGGCGATTACAGGGGAGATGCATCCCTTTCAAAAGAGCCATGAACAGACTTTCTACTCCCAAGGAGACCAGAAATATTAACATATAAAGCGTTACGCTCCAGTCGGATGAACGAGAAACACTTGTACAATTGCAACGAATTGGAGGAGAAAGTTTAAACAAACGCGCTGACTTTGAACGCTCACATCTAGGCCGGGCCAACTCCAAATGGCGTGCAACTCGGTGCGCATCACCTCCATGACTGTCCCTAACGAACGCCACCTGCCACGCTTTCGGCCTATCCCTGGCGGCATTAAAAAATCGTAGCGTGATAACGATGGTTCCGATGCGCGTGCCGCTCGAAGGCGATTACAGGGGAGATACAGCCCTTTCCAAAGAGCCATGAACAGACTTTCTACTCCCAAGGAGACAAGAGATATTACGCGCATTTTCTCCGACGCGCACCACGTTTAAAAAATCGTAGCGTGAGAACGGTGGGTCCGATCCGCGTGCCGCTTAAAGGCGATTACAGGGGAGATGCATCCCTTTCCAAAGAGCCATGAACAGACTTTCTACTCCCAAGGAGACCAGAGATATTAACAGATAAAGCGTTACGCTCCAGTCGGATGAGCGAGAAACGCTTGTACAATTGCAACGAATTGGAGGAGAAAGTTTAAACAAACGCGCTGACTTTGAAGGCTCACATCTAGGCCGGGCCAGGTCCAAATGGCCTGCAACTCGGTCCGGAACACGTCCATGACTTTTCCTAACGAACGCCACCTGCCAAGCTTTCGGCCCGTCCCTGTCGGCATTAAAAAATCGTAGCGTGATAACGATGGTTCCGATCCGCGTGCCGCGCGAAGGCGATTACAGGGGAGATGCAGCCCTTTCCAAAGAGCCATGAACAGACTTTCTACTCCCAAGGAGCCCAAAGATATTAAGCCGCAAATAAGTCCTACGCGCGTCTTTTCTACGCCTCGCACCACATTTAAAAAATCGTAGCGTAAAAACGGTGGGTCCGATCCGCGTGCCGCTTAAAGGCGATTACAGGGGAGATGCAACCCTTTCCAAAGAACCATGAAAAGACTTTCTACTCCCAAGGAGACAAGAGATATTAAGCCGCAATGACGTCCGACGCGCGCATTTTCTCCGCCGCGCACCACATTTAAAAAAATCATAGCGTGAAAACCGTGGGTTCGATCCGCGTGCCGCTCGAAGGCGATTACAGGGGAGATGGAGCCCTTTCCAAAGAGGCATGAACAGACTTCCTACTCCCAAGGAGCCCAAAGATATTAAGCCGCAAATACGTCCTACGCGCGTCTTTTCTACGCCGCGCACCACATTTAAAAAATCGTAGCGTAAGAACGGTGGGTCCGATCCGCGTGCCGCTTAAAGGCGATTACAGGGGAGATGCAAACCTTTCCAAAGAGCCATGAAAAGACTTTCTACTCCCAAGGAGACAAGAGATATTAAGCCGCAATGACGTCCGACGCGCGCATTTATTGCGCCGCGCACCACATTTAAAAAATCGTAGCGTGAGAACGGTGGGTCCGATCCGCGTGCCGCTTAAAGGCGATTACAGGGGAGATGCAGCCCTTTCAAAAGAGCCATGAACAGACTTTCTACTCCCAAGGAGACCAGAAATATTAACATATAAAGCGTTACGCTCCAGTCCGATGAACGAGAAACGCTTGTACAATTGCAACGAATTGGAGGAGAAAGTTTAAACAAACGCGCTGACTTTGAACGCTCACATCTAGGCCGGGCCAACTCCAAATGGCGTGCAACTCGGTGCGCATCACCTCCATGAATGTCCCTAACGAACGCCACCTGCCACGCTTTCGGCCTATCCCTGGCGGCATTAAAAAATCGTAGCGTGATAACGATGGTTCCGATGCGCGTGCCGCTCGAAGGCGATTACAAGGGAGATGCAAACCTTTCCAAAGAGCCATGAAAAGACTTTCTACTCCCAAGGAGACAAGAGATATTAAGCCGAAATGACGTCCGACGCGCGCATTTCCTCCGCCGCGCACCACATTTAAAAAAATCATAGCGTGAAAACCGTGGGTTCGATCCGCGTGCCGCTCGAAGGCGATTACAGGAGAGATGCAGCCCTTTCCAAAGAGCTATGAACAGACTTTCTACTCCCAAGGAGACAAGAGATATTACGCGCATTTTCTCCGACGCGCACCACGTTTAAAAAATCGTAGCGTGGGAACGGTGGGTCCGATCCGCGTGCCGCTTAAAGGCGATTACAGGGGAGATGCAGCCCTTTCCAAAGAGCCATGAACAGACTTTCTACTCCCAAGGAGACCAGAGATATTAACAGATAAAGCGTTACGCTCCAGTCGGATGAGCGAGAAACGCTTGTACAATTGCAACGAATTGGAGGAGAAAGTTTAAACAAACGCGCTGACTTTGAAGGCTCACATCTAGGCCGGGCCAGGTCCAAATGGCCTACAACTCGGTCCGCATCACGTCCATGACTTTTCCTAACGAACGCCACCTGCCAAGCTTTCGGCCCTTCCCTGTCGGCATTAAAAAATCGTAGCGTGATAACGATGGTTCCGATCCGCGTGCCGCGCGAAGGCGATTACAGGGGAGATGCAGCCCTTTCCAAAGAGCCATGAACAGACTTTCTACTCCCAAGGAGCCCAAAGATATTAAGCCGCAAATAAGTCCTACGCGTGTCTTTTCTACGCCTCGCACCACATTTAAAAAATCGTAGCGTAAGAACTGTGGGTCCGATCCGCGTGCCGCTTAAAGGCGATTACAGGGGAGATGCAACCCTTTCCAAAGAGCCATGAAAAGACTTTCTACTCCCAAGGAGACAAGAGATATTAAGCCGAAATGACGTCCGACGCGCGCATTTCCTCCGCCGCGCACCACATTTAAAAAAATCATAGCGTGAAAACCGTGGGTTCGATCCGCGTGCCGCTCGAAGGCGATTACAGGGGAGATGCAGCCCTTTCCAAAGAGGCATGAACAGACTTCCTACTCCCAAGGAGCCCAAAGATATTAAGCCGCAAATACATCCTACGCGCGTCTTTTCTACGCCGCGCACCACATTTAAAAAATCGTATCGGAAGAATGGTGGGTCCAATCCGCGTGCCGCTTAAAGGCGATTACAAGGGAGATGCAAACCTTTCCAAAGAGCCATGAAAAGACTTTCTACTCCCAAGGAGACAATAGATATTAAGCCGAAATGACGTCCGACGCGCGCATTTTCTCCGCCGCGCACCACATTTAAAAAAATCATAGCGTGAAAACCGTGGGTTCGATCCGCGTGCCGCTCGAAGTCGATTACAGCGGAGATGCAGCCCTTTCCAAAGAGCCATGAAAAGACTTTCTACTCCCAAGGAGACAAGAGATATTAAGCCGAAATGACGTCCGACACGCGCATTTCCTCCGCCGCGCACCACATTTAAAAAAATCATAGCGTGAAAACCGTGGGTTCGATCCGCGTGCCGCTCGAAGGCGATTACAGGGGAGATGCAGCCCTTTCCAAAGAGGCATGAACAGACTTCCTACTCCCAAGGAGCCCAAAGATATTAAGCCGCAAATACATCCTACGCGCGTCTTTTCTACGCCGCGCACCACATTTAAAAAATCGTATCGGAAGAATGGTGGGTCCAATCCGCGTGCCGCTTAAAGGCGATTACAAGGGAGATGCAAACGTTTCCAAAGAGCCATGAAAAGACTTTCTACTCCCAAGGAGACAATAGATATTAAGCCGAAATGACGTCCGACGCGCGCATTTTCTCCGCCGCGCACCACATTTAAAAAAATCATAGCGTGAAAACCGTGGGTTCGATCCGCGTGCCGCTCGAAGGCGATTACAGGGGAGATGCAGCCCTTTCCAAAGAGCCATGAACAGACTTTCTACTCCCAATGAGACAAGAGATATCAAGCCGCAAATACGTCCGGCGCGCGTCTTTTCTCCGCCGCGCAACACATTTAAAAAAAATCGTAGCGTGAAAAACGTGGGTTCGATCCGCGTGCCGCTCGAAGGCGATTACAGGGGAGATGCATCCCTTTCAAAAGAGCCATGAACAGACTTTCTACTCCCAAGGAGACCAGAAATATTAACATATAAAGCGTTACGCTCCAGTCGGATGAACGAGAAACGCTTGTACAATTGCAACGAATTGGAGGAGAAAGTTTAAACAAACGCGCTGACTTTGAACGCTCACATCTAGGCCGGGCCAACTCCAAATGGCGTGCAACTCGGTGCGCATCACCTCCATGACTGTCCCTAACGAACGCCACCTGCCACGCTTTCGGCCTATCCCTGGCGGCATTAAAAAATCGTAGCGTGATAACGATGGTTCCGATGCGCGTGCCGCTCGAAGGCGATTACAGGGGAGATACAGCCCTTTCCAAAGAGCCATGAACAGACTTTCTACTCCCAAGGAGCCCAAAGATATTAAGCCGCAAATACGTCCTACGCGCGTCTTTTCTACGCCGCGCACCACATTTAAAAAATCTTAGCGTGAGAACGGTGGGTCCGATCCGCGTGCCGCTTAAAGGCGATTACAAGGGAAATGCAAACCTTTCCAAAGAGCCATGAAAAGACTTTCTACTCCCAAGGAGACAAGAGATATTAAGCCGCAATGACGTCCGACGCGCGCATTTTCTCCGACGCGCAACACATTTTAAAAAATCAAAGCGTGAAAACCGTGGGTTCGATCCGCGTGCCGCTCGAAGGCGATTACAGGGGAGATGCAGCCCTTTCCAAACAGCCATGAACAGACTTTCTACTCCCAATGAGACAAGAGATATCAAGCCGCAAATACGTCCGGCGCGCGTCTATTCTCCGCCGCGCAACACATTTAAAAAAATCGTAGCGTGAAAACCGTGGGTTCGATCCGCGTGCCGCTTAAAGGCGATTACAGGGGAGATGCAGCCCTTTCCAAAGAGCCATGAAAAGACTTTCTACTCCCAAGGAGACAAGAGATATTAAGCCGAAATGACGTCCGACGCGCGCATTTCCTCCGCCGCGCACCACATTTAAAAAAATCATAGCGTGAAAACCGTGGGTTCGATCCGTGTGCCGCTCGAAGGCGATTACAGGGGAGATGCAGCCCTTTCCAAAGAGGCATGAACAGACTTCCTACTCCCAAGGAGCCCAAAGATATTAAGCCGCAAATACGTCCTACGCGCGTCTTTTCTACGCCGCGCACCACATTTAAAAAATCGTATCGGAAGAACGGTGGGTCCAATCCGCGTGCCGCTTAAAGGCGATTACAAGGGAGATGCAAACCTTTCCAAAGAGCCATGAAAAGACTTTCTACTCCCAAGGAGACAATAGATATTAAGCCGAAATGACGTCCGACGCGCGCATTTTCTCCGACGCGCACCACATTTAAAAAAATCATAGCGTGAAAACCGTGGGTTCGATCCGCGTGCCGCTCGAAGGCGATTACAGCGGAGATGCAGCCCTTTCCAAAGAGCCATGAAAAGACTTTCTACTCCCAAGGAGACAATAGATATTAAGCCGAAATGACGTCCGACGCGCGCATTTTCTCCGACGCGCACCACATTTAAAAAAATCATAGCGTGAAAACCGTGGGTTCGATCCGCGTGCCGCTCGAAGGCGATTACAGGGGAGATGCAGCCCTTTCCAAAGAGCCATGAACAGACTTTCTACTCCCAAGGAGACCAGAAATATTAACTTATAAAGCGTTACGCTCCAGTCGGATGAACGAGAAACGCTTGTACAATTGCAACGAATTGGAGGAGAAAGTTTAAACAAACGCGCTGACTTTGAAGGCTCACATCTAGGCCGGGCCAGGTCCAAATGGCCTGCAACTCGGTCCGCATCACGTCCATGACTTTTCCTAACGAACGCCACCTGCCAAGCTTTCGGCCCGTCCCTGTCGGCATTAAAAAATCGTAGCGTGATAACGATGGTTCCGATCCGCGTGCCGCGCGAAGGCGATTACAGGGGAGATGCAGCCCTTTCCAAAGAGCCATGAACAGACTTTCTACTCCCAAGGAGCCCAAAGATATTAAGCCGCAAATAAGTCCTACGCGCGTCTTTTCTACGCCGCGCACCACATTTAAAAAATCGTAGCGTAAGAACGGTGGGTCCGATCCGCGTGCCGCTTAAAGGCGATTACAAGGGAGATGCAAACCTTTCCAAAGAGCCATGAAAAGACTTTCTACTCCCAAGGAGACAATAGATATTAAGCCGAAATGACGTCCGACGCGCGCATTTTCTCCGCCGCGCACCACATTTAAAAAAATCATAGCGTGAAAACCGTGGGTTCGATCCGCGTGCCGCTCGAAGTCGATTACAGCGGAGATGCAGCCCTTTCCAAAGAGCCATGAAAAGACTTTCTACTCCCAAGGAGACAAGAGATATTAAGCCGAAATGACGTCCGACACGCGCATTTCCTCCGCCGCGCACCACATTTAAAAAAATCATAGCGTGAAAACCGTGGGTTCGATCCGCGTGCCGCTCGAAGGCGATTACAGGGGAGATGCAGCCCTTTCCAAAGAGGCATGAACAGACTTCCTACTCCCAAGGAGCCCAAAGATATTAAGCCGCAAATACATCCTACGCGCGTCTTTTCTACGCCGCGCACCACATTTAAAAAATCGTATCGGAAGAATGGTGGGTCCAATCCGCGTGCCGCTTAAAGGCGATTACAAGGGAGATGCAAACGTTTCCAAAGAGCCATGAAAAGACTTTCTACTCCCAAGGAGACAATAGATATTAAGCCGAAATGACGTCCGACGCGCGCATTTTCTCCGCCGCGCACCACATTTAAAAAAATCATAGCGTGAAAACCGTGGGTTCGATCCGCGTGCCGCTCGAAGGCGATTACAGGGGAGATGCAGCCCTTTCCAAAGAGCCATGAACAGACTTTCTACTCCCAATGAGACAAGAGATATCAAGCCGCAAATACGTCCGGCGCGCGTCTTTTCTCCGCCGCGCAACACATTTAAAAAAAATCGTAGCGTGAAAAACGTGGGTTCGATCCGCGTGCCGCTCGAAGGCGATTACAGGGGAGATGCATCCCTTTCAAAAGAGCCATGAACAGACTTTCTACTCCCAAGGAGACCAGAAATATTAACATATAAAGCGTTACGCTCCAGTCGGATGAACGAGAAACGCTTGTACAATTGCAACGAATTGGAGGAGAAAGTTTAAACAAACGCGCTGACTTTGAACGCTCACATCTAGGCCGGGCCAACTCCAAATGGTGTGCAACTCGGTGCGCATCACCTCCATGACTGTCCCTAACGAACGCCACCTGCCACGCTTTCGGCCTATCCCTGGCGGCATTAAAAAATCGTAGCGTGATAACGATGGTTCCGATGCGCGTGCCGCTCGAAGGCGATTACAGGGGAGATACAGCCCTTTCCAAAGAGCCATGAACAGACTTTCTACTCCCAAGGAGCCCAAAGATATTAAGCCGCAAATACGTCCTACGCGCGTCTTTTCTACGCCGCGCACCACATTTAAAAAATCTTAGCGTGAGAACGGTGGGTCCGATCCGCGTGCCGCTTAAAGGCGATTACAAGGGAAATGCAAACCTTTCCAAAGAGCCATGAAAAGACTTTCTACTCCCAAGGAGACAAGAGATATTAAGCCGCAATGACGTCCGACGCGCGCATTTTCTCCGACGCGCAACACATTTAAAAAAATCATAGCGTGAAAACCGTGGGTTCGATCCGCGTGCCGCTCGAAGGCGATTACAGGGGAGATGCAGCCCTTTCCAAAGAGCCATGAACAGACTTTCTACTCCCAATGAGACAAGAGATATCAAGCCGCAAATACGTCCGGCGCGCGTCTATTCTCCGCCGCGCAACACATTTAAAAAAATCGTAGCGTGAAAACCGTGGGTTCGATCCGCGTGCCGCTTAAAGGCGATTACAGGGGAGATGCAGCCCTTTCCAAAGAGCCATGCAAAGACTTTCTACTCCCAAGGAGACAAGAGATATTAAGCCGAAATGACGTCCGACGCGCGCATTTCCTCCGCCGCGCACCACATTTAAAAAAATCATAGCGTGAAAACCGTGGGTTCGATCCGTGTGCCGCTCGAAGGCGATTACAGGGGAGATGCAGCCCTTTCCAAAGAGGCATGAACAGACTTCCTACTCCCAAGGAGCCCAAAGATATTAAGCCGCAAATACGTCCTACGCGCGTCTTTTCTACGCCGCGCACCACATTTAAAAAATCGTATCGGAAGAACGGTGGGTCCAATCCGCGTGCCGCTTAAAGGCGATTACAAGGGAGATGCAAACCTTTCCAAAGAGCCATGAAAAGACTTTCTACTCCCAAGGAGACAATAGATATTAAGCCGAAATGACGTCCGACGCGCGCATTTTCTCCGACGCGCACCACATTTAAAAAAATCATAGCGTGAAAACCGTGGGTTCGATCCGCGTGCCGCTCGAAGGCGATTACAGCGGAGATGCAGCCCTTTCCAAAGAGCCATGAAAAGACTTTCTACTCCCAAGGAGACAATAGATATTAAGCCGAAATGACGTCCGACGCGCGCATTTTCTCCGACGCGCACCACATTTAAAAAAATCATAGCGTGAAAACCGTGGGTTCGATCCGCGTGCCGCTCGAAGGCGATTACAGGGGAGATGCAGCCCTTTCCAAAGAGCCATGAACAGACTTTCTACTCCCAAGGAGACCAGAAATATTAACTTATAAAGCGTTACGCTCCAGTCGGATGAACGAGAAACGCTTGTACAATTGCAACGAATTGGAGGAGAAAGTTTAAACAAACGCGCTGACTTTGAAGGCTCACATCTAGGCCGGGCCAGGTCCAAATGGCCTGCAACTCGGTCCGCATCACGTCCATGACTTTTCCTAACGAACGCCACCTGCCAAGCTTTCGGCCCGTCCCTGTCGGCATTAAAAAATCGTAGCGTGATAACGATGGTTCCGATCCGCGTGCCGCGCGAAGGCGATTACAGGGGAGATGCAGCCCTTTCCAAAGAGCCATGAACAGACTTTCTACTCCCAAGGAGCCCAAAGATATTAAGCCGCAAATAAGTCCTACGCGCGTCTTTTCTACGCCGCGCACCACATTTAAAAAATCGTAGCGTAAGAACGGTGGGTCCGATCCGCGTGCCGCTTAAAGGCGATTACAGGGGAGATGCAACCCTTTCCAAAGAGCCATGAAAAGACTTTCTACTCCCAAGGAGACAAGAGATTTAAGCCGAAATGACGTCCGACGCGCGCATTTTCTCCGACGCGCAACACATTTAAAAAAATCATAGCGTGAAAACCGTGGGTTCGATCCGCGTGCCGCTCGAAGGCGATTACAGGGGAGATGCAGCCCTTTCCAAAGATCCATGAACAGACTTCCTACTCCCAAGGAGACAAGAGATATTAACATATAAAGCGTTACGCTCCAGTCGGATGAGCGAGAAACGCTTGAGCAGTTGCAACGAATTGGAGGAGAAAGTTTAAACAAACGCGCTGACTTTGAACGCTCACATCTAGGTCTGGCCAAGTCCAAATGCCGTGCAACTCGGTGCGCATCACCTCCATGACTGTCCCTAACGAACGCCACCTGCCACGCTTTCGGCCTATCCCTGGCGGCATTAAAAAATCGTAGCGTGATAACGATGGTTCCGATGCGCGTGCCGCTCGAAGGCGATTACAGGGGAGATACAGCCCTTTCCAAAGAGCCATGAACAGACTTTCTACTCCCAAGGAGACCAGAGATATTAACAGATAAAGCGTTACGCTCCAGTCGGATGAGCGAGAAACGCTTGTACAATTGCAACGAATTGGAGGAGAAAGTTTAAACAAACGCGCTGACTTTGAAGGCTCACAACTAGGCCGGGCCAGGTCCAAATGGCCTGCAACTCGGTCCGCATCACGTCCATGACTTTTCCTAACGAACGCCACCTGCCAAGCTTTCGGCCCGTCCCTGTCGGCATTAAAAAATCGTAGCGTGATAACGATGGTTCCGATCCGCGTGCCGCGCGAAGGCGATTACAGGGGAGATGCAGCCCTTTCCAAAGAGGCATGAACAGACTTCCTACTCCCAAGGAGCCCAAAGATATTAAGCCGCAAATACGTCCTACGCGCGTCTTTTCTACGCCGCGCACCACATTTAAAAAATCGTATCGGAAGAACGGTGGGTCCAATCCGCGTGCCGCTTAAAGGCGATTACAAGGGAGATGCAAACCTTTCCAAAGAGCCATGAAAAGACTTTCTACTCCCAAGGAGACAATAGATATTAAGCCGAAATGACGTCCGACGCGCGCATTTTCTCCGACGCGCACCACATTAAAAAAATCATAGCGTAAAAACCGTGGGTTCGATCCGCGTGCCGCTCGAAGGCGATTACAGCGGAGATGCAGCCCTTTCCAAAGAGCCATGAAAAGACTTTCTACTCCCAAGGAGACAAGAGATATTAAGCCGAAATGACGTCCGACGCGCGCATTTCCTCCGCCGCGCACCACATTTAAAAAAATCATAGCGTGAAAACCGTGGGTTCGATCCGCGTGCCGCTCGAAGGCGATTACAGGGGAGATGCAGCCCTTTCCAAAGAGCCATGAACAGACTTTCTACACCCAATGAGACAAGAGATATTAAGCCGCAAATACGTCCGGCGCGCGTCTTTTCTCCGCCGCGCAACACATTTAAAAAAAATCGTAGCGTGAAAAACGTGGGTTCGATCCGCGTGCCGCTCGAAGGCGATTACAGGGGAGATGCATCCCTTTCAAAAGAGCCATGAACAGACTTTCTACTCCCAAGGAGACCAGAAATATTAACATATAAAGCGTTACGCTCCAGTCGGATGAACGAGAAACGCTTGTACAACTGCAACGAATTGGAGGAGAAAGTTTAAACAAACGCGCTGACTTTGAACGCTCACATCTAGGCCGGGCCAACTCCAAATGGCGTGCAACTCGGTGCGCATCACCTCCATGACTGTCCCTAACGAACGCCACCTGCCACGCTTTCGGCCCGTCCCTGGCGGCATTAAAAAATCGTAGCGTGATAACGATGGTTCCGATGCGCGTGCCGCTCGAAGGCGATTACAGGGGAGATACAGCCCTTTCCAAAGAGCCATGAACAGACTTTCTACTCCCAAGGAGACCAGAGATATTACGCGCATTTTCTCCGACGCGCACCACGTTTAAAAAATCGTAGCGTGAGAACGGTGGGTCCGATCCGCGTGCCGCTTAAAGGCGATTACAGGGGAGATGCATCCCTTTCCAAAGAGCCATGAACAGACTTTCTACTCCCAAGGAGACCAGAGATATTAACAGATAAAGCGTTACGCTCCAGTCGGATGAGCGAGAAACGCTTGTACAATTGCAACGAATTGGAGGAGAAAGTTTAAACAAACGCGCTGACTTTGAAGGCTCACATCTAGGCCGGGCCAGGTCCAAATGGCCTGCAACTCGGTCCGCATCACGTCCATGACTTTTCCTAACGAACGCCACCTGCCAAGCTTTCGGCCCGTCCCTGTCGGCATTAAAAAATCGTAGCGTGATAACGATGGTTCCGATCCGCGTGCCGCGCGAAGGCGATTACAGGGGAGATGCAGCCCTTTCCAAAGAGGCATGAACAGACTTCCTACTCCCAAGGAGCCCAAAGATATTAAGCCGCAAATACGTCCTACGCGCGTCTTTTCTACGCCGCGCACCACATTTAAAAAATCGTATCGGAAGAACGGTGGGTCCAATCCGCGTGCCGCTTAAAGGCGATTACAAGGGAGATGCAAACCTTTCCAAAGAGCCATGAAAAGACTTTCTACTCCCAAGGAGACAATAGATATTAAGCCGAAATGACGTCCGACGCGCGCATTTTCTCCGACGCGCACCACATTTAAAAAAATCATAGCGTGAAAACCGTGGGTTCGATCCGCGTGCCGCTCGAAGGCGATTACAGCGGAGATGCAGCCCTTTCCAAAGAGCCATGAAAAGACTTTCTACTCCCAAGGAGACAAGAGATATTAAGCCGAAATGACGTCCGACGCGCGCATTTCCTCCGCCGCGCACCACATTTAAAAAAATCATAGCGTGAAAACCGTGGGTTCGATCCGCGTGCCGCTCGAAGGCGATTACAGGGGAGATGCAGCCCTTTCCAAAGAGCCATGAACAGACTTTCTACACCCAATGAGACAAGAGATATTAAGCCGCAAATACGTCCGGCGCGCGTCTTTTCTCCGCCGCGCAACACATTTAAAAAAAATCGTAGCGTGAAAAACGTGGGTTCGATCCGCGTGCCGCTCGAAGGCGATTACAGGGGAGATGCATCCCTTTTAAAAGAGCCATGAACAGACTTTCTACTCCCAAGGAGACCAGAAATATTAACATATAAATCGTTACGCTCCAGTCGGATGAACGAGAAACGCTTGTACAATTGCAACGAATTGGAGGAGAAAGTTTAAACAAACGCGCTGACTTTGAACGCTCACATCTAGGCCGGGCCAACTCCAAATGGCGTGCAACTCGGTGCGCATCACCTCCATGACTGTCGCTAACGAACGCCACCTGCCACGCTTTCGGCCTATCCCTGGCGGCATTAAAAAATCGTAGCGTGATAACGATGGTTCCGATGCGCGTGCCGCTCGAAGGCGATTACAGGGGAGATACAGCCCTTTCCAAAGAGCCATGAACAGACTTTCTACTCCCAAGGAGACAAGAGATATTACGCGCATTTTCTCCGACGCGCACCACGTTTAAAAAATCGTAGCGTGAGAACGGTGGGTCCGATCCGCGTGCCGCTTAAAGGCGATTACAGGGGAGATGCATCCCTTTCCAAAGAGCCATGAACAGACTTTCTACTCCCAAGGAGACCAGAGATATTAACAGATAAAGCGTTACGCTCCAGTCGGATGAGCGAGAAACGCTTGTACAATTGCAACGAATTGGAGGAGAAAGTTTAAACAAACGCGCTGACTTTGAAGGCTCACATCTAGGCCGGGCCAGGTCCAAATGGCCTGCAACTCGGTCCGCATCACGTCCATGACTTTTCCTAACGAACGCCACCTGCCAAGCTTTCGGCCCGTCCCTGTCGGCATTAAAAAATCGTAGCATGATAACGATGGTTCCGATCCGCGTGCCGCGCGAAGGCGATTACAGGGGAGATGCAGCCCTTTCCAAAGAGCTATGAACAGACTTTCTACTCCCAAGGAGCCCAAAGATATTAAGCCGCAAATAAGTCCTACGCGCGTCTTTTCTACGCCGCGCACCACATTTAAAAAATCGTAGCGTAAGAACGGTGGGTCCGATCCGCGTGCCGCTTAAAGGCGATTACAGGGGAGATGTAACCCTTTCCAAAGAACCATGAAAAGACTTTCTACTCCCAAGGAGACAAGAGATATTAAGCCGCAATGACGTTCGACGCGCGCATTTTCTCCGACGCGCAACACATTTAAAAAAATCATAGCGTGAAAACCGTGGGTTCGATCCGCGTGCCGCTCGAAGGCGATTACAGGGGAGATGCAGCCCTTTCCAAAGAGCCATGAACAGACTTTCTACTCCCAAGGAGACCAGAGATATTAACAGATAAAGCGTTACGCTCCAGTCGGATGAGCGAGAAACGCTTGTACAATTGCAACGAATTGGAGGAGAAAGTTTAAACAAACGCGCTGACTTTGAACGCTCACATCTAGGCCGGGCCAGATCCAAATGGCCTGCAACTCGGTGCGCATCACCTCCATGACTGTCCCTAACGAACGCCACCTGCCACGCTTTCGGCCCGTCCCTGGCGGCATTAAAAAATCGTAGCGTGATAACGATGGTTCCGATGCGCGTGCCGCACGAAGGCGATTACAGGGGAGATGCAGCCCTTTCCAAAGAGCAATGAACAGACTTTCTACTCACAAGGAGACAAGAGATATTAAGCCGCAATGATATCCGACGCGCGCATTTTCTCCGCCGCACACCACATTTAAAAAATCGTAGCGTGAGAACGGTGGGTCCGATCCGCATGCCGCTTAAAGGCGATTACAGGGGAGATGCAACCCTTTCCAAAGAGCCATGAAAAGACTTTCTATTCCCAAGGAGACAAGACATATTAAGCCGCAATGACGTCCGACGCGCGCATTTTCTCCGCCGCGCACCACATTTAAAAAAATCATAGCGTGAAAACCGTGGGTTCGATCCGCATGCCGCTTGAAGGCGATTACAGGGGAGATGCAGCATTTCCAAAGAGCCATGAACAGACTTCCTACTCCCAAGGAGAAAAGAGATATTAAGCAGCAATGATGTCCGACACGCGCATTTTCTCCGCCGCGCACCACATTTAAAAAATCTTAGCGTGAGAACGGTGGGTCCGATCCGCGTGCCGCTTAAAGGCGATTACAGGGGAGATGCACCCCTTTCCAAAGAGCCATGAAAAGACTTTCTACTCCCAAGGAGACAAGAGATATTAAGCCGAAATGACGTCCGAGGCGCGCAATTTCTCCGCCGCGCAACACATTTAAAAAAATCATAGCGTGAAAACCGTGGGTTCGATCTGCGTGCCGCTCGAAGGCGATTACAGGGGAGATGCAGCCCTTTCCAAAGATCCATGAACAGACTTCCTACTCCCAAGGAGACAAGAGATATTAACATATAAAGCGTTACGCTACAGTCGGATGAGCGAGAAACGCTTGAGCAGTTGCAACGAATTGGAGGAGAAAGTTTAAACAAACGCGCTGACTTTGAACGCTCACATCTAGGTCTGGCCAAGTCCAAATGGCGTGCAACTCGGTGCGCATCACCTCCATGACTGTCCCTAACGAACGCCACCTGCCACGCTTTCGGCCCGTCCCTGGCGGCTTTAAAAAATCGTAGCGTGATAACCGTGGGTCCAATCCGCTTGAAGCTCGAAGGCGATTAGAGGGGAGATGCAGCCCTTTCCAAAGAGCCATGAACAGACTTCCTACTCCCAAGGAGACAAGAGATATTAAGCCACAAATACGTCCGGACCGCGTCTTTTCTCCGCAGCTCACCACATTTAAAAAAATCGTAGCGTGAAAACCGTGGGTTCGATATAGTATACATACAGAGTATATAGTTTGACCAAAAGATCGTGCTGATCTTTGATCTCCTGGTTCTTCATCTCCAGCGCCACTTTCAGACTCATAATGTCCTCCTCTATGGGCTGGTATAACACACACACGAATCATCACTACAGCCAGTACAATGGAAAGTTGGGAATGTGTACTGAATGTGTACTGACGTTATAAGTGAAAGGTGGAGCTACTGGTGGATGTGTACTGACACTATAAGGGATCTCTACCTGCAGTGACAGTCTGAGCTTCTCAAGTTCTTCCTCCAGAGATTTCTTCTCCTGTTCACAGGCCATTTTCATATCTGCCAGAGCAAGTATCATTACTGCTGGATATAACATAGATTGTATATACTACATAATTACTACTGAATATATAAAATATAATATATATAGTACTATACATATATTAGTATCACTTTTATTGGAGCCTAAAGGCTAACATTCATTATTAGTTATGTTAGTATTATTGCATTTCCATAGTACTTACTCTTGATGGACCTGTTATGCTCCTCCTCCTCCTGCTGTTTCTGCAGGAGCTCTGTCTCCTCCTGCTGCTTGTGTTTCAGCATCTCCTGAAGAACCTGCAGCTCCTTCTGCTTCTGCAACCTCAACTCCTTCAGCTGCTCCAACAAACTGTTCTCCAACTCCTCCTTCTCACACCGCAAACACTCCAATCGGGCCACAGGCCCCACTAGTGACACAGAACCACACACACACACACACACACACAAAGAGAGAGATAAACATGTATAAATGTATAAGAATTTGTGGATAAAATTATTATGAGATTATTTATAATCAAACGACTACACTACACAACCACATCTTCCTTTTATTTACATATTATACAGATATTTAGAGATATTTACATTTTATTTACCCGCGTGCGTCTCTCTTCTCCAAGGTAGCGGAGAGATATGAAAGGATAAAAGGGGAAAAGAATAAAATGCACGTCGGTTTTAAATTCGCAGGCTACCTGCGCTGAAGGCGTGGAAAACGAGCACGTGACGGAAAGGCTTCCGTACCCGATGGGTCCAAATCACATGCCCAGCAAAGTAGCCTTAAACCTGGACACACAATGGAGAGCATTTGACCCTTTAAAATCATACTACAACCAGACTTCCAGGCCCAAGAGGTCACACAGCCATGCCCAGCAAAGTAGCTCTGGGCCTGGGCACACTTCACGCAGTTTGACCGTTTAAATAAAACTAGAAACAGACTTCCTGGCCCAAGAGGTCACAGTCATACCCAGCAAAGTACGTTTAAACCTGGAAACAAATCAGATCCTTTCTGTCATTCAAAGGAATGGGCCTGCAACTCACAACCACATCCCCAGTGAAGCGCACCGTCACCCAGCCACACTACCCCACCTTGCCCGTCCTGGAACAACCACACCTCCAGGGCACCACATGCCAATCTCTCATGCCCAGCAAACTGCAACCTCACGCAGCCAGGCCACACACTGTCTCCCCTTGTACAGTCCAAGGACGAACTCCTCCACAAACCTGGTGTTCACGCGCACACACGCAATTACAACGAATTGGTGGAGAACTTTGAAACAAACGTGCTGACTTTGAATACTCACATCTAGGCTGGGCCAGGTCCAAATGGCCTGCAGCTCGGTGCGCATTAACTGCTTGACTGTCCGTCACGAACGCCACCTGCCAAGCGTTCGTTCCGTCCCTGGCGGATTTTAAAAAATCGTAGCGTGATAACGATGGTTCCGATCCGCGTGCCGCGCGAAGGCGATTACAGGGGAGATGCAGCCCTTTCCAAAGAACCATGAAAAGACTTTCTACTCCCAAGGAGACAAGAGATATTAAGCCGCAATGACGTCCGACGCGCGCATTTTCTCCGCCGCGCAGCACATTTAAAAAAATCATAGCGTGAAAACCGTGGGTTCGATCCGCATGCCGCTCGAAGGCGATTACAGGGGAGATGGAGCCCTTTCCAAAGAGGCATGAACAGACTTCCTACTCCCAAGGAGCCCAAAGATATTAAGCCGCAAATACGTCCTACGCGCGTCTTTTCTACGCCGCGCACCACATTTAAAAAATCGTAGCGTAAGAACGGTGGGTCCGATCCGCGTGCCGCTTAAAGGCGATTACAGGGGAGATGCAAACCTTTCCAAAGAGCCATGAAAAGACTTTCTACTCCCAAGGAGACAAGAGATATTAAGCCGCAATGACGTCCGACGCGCGCATTTTCTCCGACGCGCAACACATTTAAAAAAATCATAGCGTTTTAACCGTGGGTTCGATCCGCGTGCCGCTCGAAGGCAATTACAGGGGAGATGCAGCCCTTTCCAAAGAGCCATGAACAGACTTTCTACTCCCAATGAGACAAGAGATATCAAGCCGCAAATACGTCCGGCGCGCGTCTATTCTCCGCCGCGCAACACATTTAAAAAAAATCGTAGCGTGAAAACCGTGGGTTCGATCCGCGTGCCGCTTAAAGGCGATTACAGGGGAGATGCAGCCCTTTCCAAAGAGCCATGAAAAGACTTTCTACTCCCAAGGAGACAAGAGATATTAAGCCGAAATGACGTCCGACGCGCGCATTTCCTCCGCCGCGCACCACATTTAAAAAAATCATAGCGTGAAAACCGTGGGTTCGATCCGCGTGCCGCTCGAAGGCGATTACAGGGGAGATGCAGCCCTTTCCAAAGAGGCATGAACAGACTTCCTACTCCCAAGGAGCCCAAAGATATTAAGCCGCAAATACGTCCTACGCGCGTCTTTTCTACGCCGCGCACCACATTTAAAAAATCGTATCGGAAGAACGGTGGGTCCAATCCGCGTGCCGCTTAAAGGCGATTACAAGGGAGATGCAAACCTTTCCAAAGAGCCATGAAAAGACTTTCTACTCCCAAGGAGACAATAGATATTAAGCCGAAATGACGTCCGACGCGCGCATTTTCTCCGCCGCGCACCACATTTAAAAAAATCATAGCGTGAAAACCGTGGGTTCGATCCGCGTGCCGCTCGAAGGCGATTACAGCGGAGATGCAGCCCTTTCCAAAGAGCCATGAAAAGACTTTCTACTCCCAAGGAGACAAGAGATATTAAGCCGAAATGACGTCCGACGCGCGCATTTCCTCCGCCGCGCAACACATTTAAAAAAAATCGTAGCGTGAAAAACGTGGGTTCGATCCGCGTGCCGCTCGAAGGCGATTACAGGGGAGATGCATCCCTTTCAAAAGAGCCATGAACAGACTTTCTACTCCCAAAGAGACCAGAAATATTAACATATAAAGCGTTACGCTCCAGTCGGATGAACGAGAAACGCTTGTACAATTGCAACGAATTGGAGGAGAAAGTTTAAACAAACGCGCTGACTTTGAACGCTCACATCTAGGCCGGGCCGACTCCAAATGGCGTGCAACTCTGTGTGCATCACCTCCATAACTGTCCCTAACGAACGCCACCTGCCACGCTTTCGGCCTATCCCTGGCGGCATTAAAAAATCGTAGCGTGATAACGATGGTTCCGATGCGCGTGCCGCTCGAAGGCGATTACAGGGGAGATACAGCCCTTTCCAAAGAGCCATGAACAGACTTTCTACTCCCAAGGAGACAAGAGATATTATGCGCATTTTCTCCGACGCGCACCACGTTTAAAAAATAGTAGCGTGAGAACGGTGGGTCCGATCCGCGTGCCGCTTAAAGGCGATTACAGGGGAGATGCAACCCTTTCCAAAGAACCATGAAAAGACTTTCTACTCCCAAGGAGACAAGAGATATTAAGCCGCAATGACGTCCGACGCGCGCATTTTCTCCGCCGCGCAGCACATTTAAAAAAATCATAGCGTGAAAACCGTGGGTTCGATCCGCGTGCCGCTCGAAGGCGATTACAGGGGAGATGGAGCCCTTTCCAAAGAGGCATGAACAGACTTCCTACTCCCAAGGAGCCCAAAGATATTAAGCCGCAAATACGTCCTACGCGCGTCTTTTCTACGCCGCGCACCACATTTAAAAAATCGTATCGGAAGAACGGTGGGTCCGATCCGCGTGCCGCTTAAAGGCGATTACAAGGGAGATGCAAACCTTTCCAAAGAGCCATGAAAAGACTTTCTACTCCCAAGGAGACAAGAGATATTAAGCCGAAATGACGTCCGACGCGCGCATTTCCTCCGCCGCGCACCACATTTAAAAAAATCATAGCGTGAAAACCGTGGGTTCGATCCGCGTGCCGCTCGAAGGCGATTACAGGGGAGATGCATCCCTTTCAAAAGAGCCATGAACAGACTTTCTACTCCCAATGAGACAAGAGATATCAAGCCGCAAATACGTCCGGCGCGCGTCTATTCTCCGCCGCGCAACACATTTAAAAAAAATCGTAGCGTGAAAACCGTGGGTTCGATCCGCGTGCCGCTTAAAGGCGATTACAGGGGAGATGCAGCCCTTTCCAAAGAGCCATGAACAGACTTTCTACTCCCAAGGAGACAAGAGATATTACGCGCATTTTCTCCGACGCGCACCACGTTTAAAAAATCGTAGCGTGAGAACGGTGGGTCCGATCCGCGTGCCGCTTAAAGGCGATTACAGGGGAGATGCATCCCTTTCCAAAGAGCCATGAACAGACTTTCTACTCCCAAGGAGACCAGAGATATTAACAGATAAAGCGTTACGCTCCAGTCGGATGATCGAGAAACGCTTGTACAATTGCAACGAATTGGAGGAGAAAGTTTAAACAAACGCGCTGACTTTGAAGGCTCACATCTAGGCCGGGCCAGGTCCAAATGGCCTGCAACTCGGTCCGCATCACGTCCATGACTTTTCCTAACGAACGCCACCTGCCAAGCTTTCGGCCCGTCCCTGGCGGCATTAAAAAATCGTAGCGTGATAACGATGGTTCCGATGCGCGTGCCGCTCGAAGGCGATTACAGGGGAGATACAGCCCTTTCCAAAGAGCCATGAACAGACTTTCTACTCCCAAGGAGACAAGAGATATTACGCGCACTTTCTCCGACGCGCACCACGTTTAAAAAATCGTAGCGTGAGAACGGTGGGTCCGATCCGCGTGCCGCTTAAAGGCGATTACAGGGGAGATGCAACCCTTTCCAAAGAGGCATGAACAGACTTCCTACTCCCAAGGAGACAAGAGATATTAAGCCGCAATGACGTCCGACGCGCGCATTTTCTCCGCCGCGCAGCACATTTAAAAAAATCATAGCGTGAAAACCGTGGGTTCGATCCGCGTGCCGCTCGAAGGCGATTACAGGGGAGATGGAGCCCTTTCCAAAGAGGCATGAACAGACTTCCTACTCCCAAGGAGCCCAAAGATATTAAGCCGCAAATACGTCCTACGCGCGTCTTTTCTACGCCGCGCACCACATTTAAAAAATCGTAGCGTAAGAACGGTGGGTCCGATCCGCGTGCCGCTTAAAGGCGATTACAGGGGAGATGCAAACCTTTCCAAAGAGCCATGAAAAGACTTTCTACTCCCAAGGAGACAAGAGATATTAAGCCGCAATGACGTCCGACGCGCGCATTTTCTCCGACGCGCAACACATTTAAAAAAATCATAGCGTGAAAACCGTGGGTTCGATCCGCGTGCCGCTCGAAGGCGATTACAGGGGAGATGGAGCCCTTTCCAAAGAGGCATGAACAGACTTCCTACTCCCAAGGAGCCCAAAGATATTAAGCCGCAAATACGTCCTACGCGCGTCTTTTCTACGCCGCGCACCACATTTAAAAAATCGTAGCGTAAGAACGGTGGGTCCGATCCGCGTGCCGCTTAAAGGCGATTACAGGGGAGATGCAAACCTTTCCAAAGAGCCATGAAAAGACTTTCTACTCCCAAGGAGACAAGAGATATTAAGCCGCAATGACGTCCGACGCGCGCATTTTCTCCGACGCGCAACACATTTAAAAAAATCATAGCGTGAAAACCGTGGGTTCGATCCGCGTGCCGCTCGAAGGCGATTACAGCGGAGATGCAGCCCTTTCCAAAGAGCCATGAAAAGACTTTCTACTCCCAAGGAGACAAGAGATATTAAGCCGAAATGACGTCCGACGCGCGCATTTCCTCCGCCGCGCACCACATTTAAAAAAATCGTAGCGTGAAAACCGTGGGTTCGATATAGTATACATACAGAGTATATAGTTTGACCAAAAGATCGTGCTGATCTTTGATCTCCTGGTTCTTCATCTCCAGCGCCACTTTCAGACTCATAATGTCCTCCTCTATGGGCTGGTATAACACAGACACGAATCATCACTACAGCCAGTACAATGGAAAGGTGGGAATGTGTACTGAATGTGTACTGACGTTATAAGTGAGAGGTGGTGGTACTGGTGGATGTGTACTGACACTATAAGGGATCTCTACCTGCAGTGACAGTTTGAGCTTCTCAAGTTCTTCCTCCAGAGATTTCTTCTCCTGTTCACAGGCCATTTTCATATCTGCCAGAGCAAGTATCATTACTGCTGGATATAACACAGATTGTATATACTACATAATTACTGCTGAATATATAAAATATAATATATATAGTACTATACATATATTAGTGTCACTTTTATTGGAGCCTAAAGGCTAGCATTCATTATTAGTTATGTTAGTATTATTGCATTTCCATAGTACTTACTCTTGATGGACCTGTTATGCTCCTCCTCCTCCTGCTGTTTCTGCAGGAGCTCTGTCTCCTCCTGCTGCTTGTGTTTCAGCATCTCCTGAAGAACCTGCAGCTCCTTCTGCTTCTGCAACCTCAACTCCTTCAGCTGCTCCAACAAACTGTTCTCCAACTCCTCCTTCTCACACCGCAAACACTCCAATCGGGCCACAGGCCCCACTAGTGACACAGAACCACACACACACACACACACACACAAAGAGAGAGATAAACATGTATAAATGTATAAGAATTTGTGGATAAAATTATTATGAGATTATTTATAATCAAACGACTACACTACACAACCACATCTTCCTTTTATTTACATATTATACAGATATTTAGAGATATTTACATTTTATTTACCCGCGTGCGTCTCTCTTCTCCAAGGTAGCGGAGAGATATGAAAGGATAAAAGGGGAAAAGAATAAAATGCACGTCGGTTTTAAATTCGCAGGCTACCTGCGCTGAAGGCGTGGAAAACGAGCACGTGACGGAAAGGCTTCCGTACCCGATGGGTCCAAATCACATGCCCAGCAAAGTAGCCTTAAACCTGGACACGCAATGGAGAGCATTTGACCCTTTAAAATCATACTACAACCAGACTTCCAGGCCCAAGAGGTCACACAGCCATGCCCAGCAAAGTAGCTCTGGGCCTGGGCACACTTCACGCAGTTTGACCGTTTAAATAAAACTAGAAACAGACTTCCTGGCCCAAGAGGTCACAGTCATACCCAGCAAAGTACGTTTAAACCTGGAAACAAATCAGATCCTTTCTGTCATTCAAAGGAATGGGCCTGCAACTCACAACCACATCCCCAGTGAAGCGCACCGTCACCCAGCCACACTACCCCACCTTGCCCGTCCTGGAACAACCACACCTCCAGGGCACCACATGCCAATCTCTCATGCCCAGCAAACTGCAACCTCACGCAGCCAGGCCACACACTGTCTCCCCTTGTACAGTCCAAGGACGAACTCCTCCACAAACCTGGTGTTCACGCGCACACACGCAATTACAACGAATTGGTGGAGAACTTTGAAACAAACGTGCTGACTTTGAATACTCACATCTAGGCTGGGCCAGGTCCAAATGGCCTGCAGCTCGGTGCGCATTAACTGCTTGACTGTCCGTCACGAACGCCACCTGCCAAGCGTTCGTTCCGTCCCTGGCGGATTTTAAAAAATCGTAGCGTGAGAACGATGGGTCCGATCCGCGTGCCGCTTAAAGGCGATTACAGGGGAGATGCAACCCTTTCCAAAGAACCATGAAAAGACTTTCTACTCCCAAGGAGACAAGAGATATTACGACGCAATGACGTCCGACGCGCGCATTTTCACCGCCGTGCAGCTCATTTAAAAAAATCATAGCGTGAAAACCGTGGGTTCGATCCGCGTGCCGCTCGAAGGCGATTACAGGGGAGATGGAGCCCTTTCCAAAGAGGCATGAACAGACTTCCTACTCCCAAGGAGCCCAAAGATATTAAGCCGCAAATACGTCCTACGCGCGTCTTTTCTACGCCGCGCACCACATTTAAAAAATCGTAGCGTAAGAACGGTGGGTCCGATCCGCGTGCCGCTTAAAGGCGATTACAGGGGAGATGCAAACCTTTCCAAAGAGCCATGAAAAGACTTTCTACTCCCAAGGAGACAAGAGATATTAAGCCGCAATGACGTCCGACGCGCGCATTTTCTCCGACGCGCAACACATTTAAAAAAATCATAGCGTGAAAACCGTGGGTTCGATCCGCGTGCCGCTCGAAGGCGATTACAGGGGAGATGCAGCCCTTTCCAAAGAGCCATGAACAGACTTTCTACTCCCAATGAGACAAGAGATATCAAGCCGCAAATACGTCCGGCGCGCGTCTATTCTCCGCCGCGCAACACATTTAAAAAAAATCGTAGCGTGAAAACCATGGGTTCGATCCGCGTGCCGCTTAAAGGCGATTACAGGGGAGATGCAGCCCTTTCCAAAGAGCCATGAAAAGACTTTCTACTCCCAAGGAGACAAGAGATATTAAGCCGAAATGACGTCCGACGCGCGCATTTCCTCCGCCGCGCACCACATTTAAAAAAATCATAGCGTGAAAACCGTGGGTTCGATCCGCGTGCCGCTCGAAGGCGATTACAGGGGAGATGCAGCCCTTTCCAAAGAGGCATGAACAGACTTCCTACTCCCAAGGAGCCCAAAGATATTAAGCCGCAAATACGTCCTACGCGCGTCTTTTCTACGCCGCGCACCACATTTAAAAAATCGTATCGGAAGAACGGTGGGTCCAATCCGCGTGCCGCTTAAAGGCGATTACAAGGGAGATGCAAACCTTTCCAAAGAGCCATGAAAAGACTTTCTACTCCCAATGAGACAAGAGATATCAAGCCGCAAATACGTCCGGCGCGCGTCTATTCTCCGCCGCGCACCACATTTAAAAAAATCATAGCGTGAAAACCGTGGGTTCGATCCGCGTGCCGCTCGAAGGCGATTACAGGGGAGATGCAGCCCTTTCCAAAGAGCCATGAACAGACTTTCTACACCCAATGAGACAAGAGATATTAAGCCGCAAATACGTCCGGCGCGCGTCTTTTCTCCGCCGCGCAACACATTTAAAAAAAATCGTAGCGTGAAAAACGTGGGTTCGATCCGCGTGCCGCTCTAAGGCGATTACAGGGGAGATGCATCCCTTTCAAAAGAGCCATGAACAGACTTTCTACTCCCAAGGAGACCAGAAATATTAACATATAAAGCGTTACGCTCCAGTCGGATGAACGAGAAACGCTTGTACAATTGCAACGAATTGGAGGAGAAAATTTAAACAAACGCGCTGACTTTGAACGCTCACATCTAGGCCGGGCCAACTCCAAATGGCGTGCAACTCGGTGCGCATCACCTCCATGACTGTCCCTAACGAACGCCACCTGCCACGCTTTCGGCCCGTCCCTGGCGGCATTAAAAAATCGTAGCGTGATAACGATGATTCCGATGCGCGTGCCGCTCGAAGGCGATTACAGGGGAGATACAGCCCTTTCCAAAGAGCCATGAACAGACTTTCTACTCCCAAGGAGACCAGAGATATTAACAGATAAAGCGTTACGCTCCAGTCGGATGAGCGAGAAACGCTTGTACAATTGCAACGAATTGGAGGAGAAAGTTTAAACAAACGCGCTGACTTTGAAGGCTCACATCTAGGCCGGGCCAACTCCAAATGGCGTGCAACTCGGTGCGCATCACCTCCATGACTGTCCCTAACGAACGCCACCTGCCACGCTTTCGGCCCGTCCCTGGCGGCATTAAAAAATCGTAGCGTGATAACGATGGTTCCGATGCGCGTGCCGCTCGAAGGCGATTACAGGGGAGATGCAGCCCTTTCCAAAGAGGCATGAACAGACTTCCTACTCCCAAGGAGCCCAAAGATATTAAGCCGCAAATACGTCCTACGCGCGTCTTTTCTACGCCGCGCACCACATTTAAAAAATCGTATCGGAAGAACGGTGGGTCCAATCCGCGTGCCGCTTAAAGGCGATTACAAGGGAGATGCAAACCTTTCCAAAGAGCCATGAAAAGACTTTCTACTCCCAAGGAGACAATAGATATTAAGCCGAAATGACGTCCGACGCGCGCATTTTCTCCGACGCGCACCACATTAAAAAAATCATAGCGTGAAAACCGTGGGTTCGATCCGCGTGCCGCTCGAAGGCGATTACAGCGGAGATGCAGCCCTTTCCAAAGAGCCATGAAAAGACTTTCTACTCCCAAGGAGACAAGAGATATTAAGCCGAAATGACGTCCGACGCGCGCATTTCCTCCGCCGCGCACCACATTTAAAAAAATCATAGCGTGAAAACCGTGGGTTCGATCCGCGTGCCGCTCGAAGGCGATTACAGGGGAGATGCAGCCCTTTCCAAAGAGCCATGAACAGACTTTCTACACCCAATGAGACAAGAGATATTAAGCCGCAAATACGTCCGGCGCGCGTCTTTTCTCCGCCGCGCAACACATTTAAAAAAAATCGTAGCGTGAAAAACGTGGGTTCGATCCGCGTGCCGCTCGAAGGCGATTACAGGGGAGATGCATCCCTTTCAAAAGAGCCATGAACAGACTTTCTACTCCCAAGGAGACCAGAAATATTAACATATAAAGCGTTACGCTCCAGTCGGATGAACGAGAAACGCTTGTACAACTGCAACGAATTGGAGGAGAAAGTTTAAACAAACGCGCTGACTTTGAACGCTCACATCTAGGCCGGGCCAACTCCAAATGGCGTGCAACTCGGTGCGCATCACCTCCATGACTGTCCCTAACGAACGCCACCTGCCACGCTTTCGGCCCGTCCCTGGCGGCATTAAAAAATCGTAGCGTGATAACGATGGTTCCGATGCGCGTGCCGCTCGAAGGCGATTACAGGGGAGATACAGCCCTTTCCAAAGAGCCATGAACAGACTTTCTACTCCCAAGGAGACCAGAGATATTACGCGCATTTTCTCCGACGCGCACCACGTTTAAAAAATCGTAGCGTGAGAACGGTGGGTCCGATCCGCGTGCCGCTTAAAGGCGATTACAGGGGAGATGCAACCCTTTCCAAAGAGCCATGAAAAGACTTTCTATTCCCAAGGAGACAAGAGATATTAAGCCGCAATGACGTCCGACGCGCGCATTTTCTCCGCCGCGCACCACATTTAAAAAAATCATAGCGTGAAAACCGTGGGTTCGATCCGCGTGCCGCTTGAAGGCGATTACAGGGGAGATGCAGCATTTCCAAAGAGCCATGAACAGACTTCCTACTCCCAAGGAGAAAAGAGATATTAAGCAGCAATGATGTCCGACACGCGCATTTTCTCCGCCGCGCACCACATTTAAAAAATCTTAGCGTGAGAACGGTGGGTCCGATCCGCGTGCCGCTTAAAGGCGATTACAGGGGAGATGCACCCCTTTCCAAAGAGCCATGAAAAGACTTTCTACTCCCAAGGAGACAAGAGATATTAAGCCGAAATGACGTCCGAGGCGCGCAATTTCTCCGCCGCGCAACACATTTAAAAAAATCATAGCGTGAAAACCGTGGGTTCGATCTGCGTGCCGCTCGAAGGCGATTACAGGGGAGATGCAGCCCTTTCCAAAGATCCATGAACAGACTTCCTACTCCCAAGGAGACAAGAGATATTAACATATAAAGCGTTACGCTACAGTCGGATGAGCGAGAAACGCTTGAGCAGTTGCAACGAATTGGAGGAGAAAGTTTAAACAAACGCGCTGACTTTGAAGGCTCACATCTAGGCCGGGCCAGGTCCAAATGGCCTGCAACTCGGTCCGCATCACGTCCATGACTTTTCCTAACGAACGCCACCTGCCAAGCTTTCGGCCCGTCCCTGGCGGCATTAAAAAATCGTAGCGTGATAACGATGGTTCCGATGCGCGTGCCGCTCGAAGGCGATTACAGGGGAGATACAGCCCTTTCCAAAGAGCCATGAACAGACTTTCTACTCCCAAGGAGACAAGAGATATTACGCGCACTTTCTCCGACGCGCACCACGTTTAAAAAATCGTAGCGTGAGAACGGTGGGTCCGATCCGCGTGCCGCTTAAAGGCGATTACAGGGGAGATGTAACCCTTTCCAAAGAACCATGAAAAGACTTTCTACTCCCAAGGAGACAAGAGATATTAAGCCGCAATGACGTCCGACGCGCGCATTTTCTCCGACGCGCAACACATTTAAAAAAATCATAGCGTGAAAACCGTGGGTTCGATCCGCGTGCCGCTCGAAGGCGATTACAGGGGAGATGCAGCCCTTTCCAAAGAGCCATGAACAGACTTTCTACTCCCAAGGAGACCAGAGATATTAACAGATAAAGCGTTACGCTCCAGTCGGATGAGCGAGAAACGCTTGTACAATTGCAACGAATTGGAGGAGAAAGTTTAAACAAACGCGCTGACTTTGAACGCTCACATCTAGGCCGGGCCAGATCCAAATGGCCTGCAACTCGGTGCGCATCACCTCCATGACTGTCCCTAACGAACGCCACCTGCCACGCTTTCGGCCCGTCCCTGGCGGCATTAAAAAATCGTAGCGTGATAACGATGGTTCCGATGCGCGTGCCGCAAGAAGGCGATTACAGGGGAGATGCAGCCCTTTCCAAAGAGCAATGAACAGACTTTCTACTCACAAGGAGACAAGAGATATTAAGCCGCAATGATATCCGACGCGCGCATTTTCTCCGCCGCACACCACATTTAAAAAATCGTAGCGTGAGAACGGTGGGTCCGATCCGCATGCCGCTTAAAGGCGATTACAGGGGAGATGCAACCCTTTCCAAAGAGCCATGAAAAGACTTTCTATTCCCAAGGAGACAAGAGATATTAAGCCGCAATGACGTCCGACGCGCGCATTTTCTCCGCCGCGCACCACATTTAAAAAAATCATAGCGTGAAAACCGTGGGTTCGATCCGCGTGCCGCTTGAAGGCGATTACAGGGGAGATGCAGCATTTCCAAAGAGCCATGAACAGACTTCCTACTCCCAAGGAGAAAAGAGATATTAAGCAGCAATGATGTCCGACACGCGCATTTTCTCCGCCGCGCACCACATTTAAAAAATCTTAGCGTGAGAACGGTGGGTCCGATCCGCGTGCCGCTTAAAGGCGATTACAGGGGAGATGCACCCCTTTCCAAAGAGCCATGAAAAGACTTTCTACTCCCAAGGAGACAAGAGATATTAAGCCGAAATGACGTCCGAGGCGCGCAATTTCTCCGCCGCGCAACACATTTAAAAAAATCATAGCGTGAAAACCGTGGGTTCGATCTGCGTGCCGCTCGAAGGCGATTACAGGGGAGATGCAGCCCTTTCCAAAGATCCATGAACAGACTTCCTACTCCCAAGGAGACAAGAGATATTAACATATAAAGCGTTACGCTACAGTCGGATGAGCGAGAAACGCTTGAGCAGTTGCAACGAATTGGAGGAGAAAGTTTAAACAAACGCGCTGACTTTGAACGCTCACATCTAGGTCTGGCCAAGTCCAAATGGCGTGCAACTCGGTGCGCATCACCTCCATGACTGTCCCTAACGAACGCCACCTGCCACGCTTTCGGCCCGTCCCTGGCGGCTTTAAAAAATCGTAGCGTGATAACCATGGGTCCAATCCGCTTGAAGCTCGAAGGCGATTAGAGGGGAGATGCAGCCCTTTCCAAAGAGCCATGAACAGACTTCCTACTCCCAAGGAGACAAGAGATATTAAGCCACAAATACGTCCGGACCGCGTCTTTTCTCCGCAGCTCACCACATTTAAAAAAATCGTAGCGTGAAAACCGTGGGTTCGATATAGTATACATACAGAGTATATAGTTTGACCAAAAGATCGTGCTGATCTTTGATCTCCTGGTTCTTCATCTCCAGCGCCACTTTCAGACTCATAATGTCCTCCTCTATGGGCTGGTATAACACAGACACGAATCATCACTACAGCCAGTACAATGGAAAGGTGGGAATGTGTACTGAATGTGTACTGACGTTATAAGTGAGAGGTGGTGGTACTGGTGGATGTGTACTGACACTATAAGGGATCTCTACCTGCAGTGACAGTTTGAGCTTCTCAAGTTCTTCCTCCAGAGATTTCTTCTCCTGTTCACAGGCCATTTTCATATCTGCCAGAGCAAGTATCATTACTGCTGGATATAACACAGATTGTATATACTACATAATTACTGCTGAATATATAAAATATAATATATATAGTACTATACATATATTAGTGTCACTTTTATTGGAGCCTAAAGGCTAACATTCATTATTAGTTATGTTAGTATTATTGCATTTCCATAGTACTTACTCTTGATGGACCTGTTATGCTCCTCCTCCTCCTGCTGTTTCTGCAGGAGCTCTGTCTCCTCCTGCTGCTTGTGTTTCAGCATCTCCTGAAGAACCTGCAGCTCCTTCTGCTTCTGCAACCTCAACTCCTTCAGCTGCTCAAACAAACTGTTCTCCAACTCCTCCTTCTCACACTGCAAACACTCCAATCGGGCCACAGGCCCCACTAGTGACACAGAACCACACACACACACACACACACACAAAGAGAGAGATAAACATGTATAAATGTATAAGAATTTGTGGATAAAATTATTATGAGATTATTTATAATCAAACGACTACACTACACAACCACATCTTCCTTTTATTTACATATTATACAGATATTTAGAGATATTTACATTTTATTTACCCGCGTGCGTCTCTCTTCTCCAAGGTAGCGGAGAGATATGAAAGGATAAAAGGGGAAAAGAATAAAATGCACGTCGGTTTTAAATTCGCAGGCTACCTGCGCTGAAGGCGTGGAAAACGAGCACGTGACGGAAAGGCTTCCGTACCCGATGGGTCCAAATCACATGCCCAGCAAAGTAGCCTTAAACCTGGACACACAATGGAGAGCATTTGACCCTTTAAAATCATACTACAACCAGACTTCCAGGCCCAAGAGGTCACACAGCCATGCCCAGCAAAGTAGCTCTGGGCCTGGGCACACTTCACGCAGTTTGACCGTTTAAATAAAACTAGAAACAGACTTCCTGGCCAAAGAGGTCACAGTCATACCCAGCAAAGTACGTTTAAACCTGGAAACAAATCAGATCCTTTCTGTCATTCAAAGGAATGGGCCTGCAACTCACAACCACATCCCCAGTGAAGCGCACCGTCACCCAGCCACACTACCCCACCTTGCCCGTCCTGGAACAACCACACCTCCAGGGCACCACATGCCAATCTCTCATGCCCAGCAAACTGCAACCTCACGCAGCCAGGCCACACACTGTCTCCCCTTGTACAGTCCAAGGACGAACTCCTCCACAAACCTGGTGTTCACGCGCACACACGCAATTACAACGAATTGGTGGAGAACTTTGAAACAAACGTGCTGACTTTGAATACTCACATCTAGGCTGGGCCAGGTCCAAATGGCCTGCAGCTCGGTGCGCATTAACTGCTTGACTGTCCGTCACGAACGCCACCTGCCAAGCGTTCGTTCCGTCCCTGGCGGATTTTAAAAAATCGTGGCGTGATAACGATGGTTCCGATCCGCGTGCCGCGCGAAGGCGATTACAGGGGAGATGCAGCCCTTTCCAAAGAACCATGAAAAGACTTTCTACTCCCAAGGAGACAAGAGATATTAAGACGCAATGACGTCCGACGCGCGCATTTTCTCCGCCGCGCAGCTCATTTAAAAAAATCATAGCGTGAAAACCGTGGGTTCGATCCGCGTGCCGCTCGAAGGCGATTACAGGGGAGATGGAGCCCTTTCCAAAGAGGCATGAACAGACTTCCTACTCCCAAGGAGCCCAAAGATATTAAGCCGCAAATAAGTCCTACGCGCGTCTTTTCTACGCCGCGCACCACATTTAAAAAATCGTAGCGTAAGAACGGTGGGTCCGATCCGCGTGCCGCTTAAAGGCGATTACAGGGGAGATGTAACCCTTTCCAAAGAACCATGAAAAGACTTTCTACTCCCAAGGAGACAAGAGATATTAAGCCGCAATGACGTCCGACGCGCGCATTTTCTCCGACGCGCAACACATTTAAAAAAATCATAGCGTGAAAACCGTGGGTTCGATCCGCGTGCCGCTCGAAGGCGATTACAGGGGAGATGCAGCCCTTTCCAAAGAGCCATGAACAGACTTTCTACTCCCAATGAGACAAGAGATATCAAGCCGCAAATACGTCCGGCGCGCGTCTATTCTCCGCCGCGCAACACATTTAAAAAAAATCGTAGCGTGAAAACCGTGGGTTCGATCCGCGTGCCGCTTAAAGGCGATTACAGGGGAGATGCAGCCCTTTCCAAAGAGCCATGAAAAGACTTTCTACTCCCAAGGAGACAAGAGATATTAAGCCGAAATGACGTCCGACGCGCGCATTTCCTCCGCCGCGCACCACATTTAAAAAAATCATAGCGTGAAAACCGTGGGTTCGATCCGCGTGCCGCTCGAAGGCGATTACAGGGGAGATGCAGCCCTTTCCAAAGAGGCATGAACAGACTTCCTACTCCCAAGGAGCCCAAAGATATTAAGCCGCAAATACGTCCTACGCGCGTCTTTTCTACGCCGCGCACCACATTTAAAAAATCGTATCGGAAGAACGGTGGGTCCGATCCGCGTGCCGCTTAAAGGCGATTACAAGGGAGATGCAAACCTTTCCAAAGAGCCATGAAAAGACTTTCTACTCCCAAGGAGACAATAGATATTAAGCCGAAATGACGTCCGACGCGCGCATTTTCTCCGCCGCGCACCACATTTAAAAAAATCATAGCGTGAAAACCGTGGGTTCGATCCGCGTGCCGCTCGAAGGCGATTACAGCGGAGATGCAGCCCTTTGCAAAGAGCCATGAAAAGACTTTCTACTCCCAAGGAGACAAGAGATATTAAGCCGAAATGACGTCCGACGCGCGCATTTCCTCCGCCGCGCACCACATTTAAAAAAATCATAGCGTGAAAACCGTGGGTTCGATCCGCGTGCCGCTCGAAGGCGATTACAGGGGAGATGCATCCCTTTCAAAAGAGCCATGAACAGACTTTCTACTCCCAATGAGACAAGAGATATCAAGCCGCAAATACGTCCGGCGCGCGTCTATTCTCCGCCGCGCAACACATTTAAAAAAAATCGTGGCGTGAAAACCGTGGGTTCGATCCGCGTGCCGCTTAAAGACGATTACAGGGGAGATGCAGCCCTTTCCAAAGAGCCATGAAAAGACTTTCTACTCCCAAGGAGACAAGTAATATTAAGCCGAAATGACGTCCGACGCGCGCATTTCCTCCGCCGCGCACCACATTTAAAAAAATCATAGCGTGAAAACCGTGGGTTCGATCCGCGTGCCGCTCGAAGGCGATTACAGGGGAGATGCAGCCCTTTCCAAAGAGGCATGAACAGACTTCCTACTCCCAAGGAGCCCAAAGATATTAAGCCGCAAATACGTCCTACGCGCGTCTTTTCTACGCCGCGCACCACATTTAAAAAATCGTATCGGAAGAACGGTGGGTCCAATCCGCGTGCCGCTTAAAGGCGATTACAAGGGAGATGCAAACCTTTCCAAAGAGCCATGAAAAGACTTTCTACTCCCAAGGAGACAAGAGATATTAAGCCGAAATGACGTCCACGCGCGCATTTCCTCCGCCGCGCACCACATTTAAAAAAATCATAGCGTGAAAACCGTGGGTTCGATCCGCGTGCCGCTCGAAGGCGATTACAGGGGAGATGCAGCCCTTTCAAAAGAGCCATGAACAGACTTCCTACTCCCAAGGAGACCAGAAATATTAACATATAAATCGTTACGCTCCAGTCGGATGAACGAGAAACGCTTGTACAATTGCAACGAATTGGAGGAGAAAGTTTAAACAAACGCGCTGACTTTGAACGCTCACATCTAGGCCGGGCCAACTCCAAATGGCGTGCAACTCGGTGCGCATCACCTCCATGACTGTCGCTAACGAACGCCACCTGCCACGCTTTCGGCCTATCCCTGGCGGCATTAAAAAATCGTAGCGTGATAACGATGGTTCCGATGCGCGTGCCGCTCGAAGGCGATTACAGGGGAGATGCATCCCTTTCCAAAGAGCCATGAACAGACTTTCTACTCCCAAGGAGACCAGAGATATTAACAGATAAAGCGTTACGCTCCAGTCGGATGAGCGAGAAACGCTTGTACAATTGCAACGAATTGGAGGAGAAAGTTTAAACAAACGCGCTGACTTTGAAGGCTCATATCTAGGCCGGGCCAGGTCCAAATGGCCTGCAACTCGGTCCGCATCACGTCCATGACTTTTCCTAACGAACGCCACCTGCCAAGCTTTCGGCCCGTCCCTGGCGGCATTAAAAAATCGTAGCGTGATAACGATGGTTCCGATGCGCGTGCCGCTCGAAGGCGATTACAGGGGAGATACAGCCCTTTCCAAAGAGCCATGAACAGACTTTCTACTCCCAAGGAGACAAGAGATATTACGCGCATTTTCTCCGCCGCGCAGCACATTTAAAAAAATCATAGCGTGAAAACCGTGGGTTCGATCCGCGTGCCGCTCGAAGGCGATTACAGGGGAAATGGAGCCCTTTCCAAAGAGGCATGAACAGACTTCCTACTCCCAAGGAGCCCAAAGATATTAAGCCGCAAATACGTCCTACGCGCGTCTTTTCTACGCCGCGCACCACATTTAAAAAATCGTAGCGTAAGAACGGTGGGTCCGATCCGCGTGCCGCTTAAAGGCAATTACAGGGGAGATGCAAACCTTTCCAAAGAGCCATGAAAAGACTTTCTACTCCCAAGGAGACAAGAGATATTAAGCCGCAATGACGTCCGACGCGCGCATTTTCTCCGACGCGCAACACATTTAAAAAAATCATAGCGTGAAAACCGTGGGTTCGATCCGCGTGCCGCTCGAAGGCGATTACAGCGGAGATGCAGCCCTTTCCAAAGAGCCATGAAAAGACTTTCTACTCCCAAGGAGACAAGAGATATTAAGCCGAAATGACGTCCGACGCGCGCATTTCCTCCGCCGCGCACCACATTTAAAAAAATCATAGCGTGAAAACCGTGGGTTCGATCCGCGTGCCGCTCGAAGGCGATTACAGGGGAGATGCAGCCCTTTCCAAAGAGCCATGAACAGACTTTCTACACCCAATGAGACAAGAGATATTAAGCCGCAAATACGTCCGGCGCGCGTCTTTTCTCCGCCGCGCAACACATTTAAAAAAAATCGTAGCGTGAAAAACGTGGGTTCGATCCGCGTGCCGCTCGAAGGTGATTACAGGGGAGATGCAGCCCTTTCCAAAGAGCCATGAACAGACTTTCTACTCCCAAGGAGCCCAAAGATATTAAGCCGCAAATAAGTCCTACGCGCGTCTTTTCTACGCCTCGCACCACATTTAAAAAATCGTAGCGTAAGAACGGTGGGTCCGATCCGCGTGCCGCTTAAAGGCGATTACAGGGGAGATGCAACCCTTTCCAAAGAGCCATGAAAAGACTTTCTACTCCCAAGGAGACAAGAGATATTAAGCCGCAATGACGTCCGACGCGCGCATTTTCTCCGCCGCGCAGCACATTTAAAAAAATCATAGCGTGAAAACCGTGGGTTCGATCCGCGTGCCGCTCGAAGGCGATTACAGGGGAGATGCAACCCTTTCCAAAGAGCCATGAACAGACTTCCTACTCCCAAGGAGACAAGAGATATTAAGCCACAAATACGTCCGGACCGCGTCTTTTCTCCGCAGCTCACCACATTTAAAAAAATCGTAGCGTGAAAACCGTGGGTTCGATATAGTATACATACAGAGTATATAGTTTGACCAAAAGATCGTGCTGATCTTTGATCTCCTGGTTCTTCATCTCCAGCGCCACTTTCAGACTCATAATGTCCTCCTCTATGGGCTGGTATAACACAGACACGAATCATCACTACAGCCAGTACAATGGAAAGGTGGGAATGTGTACTGAATGTGTACTGACGTTATAAGTGAGAGGTGGTGGTACTGGTGGATGTGTACTGACACTATAAGGGATCTCTACCTGCAGTGACAGTTTGAGCTTCTCAAGTTCTTCCTCCAGAGATTTCTTCTCCTGTTCACAGGCCATTTTCATATCTGCCAGAGCAAGTATCATTACTGCTGGATATAACACAGATTGTATATACTACATAATTACTGCTGAATATATAAAATATAATATATATAGTACTATACATATATTAGTGTCACTTTTATTGGAGCCTAAAGGCTAACATTCATTATTAGTTATGTTAGTATTATTGCATTTCCATAGTACTTACTCTTGATGGACCTGTTATGCTCCTCCTCCTCCTGCTGTTTCTGCAGGAGCTCTGTCTCCTCCTGCTGCTTGTGTTTCAGCATCTCCTGAAGAACCTGCAGCTCCTTCTGCTTCTGCAACCTCAACTCCTTCAGCTGCTCAAACAAACTGTTCTCCAACTCCTCCTTCTCACACTGCAAACACTCCAATCGGGCCACAGGCCCCACTAGTGACACAGAACCACACACACACACACACAGACACACACACACACACACACACACAGAGAGAGATAAACATGTATAAATGTATAAGAATTTGTGGATAAAATTATTATGAGATTATTTATAATCAAACGACTACACTACACAACCACATCTTCCTTTTATTTACATATTATACAGATATTTAGAGATATTTACATTTTATTTACCCGCGTGCGTCTCTCTTCTCCAAGGTAGCGGAGAGATATGAAAGGATAAAAGGGGAAAAGAATAAAATGCACGTCGGTTTTAAATTCGCAGGCTACCTGCGCTGAAGGCGTGGAAAACGAGCACGTGACGGAAAGGCTTCCGTACCCGATGGGTCCAAATCACATGCCCAGCAAAGTAGACTTAAACCTGGATACACAATGGAGACCATTTGACCCTTTAAAATCATACTACAAGCAGACTTCCAGGCCCAAGAGGTCACACAGCCATGCCCAGCAAAGTAGCTCTGGGCCTGGGCACACTTTACGCAGTTTGACCGTTTAAATAAAACTAGAAACAGACTTCCTGGCCCAAGAGGTCACACAGTCATGCCCAGCAAGGTTGCTTTAAACGTGGGCACACTTCAGACCGTTTCACTCTTTAAATCATTCAAAGCACCACATTTCAAGGCCCAAGAGGTCACAGAATCATGCCCATCAAAGTAGCTCTGGGCCTGGGCACACTTCACGCAGTTTGACCCTTTAAATAATACTACAACCAGACACATACAGGTGCGCACAGATACACAGATACACATTCTGTTTAATTTCTTCACATCTGCAGACTAGAGTAAGCTGAGGGTATACTGTTAAACCAGGTACTACATAAACAGTATATAGTATATATACAGAGGATATAGTGTTAAACCAGGTACTACATACAGAGTATATAGTTTGACCAAAAGATCGTGCTGATCTTTGATCTCCTGGTTCTTCATCTCCAGCGCCACTTTCAGACTCATAATGTCCTCCTCTATGGGCTGGTATAACACACACACGAATCATCACTACAGCCAGTACAATGGAAAGGTGGGAATGTGTACTGAATGTGTACTGACGTTATAAGTGAAAGGTGGAGCTACTGGTGGATGTGTACTGACACTATAAGGGATCTCTACCTGCAGTGACAGTCTGAGCTTCTCAAGTTCTTCCTCCAGAGATTTCTTCTCCTGTTCACAGGCCATTTTCATATCTGCCAGAGCAAGTATCATTACTGCTGGATATAACACAGATTGTATATACTACATAATTACTAATGAATATATTAAAAAATAATATATATAGTACTATACATCTATTAGTATCACTTTTATTGGCGCCTAAAGGCTAACATTCATTATTAATTATGTTAGTATTATTGCATTTCCATAGTACTTACTCTTGATGGACCTGTTATGCTCCTCCTCCTCCTGCTGTTTCTGCAGGAGCTCTGTCTCCTCCTGCTGCTTGTGTTTCAGCATCTCGTGAAGAACCTGCAGCTCCTTCTGCTTCTGCAACCTCAACTCCTTCAGCTGCTCCAACAAACTGTTCTCCAACTCCTCCTTCTCACACCGCAAACACTCCAATCGGGCCACAGGCCCCACTAGTGACACAGAACCACACACACACACACACACACAAAGAGAGAGATAAACATGTATAAATGTATAAGAATTTGTGGATAAAATTATTATGAGATTATTCATAATCAAACGACTACACTACACAACCACTTCTTCCTTTTATTTACATATTATACAGATATTTACAGATATTTACATTTTATTTACCCGCGTGCGTCTCTCTTCTCCAAGGTAGCGGAGAGATATGAAAGGATAAAAGGGGAAAAGAATAAAATGCACGTCGGTTTTAAATTCGCAGGCTACATGCGCTTAAGGCGTGGAAAACGAGCACGTGACGGAAAGGCTTCCGTACCCGATGGGTCCAAATCACATGCCCAGCAAAGTAGCCTTAAACCTGGACACACAATGGAGACCATTTGACCCTTTAAAATCATACTACAACCAGACTTCCAGGCCCAAGAGGTCACACAGTCATGCACAGCAAAGTAGCTCTGGGCCTGGGCACACTTCACGCAGTTTGACCGTTTAAATAAAAGTAGAAACAGACTTCCTGGCCCAAGAGGTCACACAGTCATGCCCAGCAAGGATGCTTTAAACGTGGGCACACTTCAGACCGTTTCACTCTTTAAATCATTCAAAGCACCACATTTCAAGGCCCAAGAGGTCACAGAATCATGCCCATCAAAGTAGCTCTGCGCCTGGGCACACTTCACGCAGTATGAACCTTTAAATAATACTACAACCAGACACATACAGGTGCGCACATATACACAGATACACATTCTGTTTAATTTCTTCACATCTGCAGACTAGAGTAAGCTGAGGGTATAGTGTTAAACCAGGTACTACATAAACAGTATATAGTATATATACAGAGGATATAGTGTTAAACCAGGTACTACATACAGAGTATATAGTATACATACAGAGTATATAGTTTGACCAAAAGATCGTGCTGATCTTTGATCTCCTGGTTCTTCATCTCCAGTGCCACTTTCAGACTCATAATGTCCTCCTCTATGGGCTGGTATAACACACACACGAATCATCACTACAGCCAGTACAATGGAAAGGTGGGAATGTGTACTGAATGTGTACTGACGTTATAAGTGAAAGGTGGAGGTACTGGTGGATGTGTACTGACACTAGAAGGGATCTCTACCTGCAGTGACAGTCTGAGCTTCTCAAGTTCTTCCTCCAGAGATTTCTTCTCCTGTTCACTGGCCATTTTCATATCTGCCAGAGCAAGTATCATTACTGCTGGATATAACACAGATTGTATATACTACATAATTATTACTGAATATATAAAATATAATATATATAGTACTATACATATATTAGTATCACTTTTATTGGAGCCTAAAGGCTAACATTCATTATTAGTTATGTTAGTATTATTGCATTTCCATAGTACTTACTCTTGATGGACCTGTTATGCTCCTCCTCCTCCTGCTGTTTCTGCAGGAGCTCTGTCTCCTCCTGCTGCTTGTGTTTCAGCATCTCCTGAAGAACCTGCAGCTCCTTCTGCTTCTGCAACCTCAACTCCTTCAGCTGCTCCAACAAACTGTTCTCCAACTCCTCCTTCTTACACCGCAAACACTCCAATCGGGCCACAGGCCCCACTAGTGACACAGAACCCCACACACACACACACACACACACACACACACACACACACACACAGAGATAAACATGTATAAATGTATAAGAATTTGTGGATAAAATTATTATGAGATTATTTATAATGAAACGACTACACTACACAACCACTTCTTCCTTTTATTTACATATTATACAGATATTTAGAGATATTTATGTTTTATTTACCCGCGTGCGTCTCTCTTCTCCAAGGTAGCGGAGAGATATGAAAGGATAAAAGGGGAAAAGAATAAAATGCACGTCGGTTTTAAATTCGCAGGCTACCTGCGCTGAAGGCGTGGAAAACGAGCACGTGACGGAAAGGCTTCCGTACCCGATGGGTCCAAATCACATGCCCAGCAAATTAGCCTTAAACCTGGACACACAATGGAGAGCATTTGACCCTTTAAAATCATACTACAACCAGACTTCCAGGCCCAAGAGGTCACACAGCCATGCCCAGCAAAGTAGCTCTGGGCCTGGGCACACTTCACGCAGTTTGACCGTTTAAATAAAACTAGAAACAGACTTCCTGGCCCAAGAGGTCACAGTCATACCCAGCAAAGTACGTTTAAACCTGGAAACAAATCAGATCCTTTCTGTCATTCAAAGGAATGGGCCTGCAACTCACAACCACATCCCCAGTGAAGCGCACCGTCACCCAGCCACACTACCCCACCTTGCCCGTCCTGGAACAACCACACCTCCAGGGCACCACATGCCAATCTCTCATGCCCAGCAAACTGCAACCTCACGCAGCCAGGCCACACACTGTCTCCCCTTGTACCGTCCAAGCACGAACTCCTCCACAAACCTGGTGTTCACGCGCACACACGCAATTACAACGAATTGGTAGAGAACTTTGAAACAAACGTGCTGACTTTGAATACTCACATCTAGGCTGGGCCAGGTCCAAATGGCCTGCAGCTCGGTGCGTATTAACTGCTTGACTGTCCGTCACGAACGCCACCTGCCAAGCGTTCGTTCCGTCCCTGGCGGATTTTAAAAAATCGTAGCGTGAGAACGGTGGGTCCGATCCGCGTGCCGCTTAAAGGCGATTACAGGGGAGATGCATCCCTTTCCAAAGAGCCATGAACAGACTTTCTACTCCCAAGGAGACCAGAGATATTAACAGATAAAGCGTTACGCTCCAGTCGGATGAGCGAGAAACGCTTGTACAATTGCAACGAATTGGAGGAGAAAGTTTAAACAAACGCGCTGACTTTGAAGGCTCACATCTAGGCCGGGCCAGGTCCAAATGGCCTGCAACTCGGTCCGCATCACGTCCATGACTTTTCCTAACGAACGCCACCTGCCAAGCTTTCGGCCCGTCCCTGTCGGCATTAAAAAATCGTAGCGTGATAACGGTGGTTCCGATCCGCGTGCCGCGCGAAGGCGATTACAGGGGAGATGCAGCCCTTTCCAAAGAGCCATGAACAGACTTTCTACTCCCAAGGAGCCCAAAGATATTAAGCCGCAAATAAGTCCTACGCGCGTCTTTTCTACGCCGCGCACCACATTTAAAAAATCGTTCCGTAAGAACGGTGGGTCCGATCCGCGTGCCGCTTAAAGGCGATTACAGGAGAGATGCAACCCTTTCCAAAGAGCCATAAAAAGACTTTCTATTCCCAAGGAGACAAGAGATATTAAGCCGCAATGACGTCCGACGCGCGCATTTTCTCCGCCGCGCACCACATTTAAAAAAATCATAGCGTGAAAACCGTGGGTTCGATCCGCGTGCCGCTCGAAGGCGATTACAGGGGAGATGCAGCCCTTTCCAAAGAGCCATGAACAGACTTCCTACTCCCAAGGAGACAAGAGATATTAAGCAGCAATGATGTCCGACACGCGCATTTTCTCCGCCGCGCACCACATTTAAAAAATCTTAGCGTGAGAACGGTGGGTCCGATCCGCGTGCCGCTTAAAGGCGATTACAGGGGAGATGCAGCCCTTTCCAAAGAGCCATGAAAAGACTTTCTACTCCCAAGGAGACAAGAGATATTAAGCCGAAATGACGTCCGACGCGCGCATTTTCTCCGCCGCGCACCACATTTAAAAAAATCATAGCGTGAAAACCGTGGGTTCGATCCGCGTGCCGCTCGAAGGCGATTACAGGGGAGATGCAGCCCTTTCCAAAGATCCATGAACAGACTTCCTACTCCCAAGGAGACAAGAGATATTAACATATAAAGCGTTACGCTCCAGTCGGATGAGCGAGAAACGCTTGAGCAGTTGCAACGAATTGGAGGAGAAAGTTTAAACAAACGCGCTGACTTTGAACGCTCACATCTAGGTCTGGCCAAGTCCAAATGCCGTGCAACTCGGTGCGCATCACCTCCATGACTGTCCCTAACGAACGCCACCTGCCACGCTTTCGGCCTATCCCTGGCGGCATTAAAAAATCGTAGCGTGATAACGATGGTTCCGATGCGCGTGCCGCTCGAAGGCGATTACAGGGGAGATACAGCCCTTTCCAAAGAGCCATGAACAGACTTTCTACTCCCAAGGAGACAAGAGATATTACGCGCATTTCCTCCGACGCGCACCACGTTTAAAAAATCGTAGCGTGAGAACGGTGGGTCCGATCCGCGTGCCGCTTAAAGGCGATTACAGGGGAGATGCAACCCTTTCCAAAGAACCATGAAAAGACTTTCTAATCCCAAGGAGACAAGTGATATTAAGCCGCAATGACGTCCGACGCGCGCATTTTCTCCGCCGCGCACCACATTTAAAAAAATCATAGCGTGAAAACCGTGGGTTCGATCCGCGTGCCGCTCAAAGGCGATTACAGGGGAGATGGAGCCCTTTCCAAAGAGGCATGAACAGACTTCCTACTCCCAAGGAGCCCAAAGATATTAAGCCGCAAATACGTCCTACGCGCGTCTTTTCTACGCCGCGCACCACATTTAAAAAATCGTAGCGTAAGAACGGTGGGTCCGATCCGCGTGCCGCTTAAAGGCGATTACAGGGGAGATGCAAACCTTTCCAAAGAGCCATGAAAAGACTTTCTACTCCCAAGGAGACAAGAGATATTAAGCCGCAATGACGTCCGACGCGCGCATTTTCTCAGCCGCGCAACACATTTAAAAAAAATCGTAGCGTGAAAACCGTGGGTTCGATCCGCGTGCCGCTTAAAGGCGATTACAGGGGAGATGCAGCCCTTTCCAAAGAGCCATGAAAAGACTTTCTACTCCCAAGGAGACAAGAGATATTAAGCCGAAATGACGTCCGACGCGCGCATTTCCTCCGCCGCGCACCACATTTAAAAAAATCATAGCGTGAAAACCGTGGGTTCGATCCGCGTGCCGCTCGAAGGCGATTACAGGGGAGATGCAGCCCTTTCCAAAGAGGCATGAACAGACTTCCTACTCCCAAGTAGCCCAAAGATATTAAGCAGCAAATACGTCCGGCGCGCGTCTTTTCTCCGCCGCGCAACACATTTAAAAAAAATCGTAGCGTGAAAAACGTGGGTTCGATCCGCGTGCCGCTCGAAGGCGATTACAGGGGAGATGCATCCCTTTCAAAAGAGCCATGAACAGACTTTCTACTCCCAAGGAGACCAGAAATATTAACATATAAAGCGTTACGCTCCAGTCGGATGAACGAGAAACGCTTGTACAATTGCAACGAATTGGAGGAGAAAGTTTAAACAAACGCGCTGACTTTGAACGCTCACATCTAGGCCGGGCCAACTCCAAATGGCGTGCAACTCGGTGCGCATCACCTCCATGACTGTCGCTAACGAACGCCACCTGCCACGCTTTCGGCCCGTCCCTGGCGGCATTAAAAAATCGTAGCGTGATAACGATGGTTCCGATGCGCGTGCCGCTCGAAGGCGATTACAGGGGAGATACAGCCCTTTCCAAAGAGCCATGAACAGACTTTCTACTCCCAAGGAGCCCAAAGATATTAAGCCGCAAATACGTCCTACGCGCGTCTTTTCTACGCCGCGCACCACATTTAAAAAATCGTAGCGTAAGAACGGTGGGTCCGATCCGCGTGCCGCTTAAAGGCGATTACAGGGGAGATGCAGCCCTTTCCAAAGAGCCATGAAAAGACTTTCTACTCCCAAGGAGACAAGAGATATTAAGCCGAAATGACGTCCGACGCGCGCATTTCCTCCGCCGCGCACCACATTTAAAAAAATCATAGCGTGAAAACCGTGGGTTCGATCCGCGTGCCGCTCGAAGGCGATTACAGGGGAGATACAGCCCTTTCCAAAGAGCCATGAACAGACTTTCTACTCCCAAGGAGACAAGAGATATTACGCGCATTTTCTCCGACGCGCACCACGTTTAAAAAATCGTAGCGTGAGAACGGTGGGTCCGATCCGCGTGCCGCTTAAAGGCGATTACAGGGGAGATGCATCCCTTTCCAAAGAGCCATGAACAGACTTTCTACTCCCAAGGACACCAGAGATATTAACAGATAAAGCGTTACGCTCCAGTCGGATGAGCGAGAAACGCTTGTACAATTGCAACGAATTGGAGGAGAAAGTTTAAACAAACGCGCTGACTTTGAAGGCTCACATCTAGGCCGGGCCAGGTCCAAATGGCCTGCAACTCGGTCCGCATCACGTCCATGACTTTTCCTAACGAACGCCACCTGCCAAGCTTTCGGCCCGTCCCTGTCGGCATTAAAAAATCGTAGCGTGATAACGATGGTTCCGATCCGCGTGCCGCGCGAAGGCGATTACAGGGGAGATGCAGCCCTTTCCAAAGAGCCATGAACAGACTTTCTACTCCCAAGGAGCCCAAAGATATTAAGCCGCAAATAAGTCCTACGCGCGTCTTTTCTACGCCGCGCACCACATTTAAAAAATCGTAGCGTAAGAACGGTGGGTCCGATCCGCGTGCCGCTTAAAGGCGATTACAGGGGAGATGCAACCCTTTCCAAAGAGCCATGAAAAGACTTTCTACTCCCAAGGAGACAAGAGATTTAAGCCGAAATGACGTCCGACGCGCGCATTTTCTCCGACGCGCAACACATTTAAAAAAATCATAGCGTGAAAACCGTGGGTTCGATCCGCGTGCCGCTCGAAGGCGATTACAGGGGAGATGCAGCCCTTTCCAAAGATCCATGAACAGACTTCCTACTCCCAAGGAGACAAGAGATATTAACATATAAAGCGTTACGCTCCAGTCGGATGAGCGAGAAACGCTTGAGCAGTTGCAACGAATTGGAGGAGAAACTTTAAACAAACGCGCTGACTTTGAACGCTCACATCTAGGTCTGGCCAAGTCCAAATGGCGTGCAACTCGGTGCGCATCACCTCCATGACTGTCCCTAACGAACGCCACCTGCCACGCTTTCGGCCCGTCCCTGGCGGCTTTAAAAAATCGTAGCGTGATAACCGTGGGTCCAATCCGCTTGAAGCTCGAAGGCGATTAGAGGGGAGATGCAGCCCTTTCCAAAGAGCCATGAACAGACTTCCTACTCCCAAGGAGACAAGAGATATTAAGCCACAAATACGTCCGGACCGCGTCTTTTCTCCGCAGCTCACCACATTTAAAAAAATCGTAGCGTGAAAACCGTGGGTTCGATATAGTATACATACAGAGTATATAGTTTGACCAAAAGATCGTGCTGATCTTTGATCTCCTGGTTCTTCATCTCCAGCGCCACTTTCAGACTCATAATGTCCTCCTCTATGGGCTGGTATAACACAGACACGAATCATCACTACAGCCAGTACAATGGAAAGGTGGGAATGTGTACTGAATGTGTACTGACGTTATAAGTGAGAGGTGGTGGTACTGGTGGATGTGTACTGACACTATAAGGGATCTCTACCTGCAGTGACAGTTTGAGCTTCTCAAGTTCTTCCTCCAGAGATTTCTTCTCCTGTTCACAGGCCATTTTCATATCTGCCAGAGCAAGTATCATTACTGCTGGATATAACACAGATTGTATATACTACATAATTACTGCTGAATATATAAAATATAATATATATAGTACTATACATATATTAGTGTCACTTTTATTGGAGCCTAAAGGCTAGCATTCATTATTAGTTATGTTAGTATTATTGCATTTCCATAGTACTTACTCTTGATGGACCTGTTATGCTCCTCCTCCTCCTGCTGTTTCTGCAGGAGCTCTGTCTCCTCCTGCTGCTTGTGTTTCAGCATCTCCTGAAGAACCTGCAGCTCCTTCTGCTTCTGCAACCTCAACTCCTTCAGCTGCTCCAACAAACTGTTCTCCAACTCCTCCTTCTCACACCGCAAACACTCCAATCGGGCCACAGGCCCCACTAGTGACACAGAACCACACACACACACACACACACAAAGAGAGAGATAAACATGTATAAATGTATAAGAATTTGTGGATAAAATTATTATGAGATTATTTATAATCAAACGACTACACTACACAACCACATCTTCCTTTTATTTACATATTATACAGATATTTAGAGATATTTACATTTTATTTACCCGCGTGCGTCTCTCTTCTCCAAGGTAGCGGAGAGATATGAAAGGATAAAAGGGGAAAAGAATAAAATGCACGTCGGTTTTAAATTCGCAGGCTACCTGCGCTGAAGGCGTGGAAAACGAGCACGTGACGGAAAGGCTTCCGTACCCGATGGGTCCAAATCACATGCCCAGCAAAGTAGCCTTAAACCTGGACACGCAATGGAGAGCATTTGACCCTTTAAAATCATATTACAACCAGACTTCCAGGCCCAAGAGGTCACACAGCCATGCCCAGCAAAGTAGCTCTGGGCCTGGGCACACTTCACGCAGTTTGACCGTTTAAATAAAACTAGAAACAGACTTCCTGGCCCAAGAGGTCACAGTCATACCCAGCAAAGTACGTTTAAACCTGGAAACAAATCAGATCCTTTCTGTCATTCAAAGGAATGGGCCTGCAACTCACAACCACATCCCCAGTGAAGCGCACCGTCACCCAGCCACACTACCCCACCTTGCCCGTCCTGGAACAACCACACCTCCAGGGCACCACATGCCAATCTCTCATGCCCAGCAAACTGCAACCTCACGCAGCCAGGCCACACACTGTCTCCCCTTGTACAGTCCAAGGACGAACTCCTCCACAAACCTGGTGTTCACGCGCACACACGCAATTACAACGAATTGGTGGAGAACTTTGAAACAAACGTGCTGACTTTGAATACTCACATCTAGGCTGGGCCAGGTCCAAATGGCCTGCAGCTCGGTGCGCATTAACTGCTTGACTGTCCGTCACGAACGCCACCTGCCAAGCGTTCGTTCCGTCCCTGGCGGATTTTAAAAAATCGTAGCGTGAGAACGATGGGTCCGATCCGCGTGCCGCTTAAAGGCGATTACAGGGGAGATGCAACCCTTTCCAAAGAACCATGAAAAGACTTTCTACTCCCAAGGAAACGAGATATTAAGCCGCAATGACATCCGACGCGCGCATTTTCTCCGCTGCGCAGCACATTTAAAAAAATCATAGCGTGAAAACCGTGGGTTCGATCCGCGTGCCGCTCGAAGGCGATTACAGGGGAGATGCAGCCCTTTCCAAAGAGGCATGAACAGACTTCCTACTCCCAAGGAGCCCAAAGATATTAAGCCGCAAATACGTCCTACGCGCGTCTTTTCTACGCCGCGCACCACATTTAAAAAATCGTATCGGAAGAACGGTGGGTCCAATCCGCGTGCCGCTTAAAGGCAATTACAAGGGAGATGCAAACCTTTCCAAAGAGCCATGAAAATACTTTCTACTCCCAAGGAGACAAGAGATATTACGCGCATTTTCTCCGACGCGCACCACGTTTAAAAAATCGTAGCGTGAGAACGGTGGGTCCGATCCGCGTGCCGCTTAAAGGCGATTACAGGGGAGATGCATCCCTTTCCAAAGAGCCATGAAAAGACTTTCTACTCCCAAGGAGACAAGAGATATTAAGCCGAAATGACGTCCGACGCGCGCATTTTCTCCGCCGCGCACCACATTTTAAAAAATCATAGCGTGAAAACCGTGGGTTCGATCCGCGTGCCGCTCGAAGGCGATTACAGGGGAGATGCAGCCCTTTCCAAAGAGCCATGAACAGACTTTCTACACCCAATGAGACAAGAGATATTAAGCAGCAAATACGTCCGGCGCGCGTCTTTTCTCCGCCGCGCAACACATTTAAAAAAAATCGTAGCGTGAAAAACGTGGGTTCGATCCGCGTGCCGCTCGAAGGCGATTACAGGGGAGATGCATCCCTTTCAAAAGAGCCATGACCAGACTTTCTACTCCCAAGGAGACCAGAAATATTAACATATAAAGCGTTACGCTCCAGTCGGATGAACGAGAAACGCTTGTACAATTGCAACGAATTGGAGGAGAAAGTTTAAACAAACGCGCTGACTTTGAACGCTCACATCTAGGCCGGGCCAACTCCAAATGGCGTGCAACTCGGTGCGCATCACCTCCATGACTGTCGCTAACGAACGCCACCTGCCACGCTTTCGGCCAGTCCCTGGCGGCATTAAAAAATCGTAGCGTGATAACGATGGTTCCGATGCGCGTGCCGCTCGAAGGCGATTACAGGGGAGATACAGCCCTTTCCAAAGAGCCATGAACAGACTTTCTACTCCCAAGGAGACAAGAGATATTACGCGCATTTTCTCCGACGCGCACCACGTTTAAAAAATCGTAGCGTGAGAACGGTGGGTCCGATCCGCGTGCCGCTCGAAGGAGATTACAGGGGAGATGCAGCGCTTTCCAAAGAGCCATGAACAGACTTTCTACTCCCAAGGAGACAAGAGATATTAAGCCGCAATGACGTCCGACGCGCGCATTTTCTCCGCCGCGCACCACATTTAAAAAATCGTATCGTGAGAACGGTGGGTCCGATCCGCGTGCCGCTTAAAGGCAATTACAGGGGAGATGCAGCGCTTTCCAAAGAGCCATGAACAGACTTTCTACTCCCAAGGAGCCCAAAGATATTAAGCCGCAAATACGTCCTACGCGCGTCTTTTCTACGCCGCGCACCACATTTAAAAAATCGTAGCGTAAGAACGGTGGGTCCGATCCGCGTGCCGCTTAAAGGCGATTACAGGGGAGATGCAGCCCTTTCCAAAGAGCCATGAAAAGACTTTCTACTCCCAAGGAGACAAGAGATATTAAGCCGAAATGACGTCCGACGCGCGCATTTCCTCCGCCGCGCACCACATTTAAAAAAATCATAGCGTGAAAACCGTGGGTTCGATCCGCGTGCCGCTCGAAGGCGATTACAGGGGAGATACAGCCCTTTCCAAAGAGCCATGAACAGACTTTCTACTCCCAAGGAGACAAGAGATATTACGCGCATTTTCTCCGACGCGCACCACGTTTAAAAAATCGTAGCGTGAGAACGGTGGGTCCGATCCGCGTGCCGCTTAAAGGCGATTACAGGGGAGATGCATCCCTTTCCAAAGAGCCATGAACAGACTTTCTACTCCCAAGGACACCAGAGATATTAACAGATAAAGCGTTACGCTCCAGTCGGATGAGCGAGAAACGCTTGTACAATTGCAACGAATTGGAGGAGAAAGTTTAAACAAACGCGCTGACTTTGAAGGCTCACATCTAGGCCGGGCCAGGTCCAAATGGCCTGCAACTCGGTCCGCATCACGTCCATGACTTTTCCTAACGAACGCCACCTGCCAAGCTTTCGGCCCGTCCCTGTCGGCATTAAAAAATCGTAGCGTGATAACGATGGTTCCGATCCGCGTGCCGCGCGAAGGCGATTACAGGGGAGATGCAGCCCTTTCCAAAGAGCCATGAACAGACTTTCTACTCCCAAGGAGCCCAAAGATATTAAGCCGCAAAATAAGTCCTACGCGCGTCTTTTCTACGCCGCGCACCACATTTAAAAAATCGTAGCGTAAGAACGGTGGGTCCGATCCGCGTGCCGCTTAAAGGCGATTACAGGGGAGATGCAACCCTTTCCAAAGAGCCATGAAAAGACTTTCTACTCCCAAGGAGACAAGAGATATTAAGCCGAAATGACGTCCGACGCGCGCATTTCCTCCGCCGCGCACCACATTTAAAAAAATCATAGCGTGAAAACCGTGGGTTCGATCCGCGTGCCGCTCGAAGGCGATTACAGGGGAGATACAGCCCTTTCCAAAGAGCCATGAACAGACTTTCTACTCCCAAGGAGACAAGAGATATTACGCGCATTTTCTCCGACGCGCACCACGTTTAAAAAATCGTAGCGTGAGAACGGTGGGTCCGATCCGCGTGCCGCTTAAAGGCGATTACAGGGGAGATGCATCCCTTTCCAAAGAGCCATGAACAGACTTTCTACTCCCAAGGACACCAGAGATATTAACAGATAAAGCGTTACGCTCCAGTCGGATGAGCGAGAAACGCTTGTACAATTGCAACGAATTGGAGGAGAAAGTTTAAACAAACGCGCTGACTTTGAAGGCTCACATCTAGGCCGGGCCAGGTCCAAATGGCCTGCAACTCGGTCCGCATCACGTCCATGACTTTTCCTAACGAACGCCACCTGCCAAGCTTTCGGCCCGTCCCTGTCGGCATTAAAAAATCGTAGCGTGATAACGATGGTTCCGATCCGCGTGCCGCGCGAAGGCGATTACAGGGGAGATGCAGCCCTTTCCAAAGAGCCATGAACAGACTTTCTACTCCCAAGGAGCCCAAAGATATTAAGCCGCAAATAAGTCCTACGCGCGTCTTTTCTACGCCGCGCACCACATTTAAAAAATCGTAGCGTAAGAACGGTGGGTCCGATCCGCGTGCCGCTTAAAGGCGATTACAGGGGAGATGCAACCCTTTCCAAAGAGCCATGAAAAGACTTTCTACTCCCAAGGAGACAAGAGATTTAAGCCGAAATGACGTCCGACGCGCGCATTTTCTCCGACGCGCAACACATTTAAAAAAATCATAGCGTGAAAACCGTGGGTTCGATCCGCGTGCCGCTCGAAGGCGATTACAGGGGAGATGCAGCCCTTTCCAAAGATCCATGAACAGACTTCCTACTCCCAAGGAGACAAGAGATATTAACATATAAAGCGTTACGCTCCAGTCGGATGAGCGAGAAACGCTTGAGCAGTTGCAACGAATTGGAGGAGAAACTTTAAACAAACGCGCTGACTTTGAACGCTCACATCTAGGTCTGGCCAAGTCCAAATGGCGTGCAACTCGGTGCGCATCACCTCCATGACTGTCCCTAACGAACGCCACCTGCCACGCTTTCGGCCCGTCCCTGGCGGCTTTAAAAAATCGTAGCGTGATAACCGTGGGTCCAATCCGCTTGAAGCTCGAAGGCGATTAGAGGGGAGATGCAGCCCTTTCCAAAGAGCCATGAACAGACTTCCTACTCCCAAGGAGACAAGAGATATTAAGCCACAAATACGTCCGGACCGCGTCTTTTCTCCGCAGCTCACCACATTTAAAAAAATCGTAGCGTGAAAACCGTGGGTTCGATATAGTATACATACAGAGTATATAGTTTGACCAAAAGATCGTGCTGATCTTTGATCTCCTGGTTCTTCATCTCCAGCGCCACTTTCAGACTCATAATGTCCTCCTCTATGGGCTGGTATAACACAGACACGAATCATCACTACAGCCAGTACAATGGAAAGGTGTGAATGTGTACTGAATGTGTACTGACGTTATAAGTGAGAGGTGGTGGTACTGGTGGATGTGTACTGACACTATAAGGGATCTCTACCTGCAGTGACAGTTTGAGCTTCTCAAGTTCTTCCTCCAGAGATTTCTTCTCCTGTTCACAGGCCATTTTCATATCTGCCAGAGCAAGTATCATTACTGCTGGATATAACACAGATTGTATATACTACATAATTACTGCTGAATATATAAAATATAATATATATAGTACTATACATATATTAGTGTCACTTTTATTGGAGCCTAAAGGCTAGCATTCATTATTAGTTATGTTAGTATTATTGCATTTCCATAGTACTTACTCTTGATGGACCTGTTATGCTCCTCCTCCTCCTGCTGTTTCTGCAGGAGCTCTGTCTCCTCCTGCTGCTTGTGTTTCAGCATCTCCTGAAGAACCTGCAGCTCCTTCTGCTTCTGCAACCTCAACTCCTTCAGCTGCTCCAACAAACTGTTCTCCAACTCCTCCTTCTCACACCGCAAACACTCCAATCGGGCCACAGGCCCCACTAGTGACACAGAACCACACACACACACACACACACAAAGAGAGAGATAAACATGTATAAATGTATAAGAATTTGTGGATAAAATTATTATGAGATTATTTATAATCAAACGACTACACTACACAACCACATCTTCCTTTTATTTACATATTATACAGATATTTAGAGATATTTACATTTTATTTACCCGCGTGCGTCTCTCTTCTCCAAGGTAGCGGAGAGATATGAAAGGATAAAAGGGGAAAAGAATAAAATGCACGTCGGTTTTAAATTCGCAGGCTACCTGCGCTGAAGGCGTGGAAAACGAGCACGTGACGGAAAGGCTTCCGTACCCGATGGGTCCAAATCACATGCCCAGCAAAGTAGCCTTAAACCTGGACACGCAATGGAGAGCATTTGACCCTTTAAAATCATATTACAACCAGACTTCCAGGCCCAAGAGGTCACACAGCCATGCCCAGCAAAGTAGCTCTGGGCCTGGGCACACTTCACGCAGTTTGACCGTTTAAATAAAACTAGAAACAGACTTCCTGGCCCAAGAGGTCACAGTCATACCCAGCAAAGTACGTTTAAACCTGGAAACAAATCAGATCCTTTCTGTCATTCAAAGGAATGGGCCTGCAACTCACAACCACATCCCCAGTGAAGCGCACCGTCACCCAGCCACACTACCCCACCTTGCCCGTCCTGGAACAACCACACCTCCAGGGCACCACATGCCAATCTCTCATGCCCAGCAAACTGCAACCTCACGCAGCCAGGCCACACACTGTCTCCCCTTGTACAGTCCAAGGACGAACTCCTCCACAAACCTGGTGTTCACGCGCACACACGCAATTACAACGAATTGGTGGAGAACTTTGAAACAAACGTGCTGACTTTGAATACTCACATCTAGGCTGGGCCAGGTCCAAATGGCCTGCAGCTCGGTGCGCATTAACTGCTTGACTGTCCGTCACGAACGCCACCTGCCAAGCGTTCGTTCCGTCCCTGGCGGATTTTAAAAAATCGTAGCGTGAGAACGATGGGTCCGATCCGCGTGCCGCTTAAAGGCGATTACAGGGGAGATGCAACCCTTTCCAAAGAACCATGAAAAGACTTTCTACTCCCAAGGAAACGAGATATTAAGCCGCAATGACATCCGACGCGCGCATTTTCTCCGCTGCGCAGCACATTTAAAAAAATCATAGCGTGAAAACCGTGGGTTCGATCCGCGTGCCGCTCGAAGGCGATTACAGGGGAGATGCAGCCCTTTCCAAAGAGGCATGAACAGACTTCCTACTCCCAAGGAGCCCAAAGATATTAAGCCGCAAATACGTCCTACGCGCGTCTTTTCTACGCCGCGCACCACATTTAAAAAATCGTATCGGAAGAACGGTGGGTCCAATCCGCGTGCCGCTTAAAGGCAATTACAAGGGAGATGCAAACCTTTCCAAAGAGCCATGAAAAGACTTTCTACTCCCAAGGAGACAAGAGATATTACGCGCATTTTCTCCGACGCGCACCACGTTTAAAAAATCGTAGCGTGAGAACGGTGGGTCCGATCCGCGTGCCGCTTAAAGGCGATTACAGGGGAGATGCATCCCTTTCCAAAGAGCCATGAACAGACTTTCTACTCCCAAGGAAACCAGAGATATTAACAGATAAAGCGTTACGCTCCAGTCGGATGAGCGAGAAACGCTTGTACAATTGCAACGAATTGGAGGAGAAAGTTTAAACAAACGCGCTGACTTTGAAGGCTCACATCTAGGCCGGGCCAGGTCCAAATGGCCTGCAACTCGGTCCGCATCACGTCCATGACTTTTCCTAACGAACGCCACCTGCCAAGCTTTCGGCCCGTCCCTGTCGGCATTAAAAAATCGTAGCGTGATAACGATGGTTCCGATCCGCGTGCCGCGCGAAGGCGATTACAGGGGAGATGCAGCCCTTTCCAAAGAGCCATGAACAGACTTTCTACTCCCAAGGAGCCCAAAGATATTAAGCCGCAAATAAGTCCTACGCGCGTCTTTTCTACGCCTCGCACCACATTTAAAAAATCGTAGCGTAAGAACGGTGGGTCCGATCCGCGTGCCGCTTAAAGGCGATTACAGGGGAGATGCAACCCTTTCCAAAGAACCATGAAAAGACTTTCTACTCCCAAGGAGACAAGAGATATTAAGCCGCAATGACGTCCGACGCGCGCATTTTCTCCGCCGCGCAGCACATTTAAAAAAATCATAGCGTGAAAACCGTGGGTTCGATCCACGTGCCGCTCGAAGGCGATTACAGGGGAGATGCAGCCCTTTCCAAAGAGGCATGAACAGACTTCCTACTCCCAAGGAGCCCAAAGATATTAAGCCGCAAATACGTCCTACGCGCGTCTTTTCTACGCCGCGCAACACATTTAAAAAATCGTATCGGAAGAACGGTGGGTCCAATCCGCGTGCCGCTTAAAGGCGATTACAAGGGAGATGCAAACCTTTCCAAAGAGCCATGAAAAGACTTTCTACTCCCAAGGAGACAATAGATATTAAGCCGAAATGACGTCCGACGCGCGCATTTTCTCCGACGCGCACCACATTTAAAAAAATCATAGCGTGAAAACCGTGGGTTCGATCCGCGTGCCGCTCGAAGGCGATTACAGCGGAGATGCAGCCCTTTCCAAAGAGCCATGAAAAGACTTTCTACTCCCAAGGAGACAAGAGATATTAAGCCGAAATGACGTCCGACGCGCGCATTTCCTCCGCCGCGCACCACATTTAAAAAAATCATAGCGTGAAAACCGTGGGTTCGATCCGCGTGCCGCTCGAAGGCGATTACAGGGGAGATGCAGCCCTTTCCAAAGAGCCATGAACAGACTTTCTACACCCAATGAGACAAGAGATATTAAGCCGCAAATACGTCCGGCGCGCGTCTTTTCTCCGCCGCGCAACACATTTAAAAAAAATCGTAGCGTGAAAAACGTGGGTTCGATCCGCGTGCCGCTCGAAGGCGATTACAGGGGAGATGCATCCCTTTTAAAAGAGCCATGAACAGACTTTCTACTCCCAAGGAGACCAGAAATATTAACATATAAATCGTTACGCTCCAGTCGGATGAACGAGAAACGCTTGTACAATTGCAACGAATTGGAGGAGAAAGTTTAAACAAACGCGCTGACTTTGAACGCTCACATCTAGGCCGGGCCAACTCCAAATGGCGTGCAACTCGGTGCGCATCACCTCCATGACTGTCGCTAACGAACGCCACCTGCCACGCTTTCGGCCTATCCCTGGCGGCATTAAAAAATCGTAGCGTGATAACGATGGTTCCGATGCGCGTGCCGCTCGAAGGCGATTACAGGGGAGATACAGCCCTTTCCAAAGAGCCATGAACAGACTTTCTACTCCCAAGGAGACAAGAGATATTACGCGCATTTTCTCCGACGCGCACCACGTTTAAAAAATCGTAGCGTGAGAACGGTGGGTCCGATCCGCGTGCCGCTTAAAGGCGATTACAGGGGAGATGCATCCCTTTCCAAAGAGCCATGAACAGACTTTCTACTCCCAAGGAGACCAGAGATATTAACAGATAAAGCGTTACGCTCCAGTCGGATGAGCGAGAAACGCTTGTACAATTGCAACGAATTGGAGGAGAAAGTTTAAACAAACGCGCTGACTTTGAAGGCTCACATCTAGGCCGGGCCAGGTCCAAATGGCCTGCAACTCGGTCCGCATCACGTCCATGACTTTTCCTAACGAACGCCACCTGCCAAGCTTTCGGCCCGTCCCTGTCGGCATTAAAAAATCGTAGCATGATAACGATGGTTCCGATCCGCGTGCCGCGCGAAGGCGATTACAGGGGAGATGCAGCCCTTTCCAAAGAGCTATGAACAGACTTTCTACTCCCAAGGAGCCCAAAGATATTAAGCCGCAAATAAGTCCTACGCGCGTCTTTTCTACGCCGCGCACCACATTTAAAAAATCGTAGCGTAAGAACGGTGGGTCCGATCCGCGTGCCGCTTAAAGGCGATTACAGGGGAGATGTAACCCTTTCCAAAGAACCATGAAAAGACTTTCTACTCCCAAGGAGACAAGAGATATTAAGCCGCAATGACGTCCGACGCGCGCATTTTCTCCGACGCGCAACACATTTAAAAAAATCATAGCGTGAAAACCGTGGGTTCGATCCGCGTGCCGCTCGAAGGCGATTACAGGGGAGATGCAGCCCTTTCCAAAGAGCCATGAACAGACTTTCTACTCCCAAGGAGACCAGAGATATTAACAGATAAAGCGTTACGCTCCAGTCGGATGAGCGAGAAACGCTTGTACAATTGCAACGAATTGGAGGAGAAAGTTTAAACAAACGCGCTGACTTTGAACGCTCACATCTAGGCCGGGCCAGATCCAAATGGCCTGCAACTCGGTGCGCATCACCTCCATGACTGTCCCTAACGAACGCCACCTGCCACGCTTTCGGCCCGTCCCTGGCGGCATTAAAAAATCGTAGCGTGATAACGATGGTTCCGATGCGCGTGCCGCACGAAGGTGATTACAGGGGAGATGCAGCCCTTTCCAAAGAGCAATGAACAGACTTTCTACTCACAAGGAGACAAGAGATATTAAGCCGCAATGATATCCGACGCGCGCATTTTCTCCGCCGCACACCACATTTAAAAAATCGTAGCGTGAGAACGGTGGGTCCGATCCGCATGCCGCTTAAAGGCGATTACAGGGGAGATGCAACCCTTTCCAAAGAGCCATGAAAAGACTTTCTATTCCCAAGGAGACAAGACATATTAAGCCGCAATGACGTCCGACGCGCGCATTTTCTCCGCCGCGCACCACATTTAAAAAAATCATAGCGTGAAAACCGTGGGTTCGATCCGCGTGCCGCTTGAAGGCGATTACAGGGGAGATGCAGCATTTCCAAAGAGCCATGAACAGACTTCCTACTCCCAAGGAGAAAAGAGATATTAAGCAGCAATGATGTCCGACACGCGCATTTTCTCCGCCGCGCACCACATTTAAAAAATCTTAGCGTGAGAACGGTGGGTCCGATCCGCGTGCCGCTTAAAGGCGATTACAGGGGAGATGCACCCCTTTCCAAAGAGCCATGAAAAGACTTTCTACTCCCAAGGAGACAAGAGATATTAAGCCGAAATGACGTCCGAGGCGCGCAATTTCTCCGCCGCGCAACACATTTAAAAAAATCATAGCGTGAAAACCGTGGGTTCGATCTGCGTGCCGCTCGAAGGCGATTACAGGGGAGATGCAGCCCTTTCCAAAGATCCATGAACAGACTTCCTACTCCCAAGGAGACAAGAGATATTAACATATAAAGCGTTACGCTACAGTCGGATGAGCGAGAAACGCTTGAGCAGTTGCAACGAATTGGAGGAGAAAGTTTAAACAAACGCGCTGACTTTGAACGCTCACATCTAGGTCTGGCCAAGTCCAAATGGCGTGCAACTCGGTGCGCATCACCTCCATGACTGTCCCTAACGAACGCCACCTGCCACGCTTTCGGCCCGTCCCTGGCGGCTTTAAAAAATCGTAGCGTGATAACCGTGGGTCCAATCCGCTTGAAGCTCGAAGGCGATTAGAGGGGAGATGCAGCCCTTTCCAAAGAGCCATGAACAGACTTCCTACTCCCAAGGAGACAAGAGATATTAAGCCACAAATACGTCCGGACCGCGTCTTTTCTCCGCAGCTCACCACATTTAAAAAAATCGTAGCGTGAAAACCGTGGGTTCGATATAGTATACATACAGAGTATATAGTTTGACCAAAAGATCGTGCTGATCTTTGATCTCCTGGTTCTTCATCTCCAGCGCCACTTTCAGACTCATAATGTCCTCCTCTATGGGCTGGTATAACACAGACACGAATCATCACTACAGCCAGTACAATGGAAAGGTGGGAATGTGTACTGAATGTGTACTGACGTTATAAGTGAGAGGTGGTGGTACTGGTGGATGTGTACTGACACTATAAGGGATCTCTACCTGCAGTGACAGTTTGAGCTTCTCAAGTTCTTCCTCCAGAGATTTCTTCTCCTGTTCACAGGCCATTTTCATATCTGCCAGAGCAAGTATCATTACTGCTGGATATAACACAGATTGTATATACTACATAATTACTGCTGAATATATAAAATATAATATATATAGTACTATACATATATTAGTGTCACTTTTATTGGAGCCTAAAGGCTAACATTCATTATTAGTTATGTTAGTATTATTGCATTTCCATAGTACTTACTCTTGATGGACCTGTTATGCTCCTCCTCCTCCTGCTGTTTCTGCAGGAGCTCTGTCTCCTCCTGCTGCTTGTGTTTCAGCATCTCCTGAAGAACCTGCAGCTCCTTCTGCTTCTGCAACCTCAACTCCTTCAGCTGCTCAAACAAACTGTTCTCCAACTCCTCCTTCTCACACTGCAAACACTCCAATCGGGCCACAGGCCCCACTAGTGACACAGAACCACACACACACACACACAGACACACACACACACACACACAGAGAGAGATAAACATGTATAAATGTATAAGAATTTGTGGATAAAATTATTATGAGATTATTTATAATGAAACGACTACACTACACAACCACTTCTTCCTTTTATTTACATATTATACAGATATTTAGAGATATTTACATTTTATTTACCCGCGTGCGTCTCTCTTCTCCAAGGTAGCGGAGAGATATGAAGGGATAAAAGGGGAAAAGAATAAAATGCACGTCGGTTTTAAATTCACAGGCTACCTGCGCTGAAGGCGTGGAAAACGAGCACGTGACGGAAAGGCTTCCGTACCCGATGGGTCCAAATCACATGCCCAGCAAAGTAGCCTTAAACCTGGACACACAATGGAGACCATTTGACCCTTTAAAATCATACTACAACCAGACTTCCAGGCCCAAGAGGTCACACAGTCATGCCCAGCAAAGTAGCTCTGGGCCTGGGCACACTTCACGCAGTTTGACCGTTTAAATAAAACTAGAAACAGACTTCCTGGCCCAAGAGGTCACACAGTCATGCCCAGCAAGGTTGCTTTAAACGTGGGCACACTTCAGACCGTTTCACTCTTTAAATCATTCAAAGCACCACATTTCAAGGCCCAAGAGGTCACAGAATCATGCCCATCAAAGTAGCTCTGGGCCTGGGCACACTTCACGCAGTTTGACCCTTTAAATAATACTACAACCAGACACATACAGGTGCGCACATATACACAGATACACATTCTGTTTAATTTCTTCACATCTGCAGACTAGAGTAAGCTGAGGGTATAGTGTTAAACCAGGTACTACATAAACAGTATATAGTATATATACAGAGGCTATAGTGTTAAACCAGGTACTACATACAGAGTATATAGTATACATACAGAGTATATAGTTTGACCAAAAGATCGTGCTGATCTTTGATCTCCTGGTTCTTCATCTCCAGCGCCACTTTCAGACTCATAATGTCCTCCTCTATGGGCTGGTATAACACACACACGAATCATCACTACAGCCAGTACAATGGAAAGTTGGGAATGTGTACTGAATGTGTACTGACGTTATAAGTGAAAGGTGGAGCTACTGGTGGATGTGTACTGACACTATAAGGGATCTCTACCTGCAGTGACAGTCTGAGCTTCTCAAGTTCTTCCTCCAGAGATTTCTTCTCCTGTTCACAGGCCATTTTCATATCTGCCAGAGCAAGTATCATTACTGCTGGATATAACATAGATTGTATATACTACATAATTACTACTGAATATATAAAATATAATATATATAGTACTATACATATATTAGTATCACTTTTATTGGAGCCTAAAGGCTAACATTCATTATTAGTTATGTTAGTATTATTGCATTTCCATAGTACTTACTCTTGATGGACCTGTTATGCTCCTCCTCCTCCTGCTGTTTCTGCAGGAGCTCTGTCTCCTCCTGCTGCTTGTGTTTCAGCATCTCCTGAAGAACCTGCAGCTCCTTCTGCTTCTGCAACCTCAACTCCTTCAGCTGCTCCAACAAACTGTTCTCCAACTCCTCCTTCTCACACCGCAAACACTCCAATCGGGCCACAGGCCCCACTAGTGACACAGAACCACACACACACACACACACACACAAAGAGAGAGATAAACATGTATAAATGTATAAGAATTTGTGGATAAAATTATTATGAGATTATTTATAATCAAACGACTACACTACACAACCACATCTTCCTTTTATTTACATATTATACAGATATTTAGAGATATTTACATTTTATTTACCCGCGTGCGTCTCTCTTCTCCAAGGTAGCGGAGAGATATGAAAGGATAAAAGGGGAAAAGAATAAAATGCACGTCGGTTTTAAATTCGCAGGCTACCTGCGCTGAAGGCGTGGAAAACGAGCACGTGACGGAAAGGCTTCCGTACCCGATGGGTCCAAATCACATGCCCAGCAAAGTAGCCTTAAACCTGGACACACAATGGAGAGCATTTGACCCTTTAAAATCATACTACAACCAGACTTCCAGGCCCAAGAGGTCACACAGCCATGCCCAGCAAAGTAGCTCTGGGCCTGGGCACACTTCACGCAGTTTGACCGTTTAAATAAAACTAGAAACAGACTTCCTGGCCAAAGAGGTCACAGTCATACCCAGCAAAGTACGTTTAAACCTGGAAACAAATCAGATCCTTTCTGTCATTCAAAGGAATGGGCCTGCAACTCACAACCACATCCCCAGTGAAGCGCACCGTCACCCAGCCACACTACCCCACCTTGCCCGTCCTGGAACAACCACACCTCCAGGGCACCACATGCCAATCTCTCATGCCCAGCAAACTGCAACCTCACGCAGCCAGGCCACACACTGTCTCCCCTTGTACAGTCCAAGGACGAACTCCTCCACAAACCTGGTGTTCACGCGCACACACGCAATTACAACGAATTGGTGGAGAACTTTGAAACAAACGTGCTGACTTTGAATACTCACATCTAGGCTGGGCCAGGTCCAAATGGCCTGCAGCTCGGTGCGCATTAACTGCTTGACTGTCCGTCACGAACGCCACCTGCCAAGCGTTCGTTCCGTCCCTGGCGGATTTTAAAAAATCGTAGCGTGATAACGATGGTTCCGATCCGCGTGCCGCGCGAAGGCGATTACAGGGGAGATGCAGCCCTTTCCAAAGAACCATGAAAAGACTTTCTACTCCCAAGGAGACAAGAGATATTAAGACGCAATGACGTCCGACGCGCGCATTTTCTCCGCCGCGCAGCTCATTTAAAAAAATCATAGCGTGAAAACCGTGGGTTCGATCCGCGTGCCGCTCGAAGGCGATTACAGGGGAGATGGAGCCCTTTCCAAAGAGGCATGAACAGACTTCCTACTCCCAAGGAGCCCAAAGATATTAAGCCGCAAATACGTCCTACGCGCGTCTTTTCTACGCCGCGCACCACATTTAAAAAATCGTAGCGTAAGAACGGTGGGTCCGATCCGCGTGCCGCTTAAAGGCGATTACAGGGGAGATGCAGCCCTTTCCAAAGAGCCATGAACAGACTTTCTACTCCCAAGGAGACAAGAGATATTACGCGCATTTTCTCCGACGCGCACCACGTTTAAAAAATCGTAGCGTGAGAACGGTGGGTCCGATCCGCGTGCCGCTTAAAGTCGATTACAGGGGAGATGCATCCCTTTCCAAAGAGCCATGAACAGACTTTCTACTCCCAAGGAGACCAGAGATATTAACAGATAAAGCGTTACGCTCCAGTCGGATGAGCGAGAAACGCTTGTACAATTGCAACGAATTGGAGGAGAAAGTTTAAACAAACGCGCTGACTTTGAAGGCTCACATCTAGGCCGGGCCAGGTCCAAATGGCCTGCAACTCGGTCCGCATCACGTCCATGACTTTTCCTAACGAACGCCACCTGCCAAGCTTTCGGCCCGTCCCTGTCGGCATTAAAAAATCGTAGCATGATAACGATGGTTCCGATCCGCGTGCCGCGCGAAGGCGATTACAGAGGAGATGCAGCCCTTTCCAAAGAGGCATGAACAGACTTTCTACTCCCAAGGAGCCCAAAGATATTAAGCCGCAAATAAGTCCTACGCGCGTGTTTTCTACGCCGCGCACCACATTTAAAAAATCGTAGCGTAAGAACGGTGGGTCCGATCCGCGTGCCGCTTAAAGGCGATTACAGGGGAGATGCATCCCTTTCCAAAGAACCATGAAAAGACTTTCTACTCCCAAGGAGACAAGAGATATTAAGCCGCAATGACGTCCGACGCGCGCATTTTCTCCGACGCGCAACACATTTAAAAAAATCATAGCGTGAAAACCCTGGGTTCGATCCACGTGCCGCTCGAAGGCGATTACAGGGGAGATGCAGCCCTTTCCAAAGAGCCATGAACAGACTTCCTACTCCCAAGGAGCCCAAAGATATTAAGCCGCAAATACGTCCTACGCGCGTCTTTTCCACGCCGCGCACCACATTTAAAAAATCGTATCGGAAGAACGGTGGGTCCGATCCGCGTGCCGCTTAAAGGCGATTACAAGGGAGATGCAAACCTTTCCAAAGAGCCATGAAAAGACTTTCTACTCCCAAGGAGACAATAGATATTAAGCCGAAATGAAGTCCGACGCGCGCATTTTCTCCGACGCGCACCACATTTAAAAAAATCATAGCGTGAAAACCGTGGGTTCGATCCGCGTGCCGCTCGAAGGCGATTACAGCGGAGATGCAGCCCTTTCCAAAGAGCCATGAAAAGACTTTCTACTCCCAAGGAGACAAGAGATATTAAGCCGAAATGACGTCCGACGTGCGCATTTCCTCCGCCGCGCACCACATTTAAAAAAATCATAGCGTGAAAACCGTGGGTTCGATCCGCGTGCCGCTCGAAGGCGAGATGCAGCCCTTTCCAAAGAGCCATGAACAGACTTTCTACTCCCAAGGAGACCAGAGATATTAACAGATAAAGCGTTACGCTCCAGTCGGATGAGCGAGAAACGCTTGTACAATTGCAACGAATTGGAGGAGAAAGTTTAAACAAACGCGCTGACTTTGAACGCTCACATCTAGGCCGGGCCAGGTCCAAATGGCCTGCAACTCGGTCCGCATCACGTCCATGACTTTTCCTAACGAACGCCACCTGCCAAGCTTTCGGCCCGTCCCTGTCGGCATTAAAAAATCGTAGCGTGATAACGATGGTTCCGATGCGAGTGCCGCGCGAAGGCGATTACAGGGGAGATGCAGCCCTTTCCAAAGAGCCATGAACAGACTTCCTACTCCCAAGGAGACAAGAGATATTAAGCAGCAATGATGTCCGACACGCGCATTTTCTCCGCCGCGCACCACATTTAAAAAATCTTAGCGTGAGAACGGTGGGTCCGATCCGCGTGCCGCTTAAAGGCGATTACAGGGGAGATGCAGCCCTTTCCAAAGAGCCATGAAAAGACTTTCTACTCCCAAGGAGACAAGAGATATTAAGCCGAAATGACGTCCGACGTGCGCATTTTCTCCGCCGCGCACCACATTTAAAAAAATCATAGCGTGAAAACCGTGGGTTCGATCCGCGTGCCGCTCGAAGGCGATTACAGGGGAGATGCAGCCCTTTCCAAAGATCCATGAACAGACTTCCTACTCCCAAGGAGACAAGAGATATTAACATATAAAGCGTTACGCTCCAGTCGGATGAGCGAGAAACGCTTGAGCAGTTGCAACGAATTGGAGGAGAAAGTTTAAACAAACGCGCTGAATTTGAACGCTCACATCTAGGTCTGGCCAAGTCCAAATGGCGTGCAACTCGGTGCGCATCACCTCCATGACTGTCCCTAACGAACGCCACCTGCCACGCTTTCGGCCCGTCCCTGGCGGCTTTAAAAAATCGTAGCGTGATAACCGTGGGTCCAATCCGCTTGAAGCTCGAAGGCGATTAGAGGGGAGATGCAGCCCTTTCCAAAGAGCCATGAACAGACTTCCTACTCCCAAGGAGACAAGAGATATTAAGCCACAAATACGTCCGGACCGCGTCTTTTCTCCGCAGCTCACCACATTTAAAAAAATCGTAGCGTGAAAACCGTGGGTTCGATATAGTATACATACAGAGTATATAGTTTGACCAAAAGATCGTGCTGATCTTTGATCTCCTGGTTCTTCATCTCCAGCGCCACTTTCAGACTCATAATGTCCTCCTCTATGGGCTGGTATAACACAGACACGAATCATCACTACAGCCAGTACAATGGAAAGGTGGGAATGTGTACTGAATGTGTACTGACGTTATAAGTGAGAGGTGGTGGTACTGGTGGATGTGTACTGACACTATAAGGGATCTCTACCTGCAGTGACAGTTTGAGCTTCTCAAGTTCTTCCTCCAGAGATTTCTTCTCCTGTTCACAGGCCATTTTCATATCTGCCAGAGCAAGTATCATTACTGCTGGATATAACACAGATTGTATATACTACATAATTACTGCTGAATATATAAAATATAATATATATAGTACTATACATATATTAGTGTCACTTTTATTGGAGCCTAAAGGCTAACATTCATTATTAGTTATGTTAGTATTATTGCATTTCCATAGTACTTACTCTTGATGGACCTGTTATGCTCCTCCTCCTCCTGCTGTTTCTGCAGGAGCTCTGTCTCCTCCTGCTGCTTGTGTTTCAGCATCTCCTGAAGAACCTGCAGCTCCTTCTGCTTCTGCAACCTCAACTCCTTCAGCTGCTCCAACAAACTGTTCTCCAACTCCTCCTTCTCACACCGCAAACACTCCAATCGGGCCACAGGCCCCACTAGTGACACAGAACCACACACACACACACACACAGAGAGAGATAAACATGTATAAATGTATAAGAATTTGTGGATAAAATTATTATGAGATTATTTATAATGAAACGACTACACTACACAACCACTTCTTCCTTTTATTTACATATTATACAGATATTTAGAGATATTTACATTTTATTTACCCGCGTGCGTCTCTCTTCTCCAAGGTAGCGGAGAGATATGAAGGGATAAAAGGGGAAAAGAATAAAATGCACGTCGGTTTTAAATTCGCAGGCTACCTGCGCTGAAGGCGTGGAAAACGAGCACGTGACGGAAAGGCTTCCGTACACGATGGGACCAAATCACATGCCCAGAAAAGTAGCCTTAAACCTGGACACACAATGGAGACCATTTGACCCTTTAAAATCATACTACAACCAGACTTCCAGGCCCAAGAGGTCACACAGTCATGCCCAGCAAAGTAGCTCTGGGCCTGGGCACACTTCACGCAGTTTGACCGTTTAAATAAAACTAGAAACAGACTTCCTGGCCCAAGAGGTCACACAGTCATGCCCAGCAAGGTTGCTTTAAACGTGGGCACACTTCAGACCGTTTCACTCTTTAAAACATTCAAAGCACCACATTTCAAGGCCCAAGATGTCACAGAATCATGCCCATCAAAGTAGCTCTGGGCCTGGGCACACTTCACGCAGTTTGACCCTTTAAATAATACTACAACCAGACACATACAGGTGCGCACATATACACAGATACACATTCTGTTTAATTTCTTCACATCTGCAGACTAGAGTAAGCTGAGGGTATAGTGTTAAACCAGGTACTACATAAACAGTATATAGTATATATACAGAGGATATAGTGTTAAACCAGGTACTACATACAGAGTATATAGTATACATACAGAGTATATAGTTTGACCAAAAGATCGTGCTGATCTTTGATCTCCTGGTTCTTCATCTCCAGCGCCACTTTCAGACTCATAATGTCCTCCTCTATGGGCTGGTATAACACACACACGAATCATCACTACAGCCAGTACAATGGAAAGGTGGGAATGTGTACTGAATGTGTACTGACGTTATAAGTGAAAGGTGGAGCTACTGGTGGATGTGTACTGACACTATAAGGGATCTCTACCTGCAGTGACAGTCTGAGCTTCTCAAGTTCTTCCTCCAGAGATTTCTTCTCCTGTTCACAGGCCATTTTCATATCTGCCAGAGCAAGTATCATTACTGCTGGATATAACATAGATTGTATATACTACATAATTACTACTGAATATATAAAATATAATATATATAGTACTATACATATATTAGTATCACTTTTATTGGAGCCTAAAGGCTAACATTCATTATTAGTTATGTTAGTATTATTGCATTTCCATAGTACTTACTCTTGATGGACCTGTTATGCTCCTCCTCCTCCTGCTGTTTCTGCAGGAGCTCTGTCTCCTCCTGCTGCTTGTGTTTCAGCATCTCCTGAGGAACCTGCAGCTCCTTCTGCTTCTGCAACCTCAACTCCTTCAGCTGCTCCAACAAACTGTTCACCAACTCCTCCTTCTCACACCGCAAACACTCCAATCGGGCCACAGGCCCCACTAGTGACACAGAACCACACACACACACACACAGAGAGAGATAAACATGTATAAATGTATAAGAATTTGTGGATAAAATTATTATGAGATTATTTATAATCAAACGACTACACTACACAACCACATCTTCCTTTTATTTACATATTATACAGATATTTAGAGATATTTACATTTTATTTACCCGCGTGCGTCTCTCTTCTCCAAGGTAGCGGAGAGATATGAAAGGATAAAAGGGGAAAAGAATAAAATGCACGTCGGTTTTAAATTCGCAGGCTACCTGCGCTGAAGGCGTGGAAAACGAGCACGTGACGGAAAGGCTTCCGTACCCGATGGGTCCAAATCACATGCCCAGCAAAGTAGCCTTGAACCTGGACACACAATGGAGACCATTTGACCCTTTAAAATCATTCTACAACCAGACTTCCAGGCCCAAGAGGTCACACAGTCATGCCCAGCAAAGTAGCTCTGGGCCTGGGCACACTTCACGCAGTTTGACCGTTTAAATAATACTACAACCAGACTTCCAGGCCCAAGAGGTCACACAGTCATGCCCAGCAAGGTTACTTTAAACGTGGGCACACTTCAGACCGTTTCACTCTTTAAATCATTCAAAGCACCACATTTCAAGGCCCAAGAGGTCACAGAATCATGCCCATCAAAGTAGCTCTGGGCCTGGGCACACTTCACGCAGTTTGACCCTTTAAATAATACTACAACCAGACGCATACAGGTGCGCACATATACACAGATACACATTCTGTTTAATTTCTTCACATCTGCAGACTAGAGTAAGCTGAGGTTATAGTGTTAAACCAGGTACTACATAAACAGTATATAGTATATATACAGAGGATATAGTGTTAAACCAGGTACTACATACAGAGTATATAGTATACATACAGAGTATATAGTTTGACCAAAAGATCGTGCTGATCTTTGATCTCCTGGTTCTTCATCTCCAGCGCCACTTTCAGACTCATAATGTCCTCCTCTATGGGCTGGTATAACACACACACGAATCATCACTACAGCCAGTACAATGGAAAGGTGGGAATGTGTACTGCATGTGTACTGACGTTATAAGTGAAAGGTGGAGGTACTGGTGGATGTGTACTGACACTATAAGGGATCTCTACCTGCAGTGACAGTCTGAGCTTCTCAAGTTCTTCCTCCAGAGATTTCTTCTCCTGTTCACAGGCCATTTTCATATCTGCCAGAGCAAGTATCATTACTGCTGGATATAACAGATTGTATATACTACATAATTACTACTGAATATATAAAATATAATATATATAGTACTATACATATATTAGTATCACTTTTATTGGAGCCTAAAGGCTAACATTCATTATTAGTTATGTTAGTATTATTGCATTTCCATAGTACTTACTCTTGATGGACCTGTTATGCTCCTCCTCCTCCTGCTGTTTCTGCAGGAGCTCTGTCTCCTCCTGCTGCTTGTGTTTCAGCATCTCCTGAAGAACCTGCAGCTCCTTCTGCTTCTGCAACCTCAACTCCTTCAGCTGCTCCAACAAATTGTTCTCCAACTCCTCCTTCTCACACCGCAAACACTCCAATCGGGCCACAGGCCCCACTAGTGACACAGAACCACACACACACACACACACACACACACACACACACACACACACACACACACACACACACACACAGACAAAGAGAGAGATAAACATGTATAAATGTATAAGAATTTGTGGATAAAATTATTATGAGATTATTTATAATGAAACGACTACACTACACAACCACTTCTTCCTTTTATTTACATATTATACAGATATTTAGAGATATTTACATTTTATTTACCCGCGTGCGTCTCTCTTCTCCAAGGTAGCGGAGAGATATGAAGGGATAAAAGGGGAAAAGAATAAAATGCACGTCGGTTTTAAATTCGCAGGCTACCTGCGCTGAAGGCGTGGAAAACGAGCACGTGACGGAAAGGCTTCCGTACCCGATGGGTCCAAATCACATGCCCAGCAAAGTAGCCTTAAACCTGGACACACAATGGAGACCATTTGACCCTTTAAAATCATACTACAACCAGACTTCCAGGCCCAAGAGGTCACACAGTCATGCCCAGCAAAGTAGCTCTGGGCCTGGGCACACTTCACGCAGTTTGACCGTTTAAATAAAACCAGAAACAGACTTCCTGGCCCAAGAGGTCACACAGTCATGCCCAGCAAGGTTGCTTTAAACGTGGGCACACTTCAGACCGTTTCACTCTTTAAATCATTCAAAGCACCACATTTCAAGGCCCAAGAGGTCACAGAATCATGCCCATCAAAGTAGCTCTGGGCCTGGGCACACTTCACGCAGTTTGACCCTTTAAATAATACTACAACCAGACACATACAGGTGCGCACATATACACAGATACACATTCTGTTTAAATTTCTTCACATCTGCAGACTAGAGTAAGCTGAGGGTATAGTGTTAAACCAGGTACTACATAAACAGTATATAGTATATATACAGAGGATATAGTGTTAAACCAGGTACTACATACAGAGTATATAGTATACATACAGAGTATATAGTTTGACCAAAAGATCGTGCTGATCTTTGATCTCCTGGTTCTTCATCTCCAGCGCCACTTTCAGACTCATAATGTCCTCCTCTATGGGCTGGTATAACACACACACGAATCATCACTACAGCCAGTACAATGGAAAGGTGGGAATGTGTACTGAATGTGTACTGACGTTATAAGTGAAAGGTGGAGGTACTGGTGGATGTGTACTGACACTATAAGGGATCTCTACCTGCAGTGACAGTCTGAGCTTCTCAAGTTCTTCCTCCAGAGATTTCTTCTCCTGTTCACAGGCCATTTTCATATCTGCCAGAGCAAGTATCATTACTGCTGGATATAACACAGATTGTATATACTACATAATTACTACTGAATATATAAAATATAATATAAATAGTACTATACATATATTAGTATCACTTTTATTGGAGCCTAAAGGCTAACATTCATTATTAGTTATGTTAGTATTATTGCATTTCCATAGTACTTACCCTTGAGGGACTTGTTATGCTCCTCCTCCTCCTGCTGTTTCTGCAGGAGCTCTGTCTCCTCCTGCTGCTTGTGTTTCAGCATCTCCTGAAGAACCTGCAGCTCCTTCTGCTTCTGCAACCTCAACTCCTTCAGCTGCTCCAACAAACTGTTCTCCAACTCCTCCTTCTCACACCGCAAACACTCCAATCGGGCCACAGGCCCCACTAGTGACACAGAACCACACACACACACACAGACACACACACAGACACACACACAGACACACACAAAGAGAGAGATAAACATGTATAAATGTATAAGAATTTGTGGATAAAATTATTATGAGATTATTCATAATCAAACGACTACACTACACAACCACTTCTTCCTTTTATTTACATGTTATACAGATATTTACAGATATTTACATTTTATTTACCCGCGTGCGTCTCTCTTCTCCAAGGTAGCGGAGAGATATGAAAGGATAAAAGGGGAAAAGAATAAAATGCACGTCGGTTTTAATTTCGCAGGCTACCTGCGCTGAAGGCGTGGAAAACGAGCACGTGACGGAAAGGCTTCCGTACCCGATGGGTCCAAATCACATGCCCAGCAAAGTAGCCTTAAACCTGGACACACAATGGAGACCATTTGACCCTTTAAAATCATACTACAACCAGACTTCCAGGCCCAAGAGGTCACACAGTCATGCACAGCAAAGTAGCTCTGGGCCTGGGCACACTTCACGCAGTTTGACCGTTTAAATAAAAGTAGAAACAGACTTCCTGGCCCAAGAGGTCACACAGTCATGCCCAGCAAGGATGCTTTAAACGTGGGCACACTTCAGACCGTTTCACTCTTTAAATCATTCAAAGCACCACATTTCAAGGCCCAAGAGGTCACAGAATCATGCCCATCAAAGTAGCTCTGCGCCTGGGCACACTTCACGCAGTTTGACCCTTTAAATAATACTACAACCAGACACATACAGGTGCGCACATATACACAGATACACATTCTGTTTAATTTCTTCACATCTGCAGACTAGAGTAAGATGAGGGTATAGTGTTAAACCAGGTACTACATAAACAGTATATAGTATATATACAGAGGATATAGTGTTAAACCAGGTACTACATACAGAGTATATAGTTTGACCAAAAGATCGTGCTGATCTGTGATCTCCTGGTTCTTCATCTCCAGCGCCACTTTCAGACTCATAATGTCCTCCTCTATGGGCTGGTATAACACACACACGAATCATCACTACAGCCAGTACAATGGAAAGGTGGGAATGTGTACTGAATGTGTACTGACGTTATAAGTGAAAGGTGGAGGTACTGGTGGATGTCTATTGACACTATAAGGGATCTCTACCTGCAGTGACAGTCTGAGCTTCTCAAGTTCTTCCTCCAGAGATTTCTTCTCCTGTTCACAGGCCATTTTCATATCTGCCAGAGCAAGTATCATTACTGCTGGATATAACACAGATTGTATATACTACATAATTACTACTGAATATATAAAATATAATATATATAGTACTATACATCTATTAGTATCACTTTTATTGGAGCCTAAAGGCTAACATTCATTATTAATTATGTTAGTATTATTGCATTTCCATAGTACTTACTCTTGATGGACCTGTTATGCTCCTCCTCCTCCTGCTGTTTCTGCAGGAGCTCTGTCTCCTCCTGCTGCTTGTGTTTCAGCATCTCCTGAAGAACCTGCAGCTCCTTCTGCTTCTGCAACCTCAACTCCTTCAGCTGCTCCAACAAATTGTTCTCCAACTCCTCCTTCTCACACCGCAAACACTCCAATCGGGCCACAGGCCCCACTAGTGACACAGAACCACACACACACACACACACACACACAAACACACACACAGAGAGAGATAAACATGTATAAATGTATAAGAATTTGTGGATAAAATTATTATGAGATTATTTATAATCAAACGACTACACTACACAACCACTTCTTCCTTTTATTTACATATTATACAGATATTTACATTTTATTTACCCACGTACGTCTCTCTTCTCCAAGGTAGCGGAGAGATATGAAGGGATAAAAGGGGAAAAGAATAAAATGCACGTCGGTTTTAAATTCGCAGGCTACCTGCGCTGAAGGCGTGGAAAACTAGCACATGATGGAAAGGCTTCCGTACCCGATGGGTCCAAATCACATGCCCAGCAAAGTAGCCTTAAACCTGGACACACAATGGAGACCATTTGACCCTTTAAAATCATTCTACAACCAGACTTCCAGGCCCAAGAGGTCACACAGTCATGCACAGCAAAGTAGCTCTGGGCCTGGGCACACTTCACGCAGTTTGACCGTTTAAATAATACTACAACCAGACTTCCAGGCACAAGAGGTCACACAGTCATGCCCAGCAAGGTTACTTTAAACGTGGGCACACTTCAGACCGTTTCACTCTTTAAATCATTCAAAGCACCACATTTCAAGGCCCAAGAGGTCACAGAATCATGCCCATCAAAGTAGCTCTGGGCCTGGGCACACTTCACGCAGTTTGACCCTTTAAATAATACTACAACCAGACGCATACAGGTGCGCACATATACACAGATACACATTCTGTTTAATTTCTTCACATCTGCAGACTAGAGTAAGCTGAGGTTATAGTGTTAAACCAGGTACTACATAAACAGTATATAGTATATATACAGAGGATATAGTGTTAAACCAGGTACTACATACAGAGTATATAGTATACATACAGAGTATATAGTTTGACCAAAAGATCGTGCTGATCTTTGATCTCCTGGTTCTTCATCTCCAGCGCCACTTTCAGACTCATAATGTCCTCCTCTATGGGCTGGTATAACACACACACGAATCATCACTACAGCCAGTACAATGGAAAGGTGGGAATGTGTACTGAATGTGTACAGACGTTATAAGTGAAAGGTGGAGCTACTGGTGGATGTGTACTGACACTATAAGGGATCTCTACCTGCAGTGACAGTCTGAGCTTCTCAAGTTCTTCCTCCAGAGATTTCTTCTCCTGTTCACAGGCCATTTTCATATCTGCCAGAGCAAGTATCATTACTGCTGGATATAACACAGATTGTATATACTACATAATTACTACTGAATATATAAAATATAATATAAATAGTACTATACATATATTAGTATCACTTTTATTGGAGCCTAAAGGCTAACATTCATTATTAGTTATGTTAGTATTATTGCATTTCCATAGTACTTACCCTTGAGGGACCTGTTATGCTCCTCCTCCTCCTGCTGTTTCTGCAGGAGCTCTGTCTCCTCCTGCTGCTTGTGTTTCAGCATCTCCTGAAGAACCTGCAGCTCCTTCTGCTTCTGCAACCTCAACTCCTTCAGCTGCTCCAACAAACTGTTCTCCAACTCCTCCTTCTCACACCGCAAACACTCCAATCGGGCCACAGGCCCCACTAGTGACACAGAACCACACACACACACACAGACACACACACAGACACACACAAAGAGAGAGATAAACATGTATAAATGTATAAGAATTTGTGGATAAAATTATTATGAGATTATTCATAATCAAACGACTACACTACACAACCACTTCTTCCTTTTATTTACATGTTATACAGATATTTACAGATATTTACATTTTATTTACCCGCGTGCGTCTCTCTTCTCCAAGGTAGCGGAGAGATATGAAAGGATAAAAGGGGAAAAGAATAAAATGCACGTCGGTTTTAATTTCGCAGGCTACCTGCGCTGAAGGCGTGGAAAACGAGCACGTGACGGAAAGGCTTCCGTACCCGATGGGTCCAAATCACATGCCCAGCAAAGTAGCCTTAAACCTGGACACACAATGGAGACCATTTGACCCTTTAAAATCATACTACAACCAGACTTCCAGGCCCAAGAGGTCACACAGTCATGCACAGCAAAGTAGCTCTGGGCCTGGGCACACTTCACGCAGTTTGACCGTTTAAATAAAAGTAGAAACAGACTTCCTGGCCCAAGAGGTCACACAGTCATGCCCAGCAAGGATGCTTTAAACGTGGGCACACTTCAGACCGTTTCACTCTTTAAATCATTCAAAGCACCACATTTCAAGGCCCAAGAGGTCACAGAATCATGCCCATCAAAGTAGCTCTGCGCCTGGGCACACTTCACGCAGTTTGACCCTTTAAATAATACTACAACCAGACACATACAGGTGCGCACATATACACAGATACACATTCTGTTTAATTTCTTCACATCTGCAGACTAGAGTAAGCTGAGGGTATAGTGTTAAACCAGGTACTACATAAACAGTATATAGTATATATACAGAGGATATAGTGTTAAACCAGGTACTACATACAGAGTATATAGTTTGACCAAAAGATCGTGCTGATCTTTGATCTCCTGGTTCTTCATCTCCAGCGCCACTTTCAGACTCATAATTTCCTCCTCTATGGGCTGGTATAACACACACACGAATCATCACTACAGCCAGTACAATGGAAAGGTGGGAATGTGTACTGAATGTGTACTGACGTTATAAGTGAAAGGTGGAGGTACTGGTGGATGTCTATTGACACTATAAGGGATCTCTACCTGCAGTGACAGTCTGAGCTTCTCAAGTTCTTCCTCCAGAGATTTCTTCTCCTGTTCACAGGCCATTTTCATATCTGCCAGAGCAAGTATCATTACTGCTGGATATAACACAGATTGTATATACTACATAATTACTACTGAATATATAAAATATAATATATATAGTACTATACATCTATTAGTATCACTTTTATTGGAGCCTAAAGGCTAACATTCATTATTAATTATGTTAGTATTATTGCATTTCCATAGTACTTACTCTTGATGGACCTGTTATGCTCCTCCTCCTCCTGCTGTTTCTGCAGGAGCTCTGTCTCCTCCTGCTGCTTGTGTTTCAGCATCTCGTGAAGAACCTGCAGCTCCTTCTGCTTCTGCAACCTCAACTCCTTCAGCTGCTCCAACAAACTGTTCTCCAACTCCTCCTTCTCACACCGCAAACACTCCAATCGGGCCACAGGCCCCACTAGTGACACAGAACCACACACACACACACACACACAAAGAGAGAGATAAACATGTATAAATGTATAAGAATTTGTGGATAAAATTATTATGAGATTATTCATAATCAAACGACTACACTACACAACCACTTCTTCCTTTTATTTACATATTATACAGATATTTAGAGATATTTACATTTTATTTACCCGCATGCGTCTCTCTTCTCCAAGGTAGCGGAGAGATATGAAAGGATAAAAGGGGAAAAGAATAAAATGCATGTCGGTTTTAAATTCGCAGGCTACCTGCACTGAAGGCGTGGAAAACGAGCACGTGACGGAAAGGCTTCCGTACCCGATGGGTCCAAATCACATGCCCAGCAAAGTAGCCTTAAACCTGGACACACAATGGAGACCATTTGACCCTTTAAAATCATACTACAAGCAGACTTCCAGGCCCAAGAGGTCACACAGTCATGCCCAGCAAAGTAGCTCTGGGCCTGGGCACACTTCACGCAGTTTGACCGTTTAAATAAAACTAGAAACAGACTTCCTGGCCCAAGAGGTCACACAGTCATGCCCAGCAAGGTTGCTTTAAACGTGGGCACACTTCAGACCGTTTCACTCTTTAAATCATTCAAAGCAGCACATTTCAAGGCCCAAGAGGTCACAGAATCATGCCCATCAAAGTAGCTCTGGGCCTGGGCACACTTCACGCAGTTTGACCCTTTAACCAAAACTAGAAACAGACCTGCAAGCCCAGGAGCTCACAGAATCATACCCAGTAAAGTAGCTAGCTAGCTTTCAGCTCAGTAACCGTAGCTAGCTAGCTAGCTATCAGCTCAGTAAACCATACAATCAAATGTCCACCAAGCATTTAAACCGCAAGCATTTAAACCACTAGATACCGCTAGTTACCGGCTGCACGGTTAACAGTGCAAAGCCATTACCAAGCTACCTAGCTAGCTAGCTAGCTACCGGAAGCACTTTTAACAGTGCAAAGTCAGTAGCTAGCTAGTAGTAGCTACTATAGCTAGCTAGCTACCGGAAGCACTTTTAACAGTGCAAAGTCAGTAGCTAGCTAGTAGTAGCTACTGTAGCTAGCTAGCTACCGGAAGCACTTTTAACAGTGCAAAGTCAGTAGCTAGCTAGTAGTAGCTACTGTAGCTAGCTAGCTAGCTACTGACTTTGCACTGTTAACCTTGCAGCCGGTAGCTCGCTAGCTAGCTAGCAGCTCAGTAACCGTACAAATTCGCCTGCTGCTGAAAACTGTCAAGTTGTATTTATAGCTTTCGTTTTAGTTCTCTCAGCTTACTTATTTGGTTTTTTTGTGTGTGTTTTTTTCAGGGAAGTTTAATAATTTCTTAGAAATCTTGGAACATTTTGCCAGTTGGCATCTAGGAAAGCCTTTCTGCCCACAGACAATAAACACAAGCCAGAATTCCTCAAACAGGAATGAATCTACTAATTTAGTAACATTTCAGGCACATGAGTGGAGGAACTAGCAAATTCTAAATGATGAAATCGAAGCTGATAAAAATCCATGAAAATATAAACTGGTCATGAAAAAATGCTTGTGAATTGAAAATGTAAGTGATAGGATTAAAACAGTCTTGATTTGATATATTTTTAAAAATCAAATATCAAGTTTGATCATTCATGACCAAGGGAGTTTCTATGAGGGTGTAAACAACAAATGCATGTGAACTAAATACTACAGTGGTATATAATTAAATAATTGGAATAACTTTGTGTCACGTCATTTAACGTTTAACTCAAGCCGTTTGTGTTACCGGACTCTTTTATCACTTAACATTAGTAACTGTTTTAGTTGCCTTGTTTATCCAATAACATTCATTAATTAATCAATCCATGGTTTAACCCAAGCAATTTTCGTTACTTCCGCCTCTCGACGCAAAAATGTCAATCAGAACGTTGCGCCCGCAAACTTCAAATAAACGATAAATAAGGCAAGTAATAAAAATGGATAAAGTTGAAAGATAAGTTGATTAAACTTGAGTCAAATAAAACTACTTATCAGTCAAAACGTCAATTCATATGCATTTTATTGACTCAAAATTTAATTTACGTGCATTTTAATCAGCCATATTTTTGGTGTATAGACCTGAGTTTTGTCGTTGAAGAGAATAAAAGAATCCGTCGTGTAAACTTACGCCATCTGCAGGCTGAGATGGTGTTGGGTTGACCCGGATGTGACGTTTGCCAAGCTGATGACATATCACGATATTAATTGTGAGATTTCCTTACCATCTTTGCTCTTCGCAGAAGGGCACAGTGCGGTTTACAGGGCACAGTTTGACCCTTTAAATAATGCTACAACCAGACTTCCAGGCACAAGAGGTCACACAGTCATGCCCAGCAAGGTTGCTTTAAACGTGGGCACACTTCAGACCGTTTCACTCTTTAAATCGTTCAAAGCACCAGATTTCAAGGCCCAAGAGGTCACAGAATCATGCCCAGCAAAGTAGCTCTGGGCCTGGGCACACTTCATGCAGTTTGACCCTTTAAATAATACTACAACCAGACTTCCAGGCACAAGAGGTCACACAGTCATGCCCAGCAAAGTAGCTCTGGGCATGGGCACACTTCATGCAGTTTGACCCTTTAAATAATACTACAACCAGACTTCCAGGCACAAGAGGTCACACAGTCATGCACAGCAAAGTAGTGCTGGGCCAGGGCACACTTCATGTACTTTGTGCCTTTAAATAATACTACAACCAGACTTCCAAGCCGAAGAGGTCACAGAGTCATGCCCAGCAAAGTCGCTATGGGCCTGGGCAGACCATGCAATTTGACCCTTTAACCAAAACTAGAAACAGAACTCAAAGCCCAGGAGGTCACAGAATCATGCCCATCAAAGTAGCTCTGGGCCTGTGTACACTTCAGGCCATTTCACCTTTTATATAATGGAAACACCAGACCTCCAGGCCCAAGAGGTCACACAGTCATGCCCAGAAAAGTAACTCTGGGCCTATACACACTTCACGCAGTTTGACCGTTTAAATAAAACTAGAAACAGACTTCCTGGCCCAAGAGGTCACACAGTCATGCCCAGCAAAGTAGCCTTAAACCTGGACACACAATGGAGACCATTTGACCCTTTAAAATCATACTACAACCAGACTTCCAGGCCCAAGAGGTCACACAGTCATGCCCAGCAAAGTAGCTCTGGGCCTGGGCACACTTCACGCAGTTTGACCGTTTAAATAAAACTAGAAACAGACTTCCTGGCCCAAGAGGTCACACAGTCATGCCCAGCAAAGTAGCCTTAAACCTGGACACACAATGGAGACCATTTGACCCTTTAAAATCATACTACAACCAGACTTCCAGGCCCAAGAGGTCACACAGTCATGCCCAGCAAAGTAGCTCTGGGCCTGGGCACACTTCACGCAGTTTGACCGTTTAAATAAAACTAGAAACAGACTTCCTGGCCCAAGAGGTCACACAGTCATGCCCATCAAAGTAGCTCTGGGCCTGGGCACACTTCACGCAGTTTGACCCTTTAAATAATACTACAACCAGACACATACAGGTGCGCACATATACACAGATACACATTCTGTTTAATTTCTTCACATCTGCAGACTAGAGTAAGCTGAGGGTATAATGTTAAACCAGGTACTATGTAAACAGTATATAGTTTTACCAAAAGATCGTGCTGATCTTTGATCTCCTGGTTCTTTATCTCCAGCCACTTTCAGACTCATGTCCTCCTCTATGGGCTGGTATAACACACACACACACACACACACACACACACACACACACACACACACACACACACACACACACACACACACACAGACAAACAGAAAGACACACAGACATATGAAATTAGCAAGCCATATAGTGTAGAAATAGATTGATGTTATTCAGGGACCTCATTTATAAAACTTTGTGGATTCCAAAGTGAAAGTGTGTGTATTCTGCACAAATAACAGGAAATGGCATATACCCCCCAAAAACTTAGATTTCTAAAGCTTCGAATATGAATTATTGGGAGATAGAGGCGACAATGCAGCGCTAAAGACAAAAAAGGAATTTTAACCACAGGTATGAGTGGCAGCACCAGCAACCGCAGGTGTGAGTGGCATTATATTTACATTTACCCTCCACATCCTTTGTGTCTGTGTATTCGTCCTCGATGCGTCCAGCACACCAGCTCCAGAAACGCCTCATTTTTCCTCTGTCCTCTTCAGTGTCTTTCCACAGACTGATCTGTAAAGGTGTTCATGGGATTCCCCTCACGTGTGACATCGGGCCACAGGACATATGGGGTTCTAAAGTTCCAAGAGCGTAGATGAGTTGTTTTTCTTTGAATTTCCTAATTTCATTGCTGCCATAGCAACAACTGGCAATGCAAACAGACGTGTCATTAATGCAGTGACTCTACCTCAACCTGGATTGATCAACCATGTACGGCTCACCGGAGACTGTGATACGTATAACATCCCAAAGTGTACTTAATTCTGAGCAAAATCTAACTAGCCTCATTACTGCTGAACTATGAGGGGCCATTTAGGGAGAAATCAGGGAAACACTACTTGTACATACATATGAAACATTTTCACATAAATAGCCTACTACTTACATTTGTGTATAATAATTTAAACTCGCATATACACGCACTTGCCCACTCAATCTCTGGTGCGTAAACAAAGAGTTGCACTATGCTTATGTTGGTATGGGGGTGTCTGTGTGTATATAACAATTTTCAGTGCGCCCGGAAGTCATTTCATTGTCATTTCAAGGCAGATATTTAACATGTGTACAGTGCGTATAATAGACAGAGGAAGACTGTTGAACTATTAATATTAGGACGGTTATTGACATCTGTGTAATGAGTAGTGCTTCTCTTAATGACAAATGTAACTGTTTTCCCATATAGAATTGTGTGCCTTATATTGTTTGGAGGAACTTTTTCTTCTCATTTAGAAATATGTGGACTAAGTGCTCAGATTGTCTTATTACGTATTATGCTCAGTCTCACCATTTTTGGCAGATTTCACCACGTTATTACGAACGTGGATACGTTATCTTATAATTATAAGCAGTGTGAGATGTGAAGCTAAGCGAAGCACATGTGCAGAATTTCTAACAATAGCCTGTTTTGTATAGCCTGGCTAACTGACCAATCAGTGAAATTAAATGTGGTTGCTGAGCCTGTTGCAGCTGGGTCAGTTTAATTTGATTTAATTGTGTTTAATTTTAAACTCAGCTGCGTGCCATGAGACACAAGTTAATCTGAGCATTTTTTGTTCTAACGCCGACTTAACCTAGCCATGTTTTACAGTTATCTTGAAATAATTGAGGTTCATCGCTAGAGGGTGCTGTTCATCTTTTTTTTTCTTTTTTTCTATTATTGATCAGGAAAAAACGATAAAACAGAGAATTTGTGGATAAAATTATTATGAGATTATTTATAATCAAATGACTACACTACACAACCACTTCTTCCTTTTATTTACATATTATACAGATATTTACATTTTATTTACTCGTGTGCGTCTCTCTTCTCCAATGTAGCGGAGAGATATGAAAGGATAAAAGGGGAAAAGAATAAAATGCACGTCGGTTTTAAATTCGCAGGCTACCTGCGCTGAAGGCGTGGAAAACGAGCACGTGACGGAAAAGCTTCCGTACCCGATGGGTCCAAATCACATGCCCAGCAAAGTAGCCTTAAACCTGGACACACAATGGAGACCATTTGACCCTTTAAAATCATACTACAACCAGACTTCCAGGCACAAGAGGTCACACAGTCATGCCCAGCAAAGTAGGTCTGGGCCTGGGCACACTTCACGCAGTTTGACCGTTTAAATAAAACTAGAAACAGACTTCCTGGCCCAAGAGGTCACACAGTCATGCCCAGCAAAGTAGCTCTGGGCCTGGGCACACTTCAATCACTTTGTGCCTTTAAATCATACTACTACTACCACCAGACTTCCAGGGCCTAGAGGTCACACAGTCATGCACAGCAAAGTAGCTCTGGGCCTGGGCACACTTCATGCAGTTTGACCCTTTAAATAATACTACAACCAGACACATACAGGTGCGCACATATACACAGATACACATTCTGTTTAATTTCTTCACATCTGCAGACTAGAGTAAGCTGAGGGTATAGTGTTAAACCAGGTACTACATAAACAGTATATAGTATATATACAGAGGATATAGTGTTAAACCAGGTACTACATACAGAGTATATAGTATACATACAGAGTATATAGTTTGACCAAAAGATCGTGCTGATCTTTGATCTCCTGGTTCTTCATCTCCAGCGCCACTTTCAGACTCATAATGTCCTCCTCTATGGGCTGGTATAACACACACACGAATCATCACTACAGCCAGTACAATGGAAAGGTGGGAATGTGTACTGAATGTGTACTGACGTTATAAGTGAAAGGTGGAGGTACTGGTGGATGTGTACTGACACTATAAGGGATCTCTACCTGCAGTGACAGTCTGTGCTTCTCAAGTTCTTCCTCCAGAGATTTCTTCTCCTGTTCACAGGCCATTTTCATATCTGCCAGAGCAAGTATCATTACTGCTGGATATAACATAGATTGTATATACTACATAATTACTACTGAATATATAAAATATAATATATATAGTACTATACATATATTAGTATCACTTTTATTGGAGCCTAAAGGCTAGCATTCATTATTAGTTATGTTAGTATTATTGCATTTCCATAGTACTTACTCTTGATGGACCTGTTATGCTCCTCCTCCTCCTGCTGTTTCTGAAGGAGCTCTGTCTCCTCCTGCTGCTTGTGTTTCAGCATCTCCTGAAGAACCTGCAGCTCCTTCTGCTTCTGCAACCTCAACTCCTTCAGCTGCTCCAACAAACTGTTCTCCAACTCCTCCTTCTCACACCGCAAACATTCCAATCGGGCCACAGGCCCCACTAGTGACACAGAACCACACACACACACACACAAACACACACACACACACACACACACACACACACACACAAAGAGAGAGATAAACATGTATAAATGTATAAGAATTTGTGGATAAAATTATTATGAGATTATTCATAATCAAACGACTACACTACACAATCACTTCTTCCTTTTATTTACATATTATACAGATATTTACAGATATTTACATTTTATTTACCCGCGTGCGTCTCTCTTCTCCAAGGTAGCGGAGAGATATGAAAGGATAAAAGGGGAAAAGAATAAAATGCACGTCGGTTTTAAATTCGCAGGCTACCTGCGCTGAAGGCGTGGAAAAGGAGCACGTGACGGAAAGGCTTCCGTACCCGATGGGTCCAAATCACATGCCCAGCAAAGTAGCCTTAAACCTGGACACACAATGGAGACCATTTGACCCTTTAAAATCATACTACAACCAGACTTCCAGGCCCAAGAGGTCACACAGTCATGCCCAGCAAAGTAGCTCTGGGCATGGGCACACTTCACGCAGTTTGACCGTTTAAATAAAAGTAGAAACAGACTTCCTGGCCCAAGAGGTCACACAGTCATGCCCAGCAAGGATGCTTTAAACGTGGGCACACTTCAGACCGTTTCACTCTTTAAATCATTCAAAGCACCACATTTCAAGGCCCAAGAGGTCACAGAATCATGCCCATCAAAGTAGCTCTGGGCCTGGGCACACTTCATGCAGTTTGACCCTTTAAATAATACTACAACCAGACACATACAGGTGCGCACATATACACAGATACACATTCTGTTTAATTTCTTCACATCTGCAGACTAGAGTAAGCTGAGGGTATAGTGTTAAACCAGGTACTACATAAACAGTATATAGTATATATACAGAGGATATAATGTTAAACCAGGTACTACATACAGACTATATAGTTTGACCAAAAGATCGTGCTGATCTTTGATCTCCTGGTTCTTCATCTCCAGCGCCACTTTCAGACTCATAATGTCCTCCTCTATGGGCTGCTATGACACACACACGAATCATCACTTCAGCCAGTACAATGGAAAGGTGGGAATGTGTACTGAATGTGTACTGACGTTATAAGTGAAAGGTGGAGCTACTGGTGGATGTGTACTGACACTATAAGGGATCTCTACCTGCAGTGACAGTCTGAGCTTCTCAAGTTCTTCCTCCAGAGATTTCTTCTCCTGTTCACAGGCCATTTTCATATCTGCCAGAGCATGTATCATTACTGCTGGATATAACACAGATTGTATATACTACATAATTACTACTGAATATATAAAATATAATATATATAGTACTATACATATATTAGTATCACTTTTATTGGAGCCTAAAGGCTAACATTCATTATTAGTTATGTTAGTATTATTGCATTTACATAGTACTTACTCTTGATGGACCTGTTATGCTCCTCCTCCTCCTGCTGTTTCTGCAGGAGCTCTGTCTCCTCCTGCTGCTTGTGTTTCAGCATCTCCTGAAGAACCTGCAGCTCCTTCTGCTTCTGCAACCTCAACTCCTTCAGCTGCTCCAACAAACTGTTCTCCAACTCCTCCTTCTCACACCGCAAACACTCCAATCGGGCCACAGGCCCCACTAGTGACACAGAACCACGCACACACACACACAGACACACACACACACACAGAGAGAGAGATAAACATGTATAAATGTATAAGAATTTGTGGATAAAATTATTATGAGATTATTTATAATCAAACGACTACACTATACAACCACATCTTCCTTTTATTTACATATTATACAGACATTTAGAGATATTTACATTTTATTTACCGGCGTGCGTCTCTCTTCTCCAAGGTAGCAGAGAGATATGAAAGGATAAAAGGGGAAAAGAATAAAATGCACGTCGGTTTTAAATTCGCAGGCTACCTGCGCTGAAGGTGTGGAAAACAAGCACGTGACGGAAAGGCTTCCGTACCCGATGGGTCCAAATCACATGCCCAGCAAAGTAGCCTTAAACCTGGACACACAATGGAGACCATTTGACCCTTTAAATAATACTACAAGCAGACACATACAGGTGCGCACATATACACAGACACACATTCTGTTTAAATTCTTCACATCTGCAGACTAGAGTAAGCTGAGGGTATAGTGTTAAACCAGGTACTACATAAACAGTATATAGTATATATACAGAGGATATAGTGTTAAACCAGGTACTACATACAGAGTATATAGTATACATACAGAGTATATAGTTTGACCAAAAGATCGTGCTGATCTTTGATCTCCTGGTTCTTCATCTCCAGCGCCACTTTCAGACTCATAATGTCCTCCTCTATGGGCTGGTATGACACACACACGAATCATCACTTCAGCCAGTACAATGGAAAGGTGGGAATGTGTACTGAATGTGTACTGACGTTATAAGTGAAAGGTGGAGCTACTGGTGGATGTGTACTGACACTATAAGGGATCTCTACCTGCAGTGACAGTCTGAGCTTCTCAAGTTCTTCCTCCAGAGATTTCTTCTCCTGTTCACAGGCCATTTTCATATCTGCCAGAGCAAGTATCATTACTGCTGGATATAACACAGATTGTATATACTACATAATTACTACTGAATATATAAAATATAATATATATAGTACTATACATATATTAGTATCACTTTTATTGGAGCCTAAAGGCTAACATTCATTATTAGTTATGTTAGTATTATTGCATTTCCATAGTACTTACTCTTGATGGACCTGTTATGCTCCTCCTCCTCCTGCTGTTTCTGCAGGAGCTCTGTCTCCTCTTCCTGCTTGTGTTTCAGCATCTCCTGAAGAACCTGCAGCTCTTTCTGCTTCTGCAACCTCAACTCCTTCAGCTGCTCCAACAAATTGTTCTCCAACTCCTCCTTCTCACACCGCAAACACTCCAATCGGGCCACAGGCCCCACTAGTGACACAGAACCACACACACACACACACACACACACACACACACACACACACACACACACACACAGAGAGAGAGATAAACATGTATAAATGTATAAGAATATGAGGATAAAATTATTATGAGATTATTTATAATCAAACGACTACACTATACAACCACTTCTTCCTTTTATTTAGATATTATACAGATATGTACAGATATTTACATTTTATTTACCCGCGTGCGTCTCTCTTCTCCAAGGTAGCGGAGAGATATGAAAGGATAAAAGGGGAAAAGAATAAAATGCACGTCGGTTTTAAATTCGCAGGCTACCTGCGCTGAAGGCGTGGAAAACGAGCACGTGACGGAAAGGCTTCCGTACCCGATGGGTCCAAATCACATGCCCAGCAAAGTAGCCTTAAACCTGGACACACAATGGAGACCATTTGACCCTTTAAAATCATACTACAACCAGACTTCCAGGCCCAAGAGGTCACACAGTCATGCCCAGCAAAGTAGCTCTGGGCCTGGGCACACATGACGCAGTTTGACCGTTTAAATAAAACTAAACCAGACACATACAGGTGGGCACATATACACAGATACACATTCTGTTTAATTTCTTCACATCTGCAGACTAGAGTAAGCTGAGGGTATAGTGTTAAACCAGGTACTACATAAACAGTATATAGTATATATACAGAGGATATAGTGTTAAACCAGGTACTACATACAGAGTATATAGTATACATACAGAGTATATAGTTTGACCAAAAGATCGTGCTGATCTTTGATCTCCTGGTTCTTCATCTCCAGCGCTACTTTCAGACTCATAATGTCCTCCTCTATGGGCTGGTATAAAACACACACGAATCATCACTACAGCCAGTACAATGGAAAGGTGGGAATGTGTACTGAATGTGTACTGACGTTATAAGTGAAAGGTGGAGCTACTGGTGGATGTGTACTGAAACTATAAGGGATCTCTACCTGCAGTGACAGTCTGAGCTTCTCAAGTTCTTCCTCCAGAGATTTCTTCTCCTGTTCACAGGCCATTTTCATATCTGCCAGAGCAAGTATCATTACTGCTGGATATAACACAGATTGTATATACTACATAATTACTACTGAATATATAAAATATAATATATATAGTACTATACATATATTAGTGTCACTTTTATTGGAGCCTAAAGGCTAACATTCATTATTAGTTATGTTAGTATTATTGCATTTCCATAGTACTTACTCTTGATGGACCTGTTATGCTCCTCCTCCTCCTGCTGTTTCTGCAGGAGCTCTGTCTCCTCCTGCTGCTTGTGTTTCAGCATCTCCTGAAGAACCTGCAGCTCCTTCTGCTTCTGCAACCTCAACTCCTTCAGCTGCTCCAACAAACTGTTCTCCAACTCCTCCTTCTCACACCGCAAACACTCCAATCGGGCCACAGGCCCCACTAGTGACACAGAACCACACACACACACACACACACACACACACACACACACACACACACACACACAGAAAGAGAGAGATAAACATGTATAAATGTGTAAGAATTTGAGGATAAAATTATTATGAGATTATTTATAATGAAACGACTACACTACACAACCACTTCTTCCTTTTATTTACATATTATACAGATATTTACAGATATTTACATTTTATTTACCCGCATGCGTCTCTCTTCTCCAAGGTAGCGGAGAGATATGAAAGGATAAAAGGGGAAAAGAATAAAATGCACGTCGGTTTTAAATTCGCAGGCTACCTGCGCTGAAGGCGTGGAAAAGGAGCACGTGACGGAAAGGCTTCCGTACCCGATGGGTCCAAATCACATGCCCAGCAAAGTAGCCTTAAACCTGGACACACAATGGAGACCATTTGACCCTTTAAAATCATACTACAACCAGACTTCCAGGCCCAAGAGGTCACACAGTCATGCCCAGCAAAGTAGCTCTGGGCATGGGCACACTTCACGCAGTTTGACCGTTTAAATAAAAGTAGAAACAGACTTCCTGGCCCAAGAGGTCACACAGTCATGCCCAGCAAGGATGCTTTAAACGTGGGCACACTTCAGACCGTTTCACTCTTTAAATCATTCAAAGCACCACATTTCAAGGCCCAAGAGGTCACAGAATCATGCCCATCAAAGTAGCTCTGGGCCTGGGCACACTTCATGCAGTTTGACCCTTTAAATAATACTACAACCAGACACATACAGGTGCGCACATATACACAGATACACATTCTGTTTAATTTCTTCACATCTGCAGACTAGAGTAAGCTGAGGGTATAGTGTTAAACCAGGTACTGCATAAACAGTATATAGTATATATACAGAGGATATAATGTTAAACCAGGTACTACATACAGAGTATATAGTTTGACCAAAAGATCGTGCTGATCTTTGATCTCCTGGTTCTTCATCTCCAGCGCCACTTTCAGACTCAAAGTCCTCCTCTATGGGCTGGTATAACACACACACGAATCATCACTACAGCCAGTACAATGGAAAGGTGGGAATGTGTACTGAATGTGTAGTGACGTTATAAGTGAAAGGTGGAGCTACTGGTGGATGTGTACTGACACTATAAGGGATCTCTACCTGCAGTGACAGTCTGAGCTTCTCAAGTTCTTCCTCCAGAGATTTCTTCTCCTGTTCACAGGCCATTTTCATATCTGCCAGAGCAAGTATCATTACTGCTGGATATAACACAGATTGTATATACTACATAATTACTACTGAATATATAAAATATAATATATATAGTACTATACATATATTAGTATCACTTTTATTGGAGCCTAAAGGCTAACATTCATTATTAGTTATGTTAGTATTATTGCATTTCCATAGTACTTACTCTTGATGGACCTGTTATGCTCCTCCTCCTCCTGCTGTTTCTGCAGGAGCTCTGTCTCCTCTTCCTGCTTGTGTTTCAGCATCTCCTGAAGAACCTGCAGCTCTTTCTGCTTCTGCAACCTCAACTCCTTCAGCTGCTCCAACAAATTGTTCTCCAACTCCTCCTTCTCACACCGCAAACACTCCAATCGGGCCACAGGCCCCACTAGTGACACAGAACCACACACACACACACACAGACACACACACACACACAGAGAGAGAGATAAACATGTATAAATGTATAAGAATTTGTGGATAAAATTATTATGAGATTATTTATAATCAAACGACTACACTATACAACCACATCTTCCTTTTATTTACATATTATACAGACATTTAGAGATATTTACATTTTATTTACCGGCGTGCGTCTCTCTTCTCCAAGGTAGCAGAGAGATATGAAAGGATAAAAGGGGAAAAGAATAAAATGCACGTCGGTTTTAAATTCGCAGGCTACCTGCGCTGAAGGTGTGGAAAACAAGCACGTGACGGAAAGGCTTCCGTACCCGATGGGTCCAAATCACATGCCCAGCAAAGTAGCCTTAAACCTGGACACACAATGGAGACCATTTGACCCTTTAAATAATACTACAAGCAGACACATACAGGTGCGCACATATACACAGACACACATTCTGTTTAAATTCTTCACATCTGCAGACTAGAGTAAGCTGAGGGTATAGTGTTAAACCAGGTACTACATAAACAGTATATAGTATATATACAGAGGATATAGTGTTAAACCAGGTACTACATACAGAGTATATAGTATACATACAGAGTATATAGTTTGACCAAAAGATCGTGCTGATCTTTGATCTCCTGGTTCTTCATCTCCAGCGCCACTTTCAGACTCATAATGTCCTCCTCTATGGGCTGGTATGACACACACACGAATCATCACTTCAGCCAGTACAATGGAAAGGTGGGAATGTGTACTGAATGTGTACTGACGTTATAAGTGAAAGGTGGAGCTACTGGTGGATGTGTACTGACACTATAAGGGATCTCTACCTGCAGTGACAGTCTGAGCTTCTCAAGTTCTTCCTCCAGAGATTTCTTCTCCTGTTCACAGGCCATTTTCATATCTGCCAGAGCATGTATCATTACTGCTGGATATAACACAGATTGTATATACTACATAATTACTACTGAATATATAAAATATAATATATATAGTACTATACATATATTAGTATCACTTTTATTGGAGCCTAAAGGCTAACATTCATTATTAGTTATGTTAGTATTATTGCATTTACATAGTACTTACTCTTGATGGACCTGTTATGCTCCTCCTCCTCCTGCTGTTTCTGCAGGAGCTCTGTCTCCTCCTGCTGCTTGTGTTTCAGCATCTCCTGAAGAACCTGCAGCTCCTTCTGCTTCTGCAACCTCAACTCCTTCAGCTGCTCCAACAAACTGTTCTCCAACTCCTCCTTCTCACACCACAAACACTCCAATCGGGCCACAGGCCCCACTAGTGACACAGAACCACACACACACACACACACACACACACACACACACACACACACACACAGAGAGAGAGATAAACATGTATAAATGTATAAGAATATGAGGATAAAATTATTATGAGATTATTTATAATCAAACGACTACACTATACAACCACTTCTTCCTTTTATTTAGATATTATACAGATATGTACAGATATTTACATTTTATTTACCCGCGTGCGTCTCTCTTCTCCAAGGTAGCGGAGAGATATGAAAGGATAAAAGGGGAAAAGAATAAAATGCACGTCGGTTTTAAATTCGCAGGCTACCTGCGCTGAAGGCGTGGAAAACGAGCACGTGACGGAAAGGCTTCCGTACCCGATGGGTCCAAATCACATGCCCAGCAAAGTAGCCTTAAACCTGGACACACAATGGAGACCATTTGACCCTTTAAAATCATACTACAACCAGACTTCCAGGCCCAAGAGGTCACACAGTCATGCCCAGCAAAGTAGCTCTGGGCCTGGGCACACATGACGCAGTTTGACCGTTTAAATAAAACTAAACCAGACACATACAGGTGGGCACATATACACAGATACACATTCTGTTTAATTTCTTCACATCTGCAGACTAGAGTAAGCTGAGGGTATAGTGTTAAACCAGGTACTACATAAACAGTATATAGTATATATACAGAGGATATAGTGTTAAACCAGGTACTACATACAGAGTATATAGTATACATACAGAGTATATAGTTTGACCAAAAGATCGTGCTGATCTTTGATCTCCTGGTTCTTCATCTCCAGCGCTACTTTCAGACTCATAATGTCCTCCTCTATGGGCTGGTATAAAACACACACGAATCATCACTACAGCCAGTACAATGGAAAGGTGGGAATGTGTACTGAATGTGTACTGACGTTATAAGTGAAAGGTGGAGCTACTGGTGGATGTGTACTGAAACTATAAGGGATCTCTACCTGCAGTGACAGTCTGAGCTTCTCAAGTTCTTCCTCCAGAGATTTCTTCTCCTGTTCACAGGCCATTTTCATATCTGCCAGAGCAAGTATCATTACTGCTGGATATAACACAGATTGTATATACTACATAATTACTACTGAATATATAAAATATAATATATATAGTACTATACATATATTAGTGTCACTTTTATTGGAGCCTAAAGGCTAACATTCATTATTAGTTATGTTAGTATTATTGCATTTCCATAGTACTTACTCTTGATGGACCTGTTATGCTCCTCCTCCTCCTGCTGTTTCTGCAGGAGCTCTGTCTCCTCCTGCTGCTTGTGTTTCAGCATCTCCTGAAGAACCTGCAGCTCCTTCTGCAACCTCAACTCCTTCAGCTGCTCCAACAAACTGTTCTCCAACTCCTCCTTCTCACACCGCAAACACTCCAATCGGGCCACAGGCCCCACTAGTGACACAGAACCACACACACACACACACACACACACACACACACACACACACACACACACACACACAGAAAGAGAGAGATAAACATGTATAAATGTGTAAGAATTTGAGGATAAAATTATTATGAGATTATTTATAATGAAACGACTACACTACACAACCACTTCTTCCTTTTATTTACATATTATACAGATATTTACAGATATTTACATTTTATTTACCCGCATGCGTCTCTCTTCTCCAAGGTAGCGGAGAGATATGAAAGGATAAAAGGGGAAAAGAATAAAATGCACGTCGGTTTTAAATTCGCAGGCTACCTGCGCTGAAGGCGTGGAAAAGGAGCACGTGACGGAAAGGCTTCCGTACCCGATGGGTCCAAATCACATGCCCAGCAAAGTAGCCTTAAACCTGGACACACAATGGAGACCATTTGACCCTTTAAAATCATACTACAACCAGACTTCCAGGCCCAAGAGGTCACACAGTCATGCCCAGCAAAGTAGCTCTGGGCATGGGCACACTTCACGCAGTTTGACCGTTTAAATAAAAGTAGAAACAGACTTCCTGGCCCAAGAGGTCACACAGTCATGCCCAGCAAGGATGCTTTAAACGTGGGCACACTTCAGACCGTTTCACTCTTTAAATCATTCAAAGCACCACATTTCAAGGCCCAAGAGGTCACAGAATCATGCCCATCAAAGTAGCTCTGGGCCTGGGCACACTTCATGCAGTTTGACCCTTTAAATAATACTACAACCAGACACATACAGGTGCGCACATATACACAGATACACATTCTGTTTAATTTCTTCACATCTGCAGACTAGAGTAAGCTGAGGGTATAGTGTTAAACCAGGTACTACATAAACAGTATATAGTATATATACAGAGGATATAACGTTAAACCAGGTACTACATACAGACTATATAGTTTGACCAAAAGATCGTGCTGATCTTTGATCTCCTGGTTCTTCATCTCCAGCGCCACTTTCAGACTCATAATGTCCTCCTCTATGGGCTGCTATGACACACACACGAATCATCACTTCAGCCAGTACAATGGAAAGGTGGGAATGTGTACTGAATGTGTACTGACGTTATAAGTGAAAGGTGGAGCTACTGGTGGATGTGTACTGACACTATAAGGGATCTCTACCTGCAGTGACAGTCTGAGCTTCTCAAGTTCTTCCTCCAGAGATTTCTTCTCCTGTTCACAGGCCATTTTCATATCTGCCAGAGCATGTATCATTACTGCTGGATATAACACAGATTGTATATACTACATAATTACTACTGAATATATAAAATATAATATATATAGTACTATACATATATTAGTATCACTTTTATTGGAGCCTAAAGGCTAACATTCATTATTAGTTATGTTAGTATTATAGCATTTCCATAGTACTTACTCTTGATGGACCTGTTATGCTCCTCCTCCTCCTGCTGTTTCTGCAGGAGCTCTGTCTCCTCCTGCTGCTTGTGTTTCAGCATCTCCTGAAGAACCTGCAGCTCCTTCTGCTTCTGCAACCTCAACTCCTTCAGCTGCTCCAACACATTGTTCTCCAACTTCTCCTTCTCACACCGCAAACACTCCAATCGGGCCACAGCCCCACTAGTGACACAGAACCACACACACACACACACACACACACACACACAGACACACAGAGCGAGAGATAAACATGTATAAATGTATAAGAATTTGTGGATAAAATTACTATGAGATTATTTATAATCAAACGACTACACTACACAACCACATCTTCCTTTTATTTACATATTATACAGATATTTAGAGATATTTACATTTTATTTACCCGCGTGCGTCTCTCTTCTCCAAGGTAGCGGAGAGATATGAAAGGATAAAAGGGGAAAAGAATAAAATGCACGTCGGTTTTAAATTCGCAGGCTACCTGCGCTGAAGGCGTGGAAAACGAGCACGTGACGGAAAGGCTTCCGTACCCGATGGGTCCAAATCACATGCCCAGCAAAGTAGCCTTAAACCTGGACACACAATGGAGACCATTTGACCCTTTAAATAATACTACAAGCAGACACATACAGGTGCGCACATATACACAGATACACATTCTGTTTAAATTCTTCACATCTGCAGACTAGAGTAAGCTGAGGGTATAGTGTTAAACCAGGTACTACATAAACAGTATATAGTATATATACAGAGGATATAGTGTTAAACCAGGTACTACATACAGAGTATATAGTATACATACAGAGTATATAGTTTGACCAAAAGATCGTGCTGATCTTTGATCTCCTGGTTCTTCATCTCCAGCGCCACTTTCAGACTCATAATGTCCTCCTCTATGGGCTGGTATAACACACACACGAATCATCACTACAGCCAGTACAATGGAAAGGTGGGAATGTGTACTGAATGTGTACTGACGTTATAAGTGAAAGGTGGAGCTACTGGTGGATGTGTACTGACACTATAAGGGATCTCTACCTGCAGTGACAGTCTGAGCTTCTCAAGTTCTTCCTCCAGAGATTTCTTCTCCTGTTCACAGGCCATTTTCATATCTGCCAGAGCAAGTATCATTACTGCTGGATATAACACAGATTGTATATACTACATAATTACTACTGAATATATAAAATATAATATATATAGTACTATACATATATTAGTATCACTTTTATTGGAGCCTAAAGGCTAACATTCATTATTAGTTATGTTAGTATTATTGCATTTCCATAGTACTTACTCTTGATGGACCTGTTATGCTCCTCCTCCTCCTGCTGTTTCTGCAGGAGCTCTGTCTCCTCTTGCTGCTTGTGTTTCAGCATCTCCTGAAGAACCTGCAGCTCCTTCTGCTTCTGCAACCTCAACTCCTTCAGCTGCTCCAACAAACTGTTCTCCAACTCCTCCTTCTCACACCACAAACACTCCAATCGGGCCACAGGCCCCACTAGTGACACAGAACCACACACACACACACACACACACACACACACACACACACACACACACACACACACACACACACACACACACACACACAAAGAGAGAGATAAAAATGTATAAATGTATAAGAATTTGTGGATAAAATTATTATGAGATTATTTATAATCAAACGACTACACTACACAACCACTTCTTCCTTTTATTTACATATTATACAGATATTTACAGATATTTACATTTTATTTACCCGCGTGCGTCTCTCTTCTCCAAGGTAGCGGAGAGATATGAAAGGATAAAAGGTGAAAAGAATAAAATGCACGTCGGTTTTAAATTCGCAGGCTACTTGCGCTGAAGGCGTGGAAAACGAGCACGTGACGGAAAGGCTTCCGTACCCGATGGGTCCAAATCACATGCCCAGCAAAGTAGCCTTAAACCTGGACACACAATGGAGACCATTTGACCCTTTAAAATCATACTACAACCAGACTTCCAGGCCCAAGAGGTCACACAGTCATGCCCAGCAAAGTAGCTCTGGGCCTGGGCACACTTCCCGCAGTTTGACCGTTTAAATAATACTACAACCAGACTTCCAGGCACAAGAGGTCACACAGTCACGCCCAGCAAGGTTACTTTAAACGTGGGCACACTTCAGACCGTTTCACTCTTTAAATCATTCAAAGCAGCACATTTCAAGGCCCAAGAGGTCACAGAATCATGCCCATCAAAGTAGCTCTGGGCCTGGGCACACTTCACGCAGTTTGACCCTTTAAATAATACTACAACCAGACGCATACAGGTGCGCACATATACACAGATACACATTCTGTTTAATTTCTTCACATCTGCAGACTAGAGTAAGCTGAGGGTATAGTGTTAAACCAGGTACTACATAAACAGTATATAGTATATATACAGAGGATATAATGTTAAACCAGGTACTACATACAGAGTATATAGTTTGACCAAAAGATCGTGCTGATCTTTGATCTCCTGGATCTTCATCTCCAGCGCCACTTTCAGACTCATAATGTCCTCCTCTATGGGCTGGTATAACACACACACGAATCATCACTACAGCCAGTACAATGGAAAGGTGGGAATGTGTACTGAATGTGTACTGACGTTATAAGTGAAAGGTGGAGGTACTGGTGGATGTGTACTGACACTATAAGGGATCTCTACCTGCAGTGACAGTCTGAGCTTCTCAAGTTCTTCCTCCAGAGATTTCTTCTCCTGTTCACAGGCCATTTTCATATCTGCCAGAGCAAGTATCATTACTGCTGGATATAACACAGATTGTATATACTAAATAATTACTACTGAATATATAAAATATAATATATATAGTACTATACATATATTAGTGTCACTTTTATTGGAGCCTAAAGGCTAACATTCATTATTAGTTATGTTAGTATTATTGCATTTCCATAGTACTTACTCTTGATGGACCTGTTATGCTCCTCCTCCTTCTGCTGTTTCTGCAGGAGCTCTGTCTCCTCCTGCTGCTTGTGTTTCAGCATCTCCTGAAGAACCTGCAGCTCCTTCTGCTTCTGCAACCTCAACTCCTTCAGCTGCTCCAACAAACTGTTCTCCAACTCCTCCTTCTCACACCGCAAACACTCCAATCGGGCCACAGGCCCCACTAGTGACACAGAACCACACACACACACACACAGACACACACACACACACAGAGAGAGAGATAAACATGTATAAATGTATAAGAATTTGTGGATAAAATTATTATGAGATTATTTATAATCAAACGACTACACTATACAACCACATCTTCCTTTTATTTACATATTATACAGACATTTAGAGATATTTACATTTTATTTACCGGCGTGCGTCTCTCTTCTCCAAGGTAGCAGAGAGATATGAAAGGATAAAAGGGGAAAAGAATAAAATGCACGTCGGTTTTAAATTCGCAGGCTACCTGCGCTGAAGGTGTGGAAAACAAGCACGTGACGGAAAGGCTTCCGTACCCGATGGGTCCAAATCACATGCCCAGCAAAGTAGCCTTAAACCTGGACACACAATGGAGACCATTTGACCCTTTAAATAATACTACAAGCAGACACATACAGGTGCGCACATATACACAGACACACATTCTGTTTAAATTCTTCACATCTGCAGACTAGAGTAAGCTGAGGGTATAGTGTTAAACCAGGTACTACATAAACAGTATATAGTATATATACAGAGGATATAGTGTTAAACCAGGTACTACATACAGAGTATATAGTATACATACAGAGTATATAGTTTGACCAAAAGATCGTGCTGATCTTTGATCTCCTGGTTCTTCATCTCCAGCGCCACTTTCAGACTCATAATGTCCTCCTCTATGGGCTGGTATGACACACACACGAATCATCACTTCAGCCAGTACAATGGAAAGGTGGGAATGTGTACTGAATGTGTACTGACGTTATAAGTGAAAGGTGGAGCTACTGGTGGATGTGTACTGACACTATAAGGGATCTCTACCTGCAGTGACAGTCTGAGCTTCTCAAGTTCTTCCTCCAGAGATTTCTTCTCCTGTTCACAGGCCATTTTCATATCTGCCAGAGCATGTATCATTACTGCTGGATATAACACAGATTGTATATACTACATAATTACTACTGAATATATAAAATATAATATATATAGTACTATACATATATTAGTATCACTTTTATTGGAGCCTAAAGGCTAACATTCATTATTAGTTATGTTAGTATTATTGCATTTACATAGTACTTACTCTTGATGGACCTGTTATGCTCCTCCTCCTCCTGCTGTTTCTGCAGGAGCTCTGTCTCCTCCTGCTGCTTGTGTTTCAGCATCTCCTGAAGAACCTGCAGCTCCTTCTGCTTCTGCAACCTCAACTCCTTCAGCTGCTCCAACAAACTGTTCTCCAACTCCTCCTTCTCACACCACAAACACTCCAATCGGGCCACAGGCCCCACTAGTGACACAGAACCACACACACACACACACACACACACACACACACACACACACACACAGAGAGAGAGATAAACATGTATAAATGTATAAGAATATGAGGATAAAATTATTATGAGATTATTTATAATCAAACGACTACACTATACAACCACTTCTTCCTTTTATTTAGATATTATACAGATATGTACAGATATTTACATTTTATTTACCCGCGTGCGTCTCTCTTCTCCAAGGTAGCGGAGAGATATGAAAGGATAAAAGGGGAAAAGAATAAAATGCACGTCGGTTTTAAATTCGCAGGCTACCTGCGCTGAAGGCGTGGAAAACGAGCACGTGACGGAAAGGCTTCCGTACCCGATGGGTCCAAATCACATGCCCAGCAAAGTAGCCTTAAACCTGGACACACAATGGAGACCATTTGACCCTTTAAAATCATACTACAACCAGACTTCCAGGCCCAAGAGGTCACACAGTCATGCCCAGCAAAGTAGCTCTGGGCCTGGGCACACATGACGCAGTTTGACCGTTTAAATAAAACTAAACCAGACACATACAGGTGGGCACATATACACAGATACACATTCTGTTTAATTTCTTCACATCTGCAGACTAGAGTAAGCTGAGGGTATAGTGTTAAACCAGGTACTACATAAACAGTATATAGTATATATACAGAGGATATAGTGTTAAACCAGGTACTACATACAGAGTATATAGTATACATACAGAGTATATAGTTTGACCAAAAGATCGTGCTGATCTTTGATCTCCTGGTTCTTCATCTCCAGCGCTACTTTCAGACTCATAATGTCCTCCTCTATGGGCTGGTATAAAACACACACGAATCATCACTACAGCCAGTACAATGGAAAGGTGGGAATGTGTACTGAATGTGTACTGACGTTATAAGTGAAAGGTGGAGCTACTGGTGGATGTGTACTGAAACTATAAGGGATCTCTACCTGCAGTGACAGTCTGAGCTTCTCAAGTTCTTCCTCCAGAGATTTCTTCTCCTGTTCACAGGCCATTTTCATATCTGCCAGAGCAAGTATCATTACTGCTGGATATAACACAGATTGTATATACTACATAATTACTACTGAATATATAAAATATAATATATATAGTACTATACATATATTAGTGTCACTTTTATTGGAGCCTAAAGGCTAACATTCATTATTAGTTATGTTAGTATTATTGCATTTCCATAGTACTTACTCTTGATGGACCTGTTATGCTCCTCCTCCTCCTGCTGTTTCTGCAGGAGCTCTGTCTCCTCCTGCTGCTTGTGTTTCAGCATCTCCTGAAGAACCTGCAGCTCCTTCTGCAACCTCAACTCCTTCAGCTGCTCCAACAAACTGTTCTCCAACTCCTCCTTCTCACACCGCAAACACTCCAATCGGGCCACAGGCCCCACTAGTGACACAGAACCACACACACACACACACACACACACACACACACACACACACACACACACACACACACACACAGAAAGAGAGAGATAAACATGTATAAATGTGTAAGAATTTGAGGATAAAATTATTATGAGATTATTTATAATGAAACGACTACACTACACAACCACTTCTTCCTTTTATTTACATATTATACAGATATTTACAGATATTTACATTTTATTTACCCGCATGCGTCTCTCTTCTCCAAGGTAGCGGAGAGATATGAAAGGATAAAAGGGGAAAAGAATAAAATGCACGTCGGTTTTAAATTCGCAGGCTACCTGCGCTGAAGGCGTGGAAAAGGAGCACGTGACGGAAAGGCTTCCGTACCCGATGGGTCCAAATCACATGCCCAGCAAAGTAGCCTTAAACCTGGACACACAATGGAGACCATTTGACCCTTTAAAATCATACTACAACCAGACTTCCAGGCCCAAGAGGTCACACAGTCATGCCCAGCAAAGTAGCTCTGGGCATGGGCACACTTCACGCAGTTTGACCGTTTAAATAAAAGTAGAAACAGACTTCCTGGCCCAAGAGGTCACACAGTCATGCCCAGCAAGGATGCTTTAAACGTGGGCACACTTCAGACCGTTTCACTCTTTAAATCATTCAAAGCACCACATTTCAAGGCCCAAGAGGTCACAGAATCATGCCCATCAAAGTAGCTCTGGGCCTGGGCACACTTCATGCAGTTTGACCCTTTAAATAATACTACAACCAGACACATACAGGTGCGCACATATACACAGATACACATTCTGTTTAATTTCTTCACATCTGCAGACTAGAGTAAGCTGAGGGTATAGTGTTAAACCAGGTACTACATAAACAGTATATAGTATATATACAGAGGATATAACGTTAAACCAGGTACTACATACAGACTATATAGTTTGACCAAAAGATCGTGCTGATCTTTGATCTCCTGGTTCTTCATCTCCAGCGCCACTTTCAGACTCATAATGTCCTCCTCTATGGGCTGCTATGACACACACACGAATCATCACTTCAGCCAGTACAATGGAAAGGTGGGAATGTGTACTGAATGTGTACTGACGTTATAAGTGAAAGGTGGAGCTACTGGTGGATGTGTACTGACACTATAAGGGATCTCTACCTGCAGTGACAGTCTGAGCTTCTCAAGTTCTTCCTCCAGAGATTTCTTCTCCTGTTCACAGGCCATTTTCATATCTGCCAGAGCATGTATCATTACTGCTGGATATAACACAGATTGTATATACTACATAATTACTACTGAATATATAAAATATAATATATATAGTACTATACATATATTAGTATCACTTTTATTGGAGCCTAAAGGCTAACATTCATTATTAGTTATGTTAGTATTATAGCATTTCCATAGTACTTACTCTTGATGGACCTGTTATGCTCCTCCTCCTCCTGCTGTTTCTGCAGGAGCTCTGTCTCCTCCTGCTGCTTGTGTTTCAGCATCTCCTGAAGAACCTGCAGCTCCTTCTGCTTCTGCAACCTCAACTCCTTCAGCTGCTCCAACACATTGTTCTCCAACTTCTCCTTCTCACACCGCAAACACTCCAATCGGGCCACAGCCCCACTAGTGACACAGAACCACACACACACACACACACACACACACACACAGACACACAGAGCGAGAGATAAACATGTATAAATGTATAAGAATTTGTGGATAAAATTACTATGAGATTATTTATAATCAAACGACTACACTACACAACCACATCTTCCTTTTATTTACATATTATACAGATATTTAGAGATATTTACATTTTATTTACCCGCGTGCGTCTCTCTTCTCCAAGGTAGCGGAGAGATATGAAAGGATAAAAGGGGAAAAGAATAAAATGCACGTCGGTTTTAAATTCGCAGGCTACCTGCGCTGAAGGCGTGGAAAACGAGCACGTGACGGAAAGGCTTCCGTACCCGATGGGTCCAAATCACATGCCCAGCAAAGTAGCCTTAAACCTGGACACACAATGGAGACCATTTGACCCTTTAAATAATACTACAAGCAGACACATACAGGTGCGCACATATACACAGATACACATTCTGTTTAAATTCTTCACATCTGCAGACTAGAGTAAGCTGAGGGTATAGTGTTAAACCAGGTACTACATAAACAGTATATAGTATATATACAGAGGATATAGTGTTAAACCAGGTACTACATACAGAGTATATAGTATACATACAGAGTATATAGTTTGACCAAAAGATCGTGCTGATCTTTGATCTCCTGGTTCTTCATCTCCAGCGCCACTTTCAGACTCATAATGTCCTCCTCTATGGGCTGGTATAACACACACACGAATCATCACTACAGCCAGTACAATGGAAAGGTGGGAATGTGTACTGAATGTGTACTGACGTTATAAGTGAAAGGTGGAGCTACTGGTGGATGTGTACTGACACTATAAGGGATCTCTACCTGCAGTGACAGTCTGAGCTTCTCAAGTTCTTCCTCCAGAGATTTCTTCTCCTGTTCACAGGCCATTTTCATATCTGCCAGAGCAAGTATCATTACTGCTGGATATAACACAGATTGTATATACTACATAATTACTACTGAATATATAAAATATAATATATATAGTACTATACATATATTAGTATCACTTTTATTGGAGCCTAAAGGCTAACATTCATTATTAGTTATGTTAGTATTATTGCATTTCCATAGTACTTACTCTTGATGGACCTGTTATGCTCCTCCTCCTCCTGCTGTTTCTGCAGGAGCTCTGTCTCCTCTTGCTGCTTGTGTTTCAGCATCTCCTGAAGAACCTGCAGCTCCTTCTGCTTCTGCAACCTCAACTCCTTCAGCTGCTCCAACAAACTGTTCTCCAACTCCTCCTTCTCACACCACAAACACTCCAATCGGGCCACAGGCCCCACTAGTGACACAGAACCACACACACACACACACACACACACACACACACACACACACACACACACACACACACACACACACACAAAGAGAGAGATAAAAATGTATAAATGTATAAGAATTTGTGGATAAAATTATTATGAGATTATTTATAATCAAACGACTACACTACACAACCACTTCTTCCTTTTATTTACATATTATACAGATATTTACAGATATTTACATTTTATTTACCCGCGTGCGTCTCTCTTCTCCAAGGTAGCGGAGAGATATGAAAGGATAAAAGGTGAAAAGAATAAAATGCACGTCGGTTTTAAATTCGCAGGCTACTTGCGCTGAAGGCGTGGAAAACGAGCACGTGACGGAAAGGCTTCCGTACCCGATGGGTCCAAATCACATGCCCAGCAAAGTAGCCTTAAACCTGGACACACAATGGAGACCATTTGACCCTTTAAAATCATACTACAACCAGACTTCCAGGCCCAAGAGGTCACACAGTCATGCCCAGCAAAGTAGCTCTGGGCCTGGGCACACTTCCCGCAGTTTGACCGTTTAAATAATACTACAACCAGACTTCCAGGCACAAGAGGTCACACAGTCACGCCCAGCAAGGTTACTTTAAACGTGGGCACACTTCAGACCGTTTCACTCTTTAAATCATTCAAAGCAGCACATTTCAAGGCCCAAGAGGTCACAGAATCATGCCCATCAAAGTAGCTCTGGGCCTGGGCACACTTCACGCAGTTTGACCCTTTAAATAATACTACAACCAGACGCATACAGGTGCGCACATATACACAGATACACATTCTGTTTAATTTCTTCACATCTGCAGACTAGAGTAAGCTGAGGGTATAGTGTTAAACCAGGTACTACATAAACAGTATATAGTATATATACAGAGGATATAATGTTAAACCAGGTACTACATACAGAGTATATAGTTTGACCAAAAGATCGTGCTGATCTTTGATCTCCTGGATCTTCATCTCCAGCGCCACTTTCAGACTCATAATGTCCTCCTCTATGGGCTGGTATAACACACACACGAATCATCACTACAGCCAGTACAATGGAAAGGTGGGAATGTGTACTGAATGTGTACTGACGTTATAAGTGAAAGGTGGAGGTACTGGTGGATGTGTACTGACACTATAAGGGATCTCTACCTGCAGTGACAGTCTGAGCTTCTCAAGTTCTTCCTCCAGAGATTTCTTCTCCTGTTCACAGGCCATTTTCATATCTGCCAGAGCAAGTATCATTACTGCTGGATATAACACAGATTGTATATACTAAATAATTACTACTGAATATATAAAATATAATATATATAGTACTATACATATATTAGTGTCACTTTTATTGGAGCCTAAAGGCTAACATTCATTATTAGTTATGTTAGTATTATTGCATTTCCATAGTACTTACTCTTGATGGACCTGTTATGCTCCTCCTCCTTCTGCTGTTTCTGCAGGAGCTCTGTCTCCTCCTGCTGCTTGTGTTTCAGCATCTCCTGAAGAACCTGCAGCTCCTTCTGCTTCTGCAACCTCAACTCCTTCAGCTGCTCCAACAAACTGTTCTCCAACTCCTCCTTCTCACACCGCAAACACTCCAATCGGGCCACAGGCCCCACTAGTGACACAGAACCACACACACACACACACACACACACACACACACACACACACACACAGAGAGAGATAAACATGTATAAATGTATAAGAATTTGAGGATAAAATTATTATGAGATTATTTATAATCAAACGACTACACTATACAACCACTTCTTCCTTTTAATTAGATATTATACAGATATGTACAGATATTTACATTTTATTTACCCGCGTGCGTCTCTCTTCTCCAAGGTAGCGGAGAGATATGAAAGGATAAAAGGGGAAAAGAATAAAATGCACGTCGGTTTTAAATTCGCAGGCTACCTGCGCTGAAGGCGTGGAAAACGAGCACGTGACGGAAAGGCTTCCGTACCCGATGGGTCCAAATCACATGCCCAGCAAAGTAGCCTTAAACCTGGACACACAATGGAGACCATTTGACCCTTTAAAATCATACTACAACCAGACTTCCAGGCCCAAGAGGTCACACAGTCATGCCCAGCAAAGTAGCTCTGGGCCTGGGCACACTTCACGCAGTTTGACCGTTTAAATAAAACTAGAAACAGACTTCCTGGCCCAAGAGGTCACAGTCATACCCAGCAAAGTACGTTTAAACCTGGAAACAAATCAGATCCTTTCTGTCATTCAAAGGAATGGGCCTGCAACTCACAACCACATCCCCAGTGAAGCGCACCGTCACCCAGCCACACTACGCCACCTTGCCCGTCCTGGAACAACCACACCTCCAGGGCACCACATGCCAATCTCTCATGCCCAGCAAACTGCAACCTCACGCAGCCAGGCCACACACTGTCTCCCCTTGTACCGTCCAGGGACGAACTCCTCCACAAACCTGGTGTTCATGCACACACACGCAATTACAACGAATTGGTGGAGAACTTTGAAACAAACGTGCTGACTTTGAATACTCACATCTAGGCTGGGCCAGGTCCAAACGGCCTGCAGCTCGGTGCCCATCACCTCCATGACTGTCCCTAACGAACGCCACCTGCCACGCTTTCGGCCCGTCCCTGGCGGCATTAAAAAATCGTAGCGTGATAACGATGGTTCCGATCCGCGTGCCGCTCGAAGGCGATTACAGGGGAGATGCAACCCTCTCCAAAGAGCCATGAACAGACTTCCTACTCCCAAGGAGACAAGAGATATTAAGCCGCAATGACGTCCGACGCGCGTCTTTTCTCCGCAGCTCACCACATTTAAAAAAATCGAAGCGTGAAAACCGTGGGTTCGATATAGTATACATACAGAGTATATAGTTTGACCAAAAGATCGTGCTGATCTTTGATCTCCTGGTTCTTCATCTCCAGCGCCACTTTCAGACTCAATGTCCTCCTCTATGGGCTGGTATAACACACACACGAATCATCACTACAGCGAGTACAATGGAAAGGTGGGAATGTGTACTGAATGTGTACTGACGTTATAAGTGAAAGGTGGAGCTACTGGTGGATGTGTACTGACACTATAAGGGATCTCTACCTGCAGTGACAGTCTCAGCTTCTCAAGTTCTTCCTCCAGAGATTTCTTCTCCTGTTCACAGGCCATTTTCATATCTGCCAGAGCAAGTATCATTACTGCTGGATATAACACAGATTGTATATACTACATAATTACTACTGAATATATAAAATATAATATATATAGTACTATACATATATTAGTATCACTTTTATTGGAGCCTAAAGGCTAACATTCATTATTAGTTATGTTAGTATTATTGCATTTCCATAGTACTTACCCTTGAGGGACCTGTTATGCTCCTCCTCCTCCTGCTGTTTGCAGGAGCTCTGTCTCCTCCTGCTGCTTGTGTTTCAGCATCTCCTGAAGAACCTGCAGCTCCTTCTGCTTCTGCAACCTCAACTCCTTCAGCTGCTCCAACAAACTGTTCTCCAACTCCTCCTTCTCACAACGCAAACACTCCAATCGGGCCACAGGCCCCAATAGTGACACAGAACCACACACACACACACACAGACACACACACACACACACACACACAAAGAGAGAGATAAACATGTATAAATGTATAAGAATTTGTGGATAAAATTATTATGAGATTATTTATAATGAAACGACTACACTACACAACCACTTCTTCCTTTTATTTGCATATTATAGAGATATTTACAGATATTTACATTTTATTTACCCGCGTGCGTCTCTCTTCTCCAAGGTAGCGGAGAGATATGAAAGGATAAAAGGGGAAAACAATAAAATGCACGTCGGTTTTAAATTCGCAGGCTACCTGCGCTGAAGGCGTGGAAAACGAGCACGTGACGGAAAAGCTTCCGTACCCGATGGGTCCAAATCACATGCCCAGCAAAGTAGCCTTAAACCTGGACACACAATGGAGACCATTTGACCCTTTAAAATCATACTACAACCAGACTTCCAGGCACAAGAGGTCACACAGTCATGCCCAGCAAGGATGCTTTAAACGTGGGCACACTTCAGACCGTTTCACTCTTTAAATCATTCAAAGCACCACATTTCAAGACCCAAGAGGTCACAGAACCATGCCCATCAAAGTAGCTCTGCGCCTGGGCACACTTCACGCAGTTTGACCCTCTAAATAATACTACAACCAGACACATACAGGTGCGCACATATACACAGATACACATTCTGTTTAATTTCTTCACATCTGCAGACTAGAGTAAGCTGAGGGTATAGTGTTAAACCAGGTACTACATAAACAGTATATAGTATATATACAGAGGATATAATGTTAAACCAGGTACTACATACAGAGTATATAGTTTGACCAAAAGATCGTGCTGATCTTTGATCTCCTGGTTCTTCATCTCCAGCGCCACTTTCAGACTCATAATGTCCTCCTCTATGGGCTGGTATAACACACACACGAATCATCACTACAGCCAGTACAATGGAAAGGTGGGAATGTGTACTGAATGTGTACTGACGTTATAAGTGAAAGGTGGAGCTACTGGTGGATGTGTACTGACACTATAAGGGATCTCTACCTGCAGTGACAGTCTGAGCTTCTCAAGTTCTTCCTCCCGAGATTTCTTCTCCTGTTCACAGGCCATTTTCATATCTGCCAGAGCATGTATCATTACTGCTGGATATAACACAGATTGTATATACTACATAATTACTACTGAATATATAAAATATAATATATATAGTACTATACATATATTAGTATCACTTTTATTGGAGCCTAAAGGCTAACATTCATTATTAGTTATGTTAGTATTATTGCATTTCCATAGTACTTACTCTTGATGGACCTGTTATGCTCCTCCTCCTCCTGCTGTTTCTGCAGGAGCTCTGTCTCCTCCTGCTGCTTGTGTTTCAGCATCTCCTGAAGAACCTGCAGCTCCTTCTGCTTCTGCAACCTCAACTCCTTCAGCTGCTCCAACAAACTGTTCTCCAACTCCTCATTCCTCATTCTCACACCGCAAACACTCCAATCGGGCCACAGGCCCCACTAGTGACACAGAACCACACACACACACACACACACACACACACACACACACACACACACAAAGAGAGAGATAAACATGTATAAATGTATAAGAATTTGTGGATAAAATTATTATGATATTATTTATAATCAAACGACTACACTACACAACCACATCTTCCTTTTATTTACATATTATACAGATATTTAGAGATATTTACATTTTATTTACCCGCGTGCGTCTCTCTTCTCCAAGGTAGCGGAGAGATATGAAAGGATAAAAGGGGAAAAGAATAAAATGCACGTCGGTTTTAAATTCGCAGGCTACCTGCGCTGAAGGCGTGGAAAACGAGCACGTGACGGAAAGGCTTCCGTACCCGATGGGTCCAAATCACATGCCCAGCAAAGTAGCCTTAAACCTGGACACACAATGGAGACCATTTGACCCTTTAAATAATACTACAACCAGACACATACAGGTGCGCACATATACACAGATACACATTCTGTTTAAATTTCTTCACATCTGCAGACTAGAGTAAGCTGAGGGTATAGTGTTAAACCAGGAACTACATAAACAGTATATAGTATATATACAGAGGATATAGTGTTAAACCAGGTACTACATACAGAGTATATAGTATACATACAGAGTATATAGTTTGACCAAAAGATCGTGCTGATCTTTGATCTCCTGGTTCTTCATCTCCAGCGCCACTTTCAGACTCATAATGTCCTCCTCTATGGGCTGGTATAAAACACACACGAATCATCACTACAGCCAGTACAATGGAAAGGTGGGAATGTGTACTGAATGTGTACTGACGTTATAAGTGAAAGGTGGAGGTACTGGTGGATGTGTACTGACACTATAAGGGATCTCTACCTGCAGTGACAGTCTGAGCTTCTCAAGTTCTTCCTCCAGAGATTTCTTCTCCTGTTCACAGGCCATTTTCATATCTGCCAGAGCAAGTATCATTACTGCTGGATATAACATAGATTGTATATACTACATAATTACTACTGAATATATAAAATATAATATATATAGTACTATACATATATTAGTATCACTTTTATTGGAGCCTAATGGCTAGCATTCATTATTATGTTAGTATTATTGCATTTCCATAGTACTTACTCTTGATGGACCTGTTATGCTCCTCCTCCTCCTGCTGTTTCTGCAGGAGCTCTGTCTCCTCCTGCTGCTTGTGTTTCAGCATCTCCTGAAGAACCTGCAGCTCCTTCTGCTTCTGCAACCTCAACTCCTTCAGCTGCTCCAACAAATTGTTCTCCAACTCCTCCTTCTCACACCGCAAACAATCCAATCGGGCCACAGGCCCCACTAGTGACACAGAACCACACACACACACACACACACACACACACACACACACAGAGAGATAAACATGTATAAATGTATAAGTATTTGTGGATAAAATTATTATGAGATTATTTATAATCAAACGACTACACTACACAACCACTTCTTCCTTTTATTTACATATTATACAGATATTTACATTTTATTTACCCGCGTGCGTCTCTCTTCTCCAAGGTAGCGGAGAGATATGAAGGGATAAAAGGGGAAAAGAATAAAATGCACGTCGGTTTTAAATTCGCAGGCTACCTGCGCTGAAGGCGTGGAAAACGAGCACATGACGGAAAGGCTTCCGTACCCGATGGGTCCAAATCACATGCCCAGCAAAGTAGCCTTAAACCTGGACACACAATGGAGACCATTTGACCCTTTAAAATCATTCTACAACCAGACTTCCAGGCCCAAGAGGTCACACAGTCATGCCCAGCAAAGTAGCTCTGGGCCTGGGCACACTTCACGCAGTTTGACCGTTTAAATAATACTACAACCAGACTTCCAGGCACAAGAGGTCACACAGTCATGCCCATCAAGGTTACTTTAAACGTGGGCACACTTCAGACCGTTTCACTCTTTAAATCATTCAAAGCACCACATTTCAAGGCCCAAGAGGTCACAGAATCATGCCCATCAAAGTAGCTCTGGGCCTGGGCACACTTCACGCAGTTTGACCCTTTAAATAATACTACAACCAGACGCATACAGGTGCGCACATATACACAGATACACATTCTGTTTAATTTCTTCACATCTGCAGACTAGAGTAAGCTGAGGGTATAGTGTTAAACCAGGTACTACATAAACAGTATATAGTATATATACAGAGGATATAGTGTTAAACCAGGTACTACATACAGAGTATATAGTATACATACAGAGTATATAGTTTGACCAAAAGATCGTGCTGATCTTTGATCTCCTGGTTCTTCATCTCCAGCGCCACTTTCAGACTCATAATGTCCTCCTCTATGGGCTGGTATAACACACACACGAATCATCACTACAGCCAGTACAATGGAAAGGTGGGAATGTGTACTGCATGTGTACTGACGTTATAAGTGAAAGGTGGAGGTACTGGTGGATGTGTACTGACACTATAAGGGATCTCTACCTGCAGTGACAGTCTGAGCTTCTCAAGTTCTTCCTCCAGAGATTTCTTCTCCTGTTCACAGGCCATTTTCATATCTGCCAGAGCAAGTATCATTACTGCTGGATATAACACAGATTGTATATACTACATAATTACTACTGAATATATAAAATATAATATTTATAGTACTATACATATATTAGTATCACTTTTATTGGAGCCTAAAGGCTAACATTCATTATTAGTTATGTTAGTATTATTGCATTTCCATAGTACTTACTCTTGATGGACCTGTTATGCTCCTCCTCCTCCTGCTGTTTCTGCAGGAGCTCTGTCTCCTCCTGCTGCTTGTGTTTCAGCATCTCCTGAAGAACCTGCAGCTCCTTCTGCTTCTGCAACCTCAACTCCTTCAGCTGCTCCAACAAACTGTTCTCCAACTCCTCCTTCTCACACCGCAAACACTCCAATCGGACCACAGGCCCCACTAGTGACACAGAACCACACACACACACACACACACACACACACACACACACACACAGAGAAAGATAAACATGTATAAATGTATAAGAATTTGTGGATAAAATTATTATGAGACTATTTATAATCAAACGACTACACTACACAACCACTTCTTCCTTTTATATACATATTATACAGATATTTACATTTTATTTACCCGCGTGCGTCTCTCTTCTCCAAGGTAGCGGAGAGATATGAAGGGATAAAAGGGGAAAAGAATAAAATGCACGTCGGTTTTAAATTCGCAGGCTACCTGCGCTGAAGGCGTGGAAAACGAGCACGTGACGGAAAGGCTTCCGTACCCGATGGGTCCAAATCACATGCCCAGCAAAGTAGCCTTAAACCTGGACACACAATGGAGACCATTTGACCCTTTAAAATCATACTACAACCAGACTTCCAGGCCCAAGAGGTCACACAGTCATGCCCAGCAAAGTAGCTCTGGGCCTGGGCACACTTCCCGCAGTTTGACCGTTTAAATAATACTACAACCAGACTTCCAGGCACAAGAGGTCACACAGTCATGCCCCGCAAGGTTACTTTAAACGTGGGCACACTTCAGACCGTTTCACTCTTTAAATCATTCAAAGCAGCACATTTCAAGGCCCAAGAGGTCACAGAATCATGCCCATCAAAGTAGCTCTGGGCCTGGGCACACTTCACGCAGTTTGACCCTTTAAATAATACTACAACCAGACGCATACAGGTGCGCACATATACACAGATACACATTCTGTTTAATTTCTTCACATCTGCAGACTAGAGTAAGCTGAGGGTATAGTGTTAAACCAGGTACTACATAAACAGTATATAGTATATATACAGAGGATATAATGTTAAACCAGGTACTACATACAGAGTATATAGTTTGACCAAAAGATCGTGCTGATCTTTGATCTCCTGGATCTTCATCTCCAGCGCCACTTTCAGACTCATAATGTCCTCCTCTATGGGCTGGTATAACACACACACGAATCATCACTACAGCCAGTACAATGGAAAGGTGGGAATGTGTACTGAATGTGTACTGACGTTATAAGTGAAAGGTGGAGATACTGGTGGATGTGTACTGACACTATAAGGGATCTCTACCTGCAGTGACAGTCTGAGCTTCTCAAGTTCTTCCTCCAGAGATTTCTTCTCCTGTTCACAGGCCATTTTCATATCTGCCAGAGCAAGTATCATTACTGCTGGATATAACATAGATTGTATATACTACATAATTACTACTGAATATATAAAATATAATATATATAGTACTATACATATATTAGTATCACTTTTATTGGAGCCTAATGGCTAGCATTCATTATTATGTTAGTATTATTGCATTTCCATAGTACTTACTCTTGATGGACCTGTTATGCTCCTCCTCCTCCTGCTGTTTCTGCAGGAGCTCTGTCTCCTCCTGCTGCTTGTGTTTCAGCATCTCCTGAAGAACCTGCAGCTCCTTCTGCTTCTGCAACCTCAACTCCTTCAGCTGCTCCAACAAACTGTTCTCCAACTCCTCCTTCTCACACCGCAAACACTCCAATCGGGCCACAGGCCCCACTAGTGACACAGAACCACACACACACACACACACACAAAGAGAGAGATAAACATGTATAAATGTATAAGAATTTGTGGATAAAATTATTATGAGATTATTTATAATCAAACGACTACACTATACAACCACTTCTTCCTTTTATTTAGATATTATACAGATATGTACAGATATTTACATTTTATTTACCCGCGTGCGTCTCTCTTCTCCAAGGTAGCGGAGAGATATGAAAGGATAAAAGGGGAAAAGAATAAAATGCACGTCCGTTTTAAATTCGCAGGCTACCTGCGCTGAAGGCGTGGAAAACGAGCACGTGACGGAAAGGCTTCCGTACCCGATGGGTCCAAATCACATGCCCAGCAAAGTAGCCTTAAACCTGGACACACAATGGAGACCATTTGACCCTTTAAAATCATACTACAACCAGACTTCCAGGCCCAAGAGGTCACACAGTCATGCCCAGCAAAGTAGCTCTGGGCCTGGGCACACTTCACGCAGTTTGACCGTTTAAATAAAACTAGAAACAGACTTCCTGGCCCAAGAGGTCACAGTCATACCCAGCAAAGTACGTTTAAACCTGGAAACAAATCAGATCCTTTCTGTCATTCAAAGGAATGGGCCTGCAACTCACAACCACATCCCCAGTGAAGCGCACCGTCACCCAGCCACACTACGCCACCTTGCCCGTCCTGGAACAACCACACCTCCAGGGCACCACATGCCAATCTCTCATGCCCAGCAAACTGCAACCTCACGCAGCCAGGCCACACACTGTCTCCCCTTGTACCGTCCAGGGACGAACTCCTCCACAAACCTGGTGTTCACGCACACACACGCAATTACAACGAATTGGTGGAGAACTTTGAAACAAACGCGCTGACTTTGAATACTCACATCTAGGCTGGGCCAGGTCCAAACGGCCTGCAGCTCGGTGCCCATCACCTCCATGACTGTCCCTAACGAACGCCACCTGCCACGCTTTCGGCCCGTCCCTGGCGGCATTAAAAAATCGTAGCGTGATAACGATGGTTCCGATCCGCGTGCCGCTCGAAGGCGATTACAGGGGAGATGCAACCCTCTCCAAAGAGACATGAACATACTTTCTACTCCCAAGGACACAAGAGATATTAAGCCGCAATGACGTCCGACGCGCGCATTTTCTCCGCCGCGCACCACATATAAAAAATCGTAGCGTGAAAACAGTGGGTTCGATCCGCGTGCCGCTCGAAGGCGATTACAGGGGAGATGCATCCCTTTCCAAAGAGCCATGAACAGACTTCCTACTCCCAAGGAGACAAGAGATATTAAGCCGCAATGACGTCCGACGCGCGTCTTTTCTCCGCAGCTCACCACATTTAAAAAAATCGAAGCGTGAAAACCGTGGGTTCGATATAGTATACATACAGAGTATATAGTTTGACCAAAAGACCGTGCTGATCTTTGATCTCCTGGTTCTTCATCTCCAGCGCCACTTTCAGACTCAATGTCCTCCTCTATGGGCTGGTATAACACAGACACGAATCATCACTACAGCCAGTACAATGGAAAGGTGGGAATGTGTACTGAATGTGTACTGACGTTATAAGTGAGAGGTGGTGGTACTGGTGGATGTGTACTGACACTATAAGGGATCTCTACCTGCAGTGACAATTTGAGCTTCTCAAGTTCTTCCTCCAGAGATTTCTTCTCCTGTTCACAGGCCATTTTCATATCTGCCAGAGCAAGTATCATTACTGCTGGATATAACACAGATTGTATATACTACATAATTACTACTGAATATATAAAATATAATATATATAGTACTATACATATATTAGTGTCACTTTTATTGGAGCCTAAAGGCTAACATTCATTATTAGTTATGTTAGTATTATTGCATTTCCATAGTACTTACTCTTGATGGACCTGTTATGCTCCTCCTCCTCCTGCTGTTTCTGCAGGAGCTCTGTCTCCTCCTGCTGCTTGTGTTTCAGCATCTCCTGAAGAACCTGCAGCTCCTTCTGCTTCTGCAACCTCAACTCCTTCAGCTGCTCCAACAAACTGTTCTCCAACTCCTCCTTCTCACAACGCAAACACTCCAATCGGGCCACAGGCCCCACTAGTGACACAGAACCACACACACACACACACACACACACACACACACACACACACACACAGAGAGAGAGAGATAAACATGTATAAATGTATAAGAATATGAGGATAAAATTATTATGAGATTATTTATAATCAAACGACTACACTATACAACCACTTCTTCCTTTTATTTAGATATTATACAGATATGTACAGATATTTACATTTTATTTACCCGCGTGCGTCTCTCTTCTCCAAGGTAGCGGAGAGATATGAAAGGATAAAAGGGGAAAAGAATAAAATGCACGTCGGTTTTAAATTCGCAGGCTACCTGCGCTGAAGGCGTGGAAAACGAGCACGTGACGGAAAGGCTTCCGTACCCGATGGGTCCAAATCACATGCCCAGCAAAGTAGCCTTAAACCTGGACACACAATGGAGACCATTTGACCCTTTAAAATCATACTACAACCAGACTTCCAGGCCCAAGAGGTCACACAGTCATGCCCAGCAAAGTAGCTCTGGGCCTGGGCACACTTCACGCAGTTTGACCGTTTAAATAAAACTAGAAACAGACTTCCTGGCCCAAGAGGTCACACAGTCATGCCCAGCAAGGTTGCTTTAAACGTGGGCACACTTCAGACCGTTTCACTCTTTAAATCATTCAATGCACCACATTTCAAGGCCCAAGAGGTCACAGAATCATGCCCATCAAAGTAGCTCTGGGCCTGGGCATACTTTACGGAGTTTGACCCTTTAAATAATACTACAACCAGACACATACAGGTGCGCACATATACACAGATACACATTCTGTTTAATTTCTTCACATCTGCAGACTAGAGTAAGCTGAGGGTATAGTGTTAAACCAGGTGCTACATAAACAGTATATAGTATATATACAGAGGATATAGTGTTAAACCAGGTACTACATACAGAGTATATAGTATACATACAGAGTATATAGTTTGACCAAAAGATCGTGCTGATCTTTGATCTCCTGGTTCTTCATCTCCAGCGCCACTTTCAGACTCATAATGTCCTCCTCTATGGGCTGGTATAACACACACACGAATCATCACTACAGCGAGTACAATGGAAAGGTGGGAATGTGTACTGAATGTGTACTGACGTTATAAGTGAAAGGTGGAGCTACTGGTGGATGTGTACTGACACTATAAGGGATCTCTACCTGCAGTGACAGTCTCAGCTTCTCAAGTTCTTCCTCCAGAGATTTCTTCTCCTGTTCACAGGCCATTTTCATATCTGCCAGAGCAAGTATCATTACTGCTGGATATAACACAGATTGTATATACTACATAATTACTACTGAATATATAAAATATAATATATATAGTACTATACATATATTAGTATCACTTTTATTGGAGCCTAAAGGCTAACATTCATTATTAGTTATGTTAGTATTATTGCATTTCCATAGTACTTACCCTTGAGGGACCTGTTATGCTCCTCCTCCTCCTTCTGTTTCTGCAGGAGCTCTGTCTCCTCCTGCTGCTTGTGTTTCAGCATCTCCTGAAGAACCTGCAGCTCCTTCTGCTTCTGCAACCTCAACTCCTTCAGCTGCTCCAACAAACTGTTCTCCAACTCCTCCTTCTCACACCGCAAACACTCCAATCGGGCCACAGGCCCCAATAGTGACACAGAACCACACACACACACACACAGACACACACACACACACACACACACAAAGAGAGAGATAAACATGTATAAATGTATAAGAATTTGTGGATAAAATTATTATGAGATTATTTATAATGAAACGACTACACTACACAACCACTTCTTCCTTTTATTTACATATTATACAGATATTTACAGATATTTACATTTTATTTACCCGCGTGCGTCTCTCTTCTCCAAGGTAGCGGAGAGATATGAAAGGATAAAAGGGGAAAACAATAAAATGCACGTCGGTTTTAAATTCGCAGGCTACCTGCGCTGAAGGCGTGGAAAACGAGCACGTGACGGAAAGGCTTCCGTACCCGATGGGTCCAAATCACATGCCCAGCAAAGTAGCCTTAAACCTGGACACACAATGGAGACCATTTGACCCTTTAAATAATACTACAAGCAGACACATACAGGTGCGCACATATACACAGATACACATTCTGTTTAATTTCTTCACATCTGCAGACTAGAGTAAGCTGAGGGTATAGTGTTAAACCAGGTACTACATAAACAGTATATAGTATATATACAGAGGATATAGTGTTAAACCAGGTACTACATACAGAGTATATAGTATACATACAGAGTATATAGTTTGACCAAAAGATCGTGCTGATCTTTGATCTCCTGGTTCTTCATCTCCAGCGCTACTTTCAGACTCATAATGTCCTCCTCTATGGGCTGGTATAACACACACACGAATCATCACTACAGCCAGTACAATGGAAAGGTGGGAATGTGTACTGAATGTGTACTGACGTTATAAGTGAAAGGTGGAGCTACTGGTGGATGTGTACTGACACTATAAGGGATCTCTACCTGCAGTGACAGTCTGAGCTTCTCAAGTTCTTCCTCCAGAGATTTCTTCTCCTGTTCACAGGCCATTTTCATATCTGCCAGAGCAAGTATCATTACTGCTGGATATAACACAGATTGTATATACTACATAATTACTACTGAATATATAAAATATAATATATATAGTACTATACATATATTAGTATCACTTTTATTGGAGCCTAAAGGCTAACATTCATTATTAGTTATGTTAGTATTATTGCATTTCCATAGTACTTACTCTTGATGGACCTGTTATGCTCCTCCTCCTCCTGCTGTTTCTGCAGGAGCTCTGTCTCCTCTTGCTGCTTGTGTTTCAGCATCTCCTGAAGAACCTGCAGCTCTTTCTGCTTCTGCAACCTCAACTCCTTCAGCTGCTCCAACAAATTGTTCTCCAACTCCTCCTTCTCACACCGCAAACACTCCAATCGGGCCACAGGCCCCACGAGTGACACAGAACCACACACACACACACAAAGAGAGAGATAAACATGTATAAATGTATAAGAATTTGTGGATAAAATTATTATGAGATTATTTATAATCAAACGACTACACTACACAACCACACCTTCCTTTTATTTACATATTATACAGATATTTAGAGATATTTACATTTTATTTACCCGCGTGCGTCTCTCTTCTCCAAGGTAGCGGAGAGATATGAAAGGATAAAAAGGGAAAAGAATAAAATGCGCGTCGGTTTTAAATTCGCAGGCTACCTGCGCTGAAGGCGTGGAAAACGAGCACATGACGGAAAGGCTTCCGTACCCGATGGGTCCAAATCACATGCCCAGCAAAGTAGCCTTAAACCTGGACACACAATGGAGACCATTTGACCCTTTAAAATCATTCTACAACCAGACTTCCAGGCCCAAGAGGTCACACAGTCATGCCCAGCAAGGTTACTTTAAACGTGGGCACACTTCAGACCGTTTCACTCTTTAAATCATTCAAAGCACCACATTTCGAGGCCCAAGAGGTCACACAGTCATGCCCAGCAAAGTAGCTCTGGGCCTGGGCACACTTCACGCAGTTTGACCCTTTAACCAAAACTAGAAACAGACCTGCAAGCCCAGGAGCTCACAGAATCATACCCAGTAAAGTAGCTAGCTAGCTTTCAGCTCAGTAACCGTAGCTAGCTAGCTAGCTATCAGCTCAGTAAACCATACAATCAAATGTCCACCAAGCATTTAAACCGCAAGCATTTAAACCACTAGATACCGCTAGTTACCGGCTGCACGGTTAACAGTGCAAAGCCATTACCAAGCTACCTAGCTAGCTAGCTAGCTACCGGAAGCACTTTTAACAGTGCAAAGTCAGTAGCTAGCTAGTAGTAGCTACTGTAGCTAGCTAGCTACCGGAAGCACTTTTAACAGTGCAAAGTCAGTAGCTAGCTACTAGTAGCTACTGTAGCTAGCTAGCTAGCTACTGACTTTGCACTGTTAACCTTGCAGCCGGTAGCTCGCTAGCTAGCTAGCAGCTCAGTAACCGTACAAATTCGCCTGCTGCTGAAAACTGTCAAGTTGTATTTATAGCTTTCGTTTTAGTTCTCTCAGCTTACTTATTTGGTTTTTTTGTGTGTGTGTTTTTTTCAGGGAAGTTTAATAATTTCTTAGAAATCTTGGAACATTTTGCCAGTTGGCATCTAGGAAAGCCTTTCTGCCCACAGACAATAAACACAAGCCAGAATTCCTCAAACAGGAATGAATCTACTAATTTAGTAACATTTCAGGCACATGAGTGGAGGAACTAGCAAATTCTAAATGATGAAATCGAAGCTGATAAAAATCCATGAAAATATAAACTGGTCATGAAAAAATGCTTGTGAATTGAAAATGTAAGTGATAGGATTAAAACAGTCTTGATTTGATATATTTTTAAAAATCAAATATCAAGTTTGATCATTCATGACCAAGGGAGTTTCTATGAGGGTGTAAACAACAAATGCATGTGAACTAAATACTACAGTGGTATATAATTAAATAATTGGAATAACTTTGTGTCACGTCATTTAACGTTTAACTCAAGCCGTTTGTGTTACCGGACTCTTTTATCACTTAACATTAGTAACTGTTTTAGTTGCCTTGTTTATCCAATAACATTCATTAATTAATCAATCCATGGTTTAACCCAAGCAATTTTCGTTACTTCCGCCTCTCGACGCAAAAATGTCAATCAGAACGTTGCGCCCGCAAACTTCAAATAAACGATAAATAAGGCAAGTAATAAAAATGGATAAAGTTGAAAGATAAGTTGATTAAACTTGAGTCAAATAAAACTACTTATCAGTCAAAACGTCAATTCATATGCATTTTATTGACTCAAAATTTAATTTACGTGCATTTTAATCAGCCATATTTTTGGTGTATAGACCTGAGTTTTGTCGTTGAAGAGAATAAAAGAATCCGTCGTGTAAACTTACGCCATCTGCAGGCTGAGATGGTGTAGGGTTGACCCGGATGTGACGTTTGCCAAGCTGATGACATATCACGATATTAATTGTGAGATTTCCTTACCATCTTTGCTCTTAGCAGAAGGGCACAGTGCGGTTTACAGGGCACAGTTTGACCCTTTAAATAATACTACAACCAGACTTCCAGGCACAAGAGGTCACACAGTCATGCCCAGCAAGGTTGCTTTAAACGTGGGCACACTTCAGACCGTTTCACTCTTTAAATCGTTCAAAGCACCAGATTTCAAGGCCCAAGAGGTCACAGAATCATGCCCAGCAAAGTAGCTCTGGGCCTGGGCACACTTCATGCAGTTTGACCCTTTAAATAATACTACAACCAGACTTCCAGGCACAAGAGGTCACACAGTCATGCCCAGCAAAGTAGCTCTGGGCCTGGGCACACTTCATGCAGTTTGACCCTTTAAATAATACTACAACCAGACTTCCAGGCACAAGAGGTCACACAGTCATGCACAGCAAAGTAGTGCTGGGCCAGGGCACACTTCATGTACTTTGTGCCTTTAAATAATACTACAACCAGACTTCCAAGCCGAAGAGGTCACAGAGTCATGCCCAGCAAAGTCGCTATGGGCCTGGGCAGACCATGCAATTTGACCCTTTAACCAAAACTAGAAACAGAACTCAAAGCCCAGGAGGTCACAGAATCATGCCCATCAAAGTAGCTCTGGGCCTGTGTACACTTCAGGCCATTTCACCTTTTATATAATGGAAACACCAGACCTCCAGGCCCAAGAGGTCACACAGTCATGCCCAGAAAAGTAACTCTGGGCCTATACACACTTCACGCAGTTTGACCGTTTAAATAAAACTAGAAACAGACTTCCTGGCCCAAGAGGTCACACAGTCATGCCCAGCAAAGTAGCCTTAAACCTGGACACACAATGGAGACCATTTGACCCTTTAAAATCATACTACAACCAGACTTCCAGGCCCAAGAGGTCACACAGTCATGCCCAGCAAAGTAGCTCTGGGCCTGGGCACACTTCACGCAGTTTGACCGTTTAAATAAAACTAGAAACAGACTTCCTGGCCCAAGAGGTCACACAGTCATGCCCAGCAAAGTAGCCTTAAACCTGGACACACAATGGAGACCATTTGACCCTTTAAAATCATACTACAACCAGACTTCCAGGCCCAAGAGGTCACACAGTCATGCCCAGCAAAGTAGCTCTGGGCCTGGGCACACTTCACGCAGTTTGACCGTTTAAATAAAACTAGAAACAGACTTCCTGGCCCAAGAGGTCACACAGTCATGCCCATCAAAGTAGCTCTGGGCCTGGGCACACTTCACGCAGTTTGACCCTTTAAATAATACTACAACCAGACACATACAGGTGCGCACATATACACAGATACACATTCTGTTTAATTTCTTCACATCTGCAGACTAGAGTAAGCTGAGGGTATAATGTTAAACCAGGTACTATGTAAACAGTATATAGTTTTACCAAAAGATCGTGCTGATCTTTGATCTCCTGGTTCTTTATCTCCAGCCACTTTCAGACTCATGTCCTCCTCTATGGGCTGGTATAACACACACACACACACACACACACACACACACACACACACACACACACACACACACACACACACACACACAGAGACAAACAGAAAGACACACAGACATATGAAATTAGCAAGCCATATAGTGTAGAAATAGATTGATGTTATTCAGGGACCTCATTTATAAAACTTTGTGGATTCCAAAGTGAAAGTGTGTGTATTCTGCACAAATAACAGGAAATGGCATATACCCCCCAAAAACTTAGATTTCTAAAGCCTCGAGTATGAATTGTTGGGAGATAGAGGCGACAATGCAGCGCTAAAGACAAAAAAGGAATTTTAACCACAGGTATGAGTGGCAGCACCAGCAACCGCAGGTGTGAGTGGCATTATATTTACATTTACCCTCCACATCCTTTGTGTCTGTGTATTCGTCCTCGATGCGTCCAGCACACCATCTCCAGAAACGCCTCATTTTTCCTCTGTCTTCTTCAGTGTCTTTCCACAGACTGATCTGTAAAGGTGTTCATGGGATTCCCCTCACGTGTGACATCGGGCCACAGGACATATGGGGTTCTAAAGTTCCAAGAGCGTAGATGAGTTGTTTTTCTTTGAATTTCCTAATTTCATTGCTGCCATAGCAACAACTGGCAATGCAAACAGACGTGTCATTAATGCAGTGACTCTACCTCAACCTGGATTGATCAACCATGTACGGCTCACCGGAGACTGTGATACGTATAACATCCCAAAGTGTACTTAATTCTGAGCAAAATCTAACTAGCCTCATTACTGCTGAACTATGAGGGGCCATTTAGGGAGAAATCAGGGAAACACTACTTGTACATACATATGAAACATTTTCACATAAATAGCCTACTACTTACATTTGTGTATAATAATTTAAACTCGCATATACACGCACTTGCCCACTCAGTCTCTGGTGCGTAAACAAAGAGTTGCACTATGCTTATGTTGGTATGGGGGTGTCTGTGTGTATTGTTTGGAGGAACTTTTTCTTCTCATTTAGAAATATGTGGACTAAGTGCTCAGATTGTCTTATTACGTATTATGCTCAGTCTCACCATTTTTGGCAGATTTCACCACGTTATTACGAACGTGGATACGTTATCTTATAATTATAAGCAGTGTGAGATGTGAAGCTAAGCGAAGCACATGTGCAGAATTTCTAACAATAGCCTGTTTTGTATAGCCTGGCTAACTGACCAATCAGTGAAATTAAATGTGGTTGCTGAGCCTGTTGCAGCTGGGTCAGTTTAATTTGATTTAATTGTGTTTAATTTTAAACTCAGCTGCGTGCCATGAGACACAAGTTAATCTGAGCATTTTTTGTTCTAACGCCGACTTAACCTAGCCATGTTTTACAGTTATCTTGAAATAATTGAGGTTCATCGCTAGAGGGTGCTGTTCATCTTTTTTTTTCTTTTTTTCTATTATTGATCAGGAAAAAACGATAAAACAGAGAATTTGTGGATAAAATTATTATGAGATTATTTATAATCAAATGACTACACTACACAACCACTTCTTCCTTTTATTTACATATTATACAGATATTTACATTTTATTTACTCGTGTGCGTCTCTCTTCTCCAATGTAGCGGAGAGATATGAAAGGATAAAAGGGGAAAAGAATAAAATGCACGTCGGTTTTAAATTCGCAGGCTACCTGCACTGAAGGCGTGGAAAACGAGCACGTGACGGAAAGGCTTCCGTACCCGATGGGTCCAAATCACATGCCCAGCAAAGTAGCCTTAAACCTGGACACACAATGGAGACCATTTGACCCTTTAAAATCATACTACAACCAGACTTCCAGGCCCAAGAGGTCACACAGTCATGCCCAGCAAAGTAGGTCTGGGCCTGGGCACACTTCACGCAGTTTGACCGTTTAAATAAAACTAGAAACAGACTTCCTGGCCCAAGAGGTCACACAGTCATGCCCAGCAAAGTAGCTCTGGGCCTGGGCACACTTCAATCACTTTGTGCTTTTAAATCATACTACTACTACCACCAGACTTCCAGGGCCTAGAGGTCACACAGTCATGCACAGCAAAGTAGCTCTGGGCCTGGGCACACTTCATGCAGTTTGACCCTTTAAATAATACTACAACCAGACACATACAGGTGCGCACATATACACAGATACACATTCTGTTTAATTTCTTCACATCTGCAGACTAGAGTAAGCTGAGGGTATAGTGTTAAACCAGGTACTACATAAACAGTATATAGTATATATACAGAGGATATAGTGTTAAACCAGGTACTACATACAGAGTATATAGTATACATACAGAGTATATAGTTTGACCAAAAGATCGTGCTGATCTTTGATCTCCTGGTTCTTTATCTCCAGCGCCACTTTCAGACTCATAATGTCCTCCTCTATGGGCTGGTATAACACACACACACGAATCATCACTACAGCCAGTACAATGGAAAGGTGGGAATGTGTACTGAATGTGTACTGACGTTATAAGTGAAAGGTGGAGGTACTGGTGGATGTGTACTGACACTATAAGGGATCTCTACCTGCAGTGACAGTCTGTGCTTCTCAAGTTCTTCCTCCAGAGATTTCTTCTCCTGTTCACAGGCCATTTTCATATCTGCCAGAGCAAGTATCATTACTGCTGGATATAACACAGATAGTATATACTACATAATTCACTTCTTCCTTTTATTTACATATTATACAGATATTTACAGATATTTACATTTTATTTACCCGCGTGCGTCTCTCTTCTCCAAGGTAGCGGAGAGATATGAAAGGATAAAAGGGGAAAAGAATAAAATGCACGTCGGTTTAAAATTCGCAGGCTACCTGCGCTGAAGGCGTGGAAAATGAGCACGTGACGGAAAGGCTTCCGTACCCGATGGGTCCAAATCACATGCCAAGCAAAGTAGCCTTAAACCTGGACACACAATGGAGACCATTTGACCCTTTAAAATCATACTACAACCAGACTTCCAGGCCCAAGAGGTCACACAGTCATGCCCAGCAAGGATGCTTTAAACGTGGGCACACTTCAGACCGTTTCACTCTTTAAATCATTCAAAGCACCACATTTCAAGGCCCAAGAGGTCACAGAATCATGCCCATCAAAGTAGCTCTGGGCCTGGGCACACTTCATGCAGTTTGACCCTTTAAATAATACTACAACCAGACACATACAGGTGCGCACATATACACAGATACACATTCTGTTTAATTTCTTCACATCTGCAGACTAGAGTAAGCTGAGGGTATAGTGTTAAACAAGGTACTACATAAACAGTATATAGTATATATACAGAGGATATAATGTTAAACCAGGTACTACATACAGACTATATAGTTTGACCAAAAGATCGTGCTGATCTTTGATCTCCTGGTTCTTCATCTCCAGCGCCACTTTCAGACTCATAATGTCCTCCTCTATGGGCTGGTATAACACACACTCGAATCATCACTACAGCCAGTACAATGGAAAGGTGGGAATGTGTACTGAATGTGTACTGACGTTATAAGTGAAAGGTGGAGCTACTGGTGGATGTGTACTGACACTATAAGGGATCTCTACCTGCAGTGACAGTCTGAGCTTCTCAAGTTCTTCCTCCAGAGATTTCTTCTCCTGTTCACAGGCCATTTTCATATCTGCCAGAGCAAGTATCATTACTGCTGGATATAACACAGATTGTATATACTACATAATTACTACTGAATATATAAAATATAATATATATAGTACTATACATATATTAGTATCACTTTTATTGGAGCCTAAAGGCTAACATTCATTATTAGTTATGTTAGTATTATTGCATTTCCATAGTACTTACCCTTGAGGGACCTGTTATGCTCCTCCTCCTCCTGCTGTTTCTGCAGGAGCTTTGTCTCCTCCTGCTGCTTGTGTTTCAGCATCTCCTGAAGAACCTGCAGCTCCTTCTGCTTCTGCAACCTCAACTCCTTCAGCTGCTCCAACAAACTGTTCTCCAACTCCTCCTTCTCACACCGCAAACACTCCAATCGGGCCACAGGCCCCACTAGTGACACAGAACCACACACACGCACACACAGACACACACACACACACACACACACACACACAAAGAGAGAGATAAACATGTATAAATGTATAAGAATTTGTGGATAAAATTATTATGAGATTATTTATCATGAAACGACTACACTACACAACCACTTCTTCCTTTTATTTACATATTATACAGATATTTACAGATATTTACATTTTATTTCCCAGCGTGCGTCTCTCTTCTCCAAGGTAGCGGAGAGATATGAAAGGATAAAAGGGGAAAAGAATAAAATGCACGTCGGTTTTAAATTCGCAGGCTACCTGCGCTGAAGGCGTGGAAAACGAGCACGTGACGGAAAGGCTTCCGTACCCGATGGGTCCAAATCACATGCCCAGCAAAGTAGCCTTAAACCTGGACACACAATGGAGACCATTTGACCCTTTAAATAATACTACAACCAGACACATACAGGTGCGCACATATACACAGATACACATTCTGTTTAAATTTCTTCACATCTGCAGACTAGAGTAAGCTGAGGGTATAGTGTTAAACCAGGAACTACATAAACAGTATATAGTATATATACAGAGGATATAGTGTTAAACCAGGTACTACATACAGAGTATATAGTATACATACAGAGTATATAGTTTGACCAAAAGATTGTGCTGATCTTTGATCTCCTGGTTCTTCATCTCCAGCGCCACTTTCAGACTCATAATGTCCTCCTCTATGGGCTGGTATAACCCACACACACGAATCATCACTACAGCCAGTACAATGGAAAGGTGGGAATGTGTACTGAATGTGTACTGACGTTATAAGTGAAAGGTGGAGGTACTGGTGGATGTGTACTGACACTATAAGGGATCTCTACCTGCAGTGACAGTCTGAGCTTCTCAAGATCTTCCTCCAGAGATTTCTTCTCCTGTTCACAGGCCATTTTCATATCTGCCAGAGCAAGTATCATTACTGCTGGATATAACATAGATTGTATATACTACATAATTACTACTGAATATATTAAATATAATATATATAGTACTATACATATATTAGTATCACTTTTATTGGAGCCTAAAGGCTAGCATTCATTATTAGTTATGTTAGTATTATTGCATTTCCATAGTACTTACTCTTGATGGACCTGTTATGCTCCTCCTCCTCCTGCTGTTTCTGCAGGAGCTCTGTCTCCTCCTGCTGCTTGTGTTTCAGCATCTCCTGAAGAACCTGCAGCTCCTTCTGCTTCTGCAACCTCAACTCCTTCAGCTGCTCCAACAAACTGTTCTCCAACTCCTCCTTCTCACACCGCAAACACTCCAATCGGGCCACAGGCCCCACTAGTGACACAGAACCACACACACACACACACAAACACACACACACACACACACACACACACACACACACACACACACACACACACAAAGAGAGAGATAAACATGTATAAATGTATAAGAATTTGTGGATAAAATTATTATGAGATTATTCATAATCAAACGACTACACTACACAACCACTTCTTCCTTTTATTTACATATTATACAGATATTTACAGATATTTACATTTTATTTACCCGCATGCGTCTCTCTTCTCCAAGGTAGCGGAGAGATATGAAAGGATAAAAGGGGAAAAGAATAAAATGCACGTCGGTTTTAAATTCGCAGGCTACCTGCACTGAAGGCGTGGAAAACGAGCACATGACGGAAAGGCTTCCGTACCCGATGGGTCCAAATCACATGCCCAGCAAAGTAGCCTTAAACCTGGACACACAATGGAGACCATTTGACCCTTTAAAATCATACTACAACCAGACTTCCAGGCCCAAGAGGTCACACAGTCATGCCCAGCAAGGATGCTTTAAACGTGGGCACACTTCAGACCGTTTCACTCTTTAAATCATTCAAAGCACCACATTTCAAGACCCTAGAGGTCACAGAATCATGCCCATCAAAGTAGCTCTGCGCCTGGGCACACTTCACGCAGTTTGACCCTCTAAATAATACTACAACCAGACACATACAGGTGCGCACATATACACAGATACACATTCTGTTTAATTTCTTCACATCTGCAGACTAGAGTAAGCTGAGGGTATAGTGTTAAACCAGGTACTACATAAACAGTATATAGTATATATACAGAGGATATAATGTTAAACCAGGTACTACATACAGAGTATATAGTTTGACCAAAAGATCGTGCTGATCTTTGATCTCCTGGTTCTTCATCTCCAGCGCCACTTTCAGACTCATAATGTCCTCCTCTATGGGCTGGTATAACACACACACGAATCATCACTACAGCCAGTACAATGGAAAGGTGGGAATGTGTACTGAATGTGTACTGACGTTATAAGTGAAAGGTGGAGGTACTGGTGGATGTGTACTGACACTATAAGGGATCTCTACCTGCAGTGACAGTCTGAGCTTCTCAAGTTCTTCCTCCAGAGATTTCTTCTCCTGTTCACAGGCCATTTTCATATCTGCCAGAGCAAGTATCATTACTGCTGGATATAACATAGATTGTATATACTACATAATTACTACTGAATATATAAAATATAATATATATAGTACTATACATATATTAGTATCACTTTTATTGGAGCCTAATGGCTAGCATTCATTATTATGTTAGTATTATTGCATTTCCATAGTACTTACTCTTGATGGACCTGTTATGCTCCTCCTCCTCCTGCTGTTTCTGCAGGAGCTCTGTCTCCTCCTGCTGCTTGTGTTTCAGCATCTCCTGAAGAACCTGCAGCTCCTTCTGCTTCTGCAACCTCAACTCCTTCAGCTGCTCCAACAAACTGTTCTCCAACTCCTCCTTCTCACACCGCAAACAATCCAATCGGGCCACAGGCCCCACTAGTGACACAGAACCACACACACACACACAACACACACACACACACACACACACACACACACACACACACACACACACACACAAAGAGAGAGATAAACATGTATAAATGTATAAGAATTTGTGGATAAAATTATTATGAGATTATTCATAATCAAACGACTACACTACACAACCACTTCTTCCTTTTATTTACATATTATACAGATATTTACAGATATTTACATTTTATTTACCCGCATGCGTCTCTCTTCTCCAAGGTAGCGGAGAGATATGAAAGGATAAAAGGGGAAAAGAATAAAATGCACGTCGGTTTTAAATTCCCAGGCTACCTGCGCTGAAGGCGTGGAAAACGAGCACGTGACGGAAAGGCTTCCGTACCCGATGGGTCCAAATCACATGCCCAGCAAAGTAGCCTTAAACCTGGACACACAATGGAGACCATTTGACCCTTTAAAATCATACTACAACCAGACTTCCAGGCCCAAGAGGTCACACAGTCATGCCCAGCAAGGATGCTTTAAACGTGGGCACACTTCAGACCGTTTCACTCTTTAAATCATTCAAAGCACCACATTTCAAGACCCAAGAGGTCACAGAATCATGCCCATCAAAGTAGCTCTGCGCCTGGGCACACTTCACGCAGTTTGACCCTTTAAATAATACTACAACCAGAAACATACAGGTGCGCACATATACACAGATACACATTCTGTTTAATTTCTTCACATCTGCAGACTAGAGTAAGCTGAGGGTATAGTGTTAAACCAGGTACTACATAAACAGTATATAGTATATATACAGAGGATATAGTGTTAAACCAGGTACTACATACAGAGTATATAGTATACATACAGAGTATATAGTTTGACCAAAAGATCGTGCTGATCTTTGATCTCCTGGTTCTTCATCTCCAGCGCCACTTTCAGACTCAATGTCCTCCTCTATGTGCTGGTATAACACAGACACGAATCATCACTACAGCCAGTACAATGGAAAGGTGGGAATGTGTACTGAATGTGTACTGACGTTATAAGTGAGAGGTGGTGGTACTGGTGGATGTGTACTGACACTATAAGGGATCTCTACCTGCAGTGACAGTTTGAGCTTCTCAAGTTCTTCCTCCAGAGATTTCTTCTCCTGTTCACAGGCCATTTTCATATCTGCCAGAGCAAGTATCATTACTGCTGGATATAACACAGATTGTATATACTACATAATTACTACTGAATATATAAAATATAATATATATAGTACTATACATATATTAGTGTCACTTTTATTGGAGCCTAAAGGCTAACATTCATTATTAGTTATGTTAGTATTATTGCATTTCCATAGTACTTACTCTTGATGGACCTGTTATGCTCCTCCTCCTCCTGCTGTTTCTGCAGGAGCTCTGTCTCCTCCTGCTGCTTGTGTTTCAGCATCTCCTGAAGAACCTGCAGCTCCTTCTGCTTCTGCAACCTCAACTCCTTCAGCTGCTCCAACAAACTGTTCTCCAACTCCTCCTTCTCACACCGCAAACACTCCAATCGGGCCACAGGCCCCACTAGTGACACAGAACCACACACACACACACACACACACACACACACACACACACACAGAGAGAGAGATAAACATGTATAAATGTATAAGAATATGAGGATAAAATTATTATGAGATTATTTATAATCAAACGACTACACTATACAACCACTTCTTCCTTTTATTTAGATATTATACAGATATGTACAGATATTTACATTTTATTTACCCGCGTGCGTCTCTCTTCTCCAAGGTAGCGGAGAGATATGAAAGGATAAAAGGGGAAAAGAATAAAATGCACGTCGGTTTTAAATTCGCAGGCTACCTGCGCTGAAGGCGTGGAAAACGAGCACGTGACGGAAAGGCTTCCGTACCCGATGGGTCCAAATCACATGCCCAGCAAAGTAGCCTTAAACCTGGAAACACAATGGAGACCATTTGACCCTTTAAAATCATACTACAACCAGACTTCCAGGCCCAAGAGGTCACACAGTCATGCCCAGGAAAGTAGCTCTGGGCCTGGGCACACATGACGCAGTTTGACCGTTTAAATAAAACTAAACCAGACACATACAGGTGGGCACATATACACAGATACACATTCTGTTTAATTTCTTCACATCTGCAGACTAGAGTAAGCTGAGGGTATAGTGTTAAACCAGGTACTACATAAACAGTATATAGTATATATACAGAGGATATAGTGTTAAACCAGGTACTACATACAGAGTATATAGTATACATACAGAGTATATAGTTTGACCAAAAGATCGTGCTGATCTTTGATCTCCTGGTTCTTTATCTCCAGCGCCACTTTCAGACTCATAATGTCCTCCTCTATGGGCTGGTATAACCCACACACACGAATCATCACTACAGCCAGTACAATGGAAAGGTGGGAATGTGTACTGAATGTGTACTGACGTTATAAGTGAAAGGTGGAGGTACTGGTGGATGTGTACTGACACTATAAGGGATCTCTACCTGCAGTGACAGTCTGAGCTTCTCAAGTTCTTCCTCCAGAGATTTCTTCTCCTGTTCACAGGCCATTTTCATATCTGCCAGAGCAAGTATCATTACTGCTGGATATAACATAGATTGTATATACTACATAATTACTACTGAATATATAAAATATAATATATATAGTACTATACATATATTAGTATCACTTTTATTGGAGCCTAAAGGCTAGCATTCATTATTAGTTATGTTAGTATTATTGCATTTCCATAGTACTTACTCTTGATGGACCTGTTATGCTCCTCCTCCTCCTGCTGTTTCTGCAGGAGCTCTGTCTCCTCCTGCTGCTTGTGTTTCAGCATCTCCTGAAGAACCTGCAGCTCCTTCTGCTTCTGCAACCTCAACTCCTTCAGCTGCTCCAACAAACTGTTCTCCAACTCCTCCTTCTCACACCGCAAACACTCCAATCGGGCCACAGGCCCCACTAGTGACACAGAACCACACACACACACACACACAAACACACACACACACACACACACACACACACACACACACACACACACACACACACAAAGAGAGAGATAAACATTTATAAATGTATAAGAATTTGTGGATAAAATTATTATGAGATTATTCATAATCAAACGACTACACTACACAACCACTTCTTCCTTTTATTTACATATTATACAGATATTTACAGATATTTACATTTTATTTACCCGCATGCGTCTCTCTTCTCCAAGGTAGCGGAGAGATATGAAAGGATAAAAGGGGAAAAGAATAAAATGCACGTCGGTTTTAAATTCGCAGGCTACCTGCACTGAAGGCGTGGAAAACGAGCACGTGACGGAAAGGCTTCCGTACCCGATGGGTCCAAATCACATGCCCAGCAAAGTAGCCTTAAACCTGGACACACAATGGAGACCATTTGACCCTTTAAAATCATACTACAACCAGACTTCCAGGCCCAAGAGGTCACACAGTCATGCCCAGCAAGGATGCTTTAAACGTGGGCACACTTCAGACCGTTTCACTCTTTAAATCATTCAAAGCACCACATTTCAAGACCCAAGAGGTCACAGAATCATGCCCATCAAAGTAGCTCTGCGCCTGGGCACACTTCACGCAGTTTGACCCTCTAAATAATACTACAACCAGACACATACAGGTGCGCACATATACACAGATACACATTCTGTTTAATTTCTTCACATCTGCAGACTAGAGTAAGCTGAGGGTATAGTGTTAAACCAGGTACTACATAAACAGTATATAGTATATATACAGAGGATATAATGTTAAACCAGGTACTACATACAGAGTATATAGTTTGACCAAAAGATCGTGCTGATCTTTGATCTCCTGGTTCTTCATCTCCAGCGCTACTTTCAGACTCATAATGTCCTCCTCTATGGGCTGGTATAACACACACACGAATCATCACTACAGCCAGTACAATGGAAAGGTGGGAATGTGTACTGAATGTGTACTGACGTTATAAGTGAAAGGTGGAGGTACTGGTGGATGTGTACTGACACTATAAGGGATCTCTACCTGCAGTGACAGTCTGAGCTTCTCAAGTTCTTCCTCCAGAGATTTCTTCTCCTGTTCACAGGCCATTTTCATATCTGCCAGAGCAAGTATCATTACTGCTGGATATAACATAGATTGTATATACTACATAATTACTACTGAATATATAAAATATAATATATATAGTACTATACATATATTAGTATCACTTTTATTGGAGCCTAATGGCTAGCATTCATTATTATGTTAGTATTATTGCATTTCCATAGTACTTACTCTTGATGGACCTGTTATGCTCCTCCTCCTCCTGCTGTTTCTGCAGGAGCTCTGTCTCCTCCTGCTGCTTGTGTTTCAGCATCTCCTGAAGAACCTGCAGCTCCTTCTGCTTCTGCAACCTCAACTCCTTCAGCTGCTCCAACAAACTGTTCTCCAACTCCTCCTTCTCACACCGCAAACAATCCAATCGGGCCACAGGCCCCACTAGTGACACAGAACCACACACACACACACAAACACACACACACACACACACACACACACACACACACACACACACACACACACACACAAAGAGAGAGATAAACATGTATAAATGTATAAGAATTTGTGGATAAAATTATTATGAGATTATTCATAATCAAACGACTACACTACACAACCACTTCTTCCTTTTATTTACATATTATACAGATATTTACAGATATTTACATTTTAT